>NC_137777.1:39655756-39997801 GCF_963455305.1 Plecotus auritus
CTGCCCTGCATGGGCTTTGGGTTTGGTCGCCCGATTGCGTTGTGGGGAGCAGATTCCAGTCTCTGTGCATGCGCAGGCTCAAATTCCCATAGCAGCGCTGCGATCCCTGCGTGCACTCCCAAGCTCAAATTCCCATAGGGGCGCTGCTGCCCGAGCGAGGGGTGCGTCTATCAGTTACTATGGCGCTATCCGCGAGCCTGCAGCGAGGGGGATAGGCTCTTTGACTCACAGAAATCTGCGGCCAAGAAGTCTGGATTCTTGTTGTCTGTTGGTCTGAAGCTGTGGTCGCAGTTCTCTGTCCCCAGTGGCTGCAGGGTCCTGGTTTGCGTCTGGGATGCGACTGGGTAGTGCTGAGGCCAGTATCCTAGTCTCAAGCAGCTCTGTTTCTCAAGATAGCATGGTCTCTGTGCCCACACTGGCCTCCCAGAAGTGTCCACTTTGTGCTCCACCCTATAAGACTGCCCGGTTTGGCAGCCCCTTGGAGGACCTGCAGAATCTAACTGTCCCTAGCTCGTACACACACACACTACACATGTCTACACTCTTTTATATGGTTCCCTCACTCTCTCACACTCTCTCCCTCCCTACCTTCCTGCTGGTTGCCATCTTCCAATCAACCAGCTTTAATTGTTCCACAAAATTGCCAACTCCTGAGTTTTCACTTTTTAAAAAAATTACTGCCTATCTGAAAGGTAGGACATAAAACCTGATTGTTACTTAATTTCCATTTCTCTGATACTAGAGAGACTGAGAAACAAATTTACTTATTTGTGGGCCTCTCAGGGTTCTTCGGAGGATTTCTGGTTCATATCATTCACCCACTTTTCTCCAAATGCTTTTATGTATTCCAGCCCTAGCCATTTTTTCAATATGTTTTACTAATGCTCACCACACCCTGGAATTTCTTTTCACTTTGATTTTGATGTCTTTTATTCTATGAAAGTTTTCCATTTTAATGAAAACCGATTCATCACACTATGTCTCTTTTGCTTTATTCTTTTTGCATTTTAATTTTTTTTTCCTTTTTCAAGTTTAAACTTCTATCAAGAGTATTAACATTTTGCTTTTTACATGTATGTCTTTAATTTACCTGGAGTTGATTTGTGTGATTTGGATGAGGCAGGAATTCAATTTTCTTCCAATGAAATAACTAATTTTACCCAGCATTGTGTATTGAATTATTCATCCTTTACCTATTTGTAATGCCTCTTCCATCAATTCTGCACAAAACCCTCCCTTCTGTTGATTAGTTTCTCTTTCCAATCCAGAACCAGTGTCACTATCACTATCACTAAATATCACTATCTTAATTAGTTCAGCTTTGTAACAAGTATTATTGGACAAATCCCCCTGTTCTTTCTACTACCCATCTTCAAAACTGGTCAGACTAACAAAATCTCAACTTGTTAGCATGAACTTAATTAGTTTTTTCACATCAATTTTAAGATCAGCTAGTCACATTCCACAAAAAAATCTACAAGAATTTTCATTGGAATTGCATGAAACTGCTGGATAATTTAAAGGAAAGTGACAGCTTTACAATAGCAAGCCTTTCCATTGATGCATTTGTATCTCCTTCCTTTTAATCAAGTCTTCATTTAATGGTATGGCAGGGTCGGCTCTCTAACTTCCCAACAAACTCCTTCCTTTTCTTCCTCAATAACAAAATACAAATATTTGTTTTAGAGATGGCAGCATGCCTCATGTGACGCACCAGTATTCAGTAAGTGGCAGCTACTTACTGTCATCACTCTATGGTCCACCATCTCATAACCAAAGTAAAATAAAGCTCTACATAGGGTTTGACAAATTATGGCCCACAGGCCAGATCTTTCTCACTTCCTGTTTTTGTAAAGAAATATTTATTGGGGCCCTGGCCCAATAGGTCAGTTGGTTAGAGTGTGTCCTGATAGGCCAAGTTTGCAGGTTCAATCCCTGCCCAGTTAGGACACATAAAAGAATCAACCAATGAATGCATAAATAAGTGGTACAAAAGATTGATCATTGCCTCTCTCTCTCTCTCTCTCTCTCTCTCTCTCTCTCTCTCTCTCTCTCTCATTTTCTCTCTCCCCACTTCCTCTCTCTCCCTAAAAGAAAATAAAATCATTAAATAAGTGAAACATTTGTTGAAACCTAGCCATGCCCTTGCACTTACATGTTGTCTATGAATATTTTCACACCACAGCTGAAAACTTGGCCAGTAGGAAAAGGCCACTGAATCCTACCTAGCCTTTTTACAGGAAAAGTTTGCCAACCCCTGTTTAAATTGGATTCTTAGCCAGATGATGGCTTGGACCATTCTGTCCTCTTTTACTATTCCATTCTATTTTTCAACTTAAAGTGTACATGGAGCCCAGAGTTAGCTGAACACTTCTGAGAAGACTTTTAAATTCCTGATAACGGCAATGGCTGTAAAAGAAAAGCTTGCTGTCACCAACTCTTCCATCTTTTTCCTGCCACCGATACAGACTTGGTGTCTGGAACTTTGAGAGTGATCTTGCAATTATGGGGCAAGCAGTAAGCTGAGTGAGAATGGCAGACAGAGCCAGCTAACTAGTTTGCAAGGTCCAATACAAAATGAAAACGCCGGGTCCCTTGTTCAAAAAGCAGGAAAAAAGGTAACGTTGAAGGTACTAAAATATAAACCTTTCCCCTTTTTTCCATGGCATCTCTCTTGACTTGCCATTTTTTATTTGCTATTTAATGGTGTTCTCAGTAAAGAAAAAGTAAAACCTCAACTTGTTAGCATGAATTTTACCATTTTCTCTATATTGTGCGATGCCAGTTTTAAATGCAAAATAAGAGCATTCGACTCATATGTAGAATCTCAAAATTACACTTGTATTTCATACATGCATATGTATTTCATTCCTGGCAGAACTGTAGCAATGCTAACTCCATTGTCTTTATTTAGTGTCTTGATTTGCACACATTCAGCCAGCACTCTGTACCAGGCACTTAGCGATAAGTAAGGAAGGACTGAAAGGAAAAGGTACAGTGGTTGCCCTATCTTTCCCTTTCCTTCTATGTCACCATTTTCAGCATAAATAAAACGGCTAATATAGGGAAGTGACCTAAATGAGAAAGGATATGATAGGGTTCCTTGGCTGTTCATGTTTCTTAGCATTTGCGCCTTCTTTTCTTATTTTAAGCAAGTTCTGGTTCGAATGGGAAATTGTCGTCTCTCTGGGCTGTCATCTCCCCGATTTCATCACGGATGTAACAGCAGATCTAACGAGCACTTACTGTGAGTCTCACTGAACTCCCCCACGCATCATGGGTCCCCTCAATTCTGTGCTCACGGGCTGTCACAAAGATGGTATGTAAGTGGAGTGGCAGGGTATGATAGACACACACATTGCATGTGTCTCCTCTGCCTACACGCATGGCCCTTTGTCCCATTGGACTCCATTTACCAAACACCAGTTCAAAGATAAATTTGTTAAGATTTTCAAAACAGCCATAGCAGAGCACTGAGCCAAGCATGGAGCCCTCCCGAATGTGGAGGCCTGTGTGACTTGACGGGTCACACGCCCATGAAGCCAGCCCAGATGGCAGAGCAAAAACAATGCAAAGAGCCGAGGTCATTGCCTCATTGTTGAGCTGCCAAAACAAACCACCTTAAGACGTTTTCTTAACTAAACAATAAATGTCCTCATGATTTAAGTCTTATTTTCTTTCCTAACAGCTAAACCCACCTCATGACTTTTGTAAGATTTATTCCTAAGCACATTAGAGCTTTTATTGCTATTAGAAAATATGACCCTTGAAATTATATTTTCTAATTATTTGTTGCTATAGTATGTAAATATAATTGATTTTTGTTATCAGAATTTTTGCCACATCCTCTTATTAGGTCTAATAAGATTTTCTCTGAGTCTCTTAGATTCTTTTAGGTTTTAATCACAAATATATAAACATAATAGATAAGTGTTAAAAGTGTTGCTTTATCTTTTCAATCCTTATGCCTTTTTTCCTGGTCTGACCATAACTAGCGTGTATGTTCAGTACAATGATGAGCCAGGTTCCTGCTCTTATTCCTGGCTTCAAAGGGGATTCTCTGTTCATCACTAAGTATGCTAGTTGCTATAGAATTTTGATGAATTCTTGTTATCAGCTAAAAGAACTTCACTGTTGTTTCTATTTTGCTAATGAAAGGAAGTAGAGTTTTATCAGATGACTTTTCTACATCTATTGAGATAATCAAATATTTTGTGTCCCTTAATATCTAATGTAGAGAATCACATCAAATCTTTAATTTTAAGCCTTCTTTATATTTCTGAGCTAAACCCACTTGGTCACACTGCATTATAATATTATAACCATGTACATTCATTTGCACCCATACACAAATATGCATATGAATCTAATATGAACATCTATTTTATAAATGTTATTAGATCCTTTCTTGTCTGGTTTTGTTATCAAGATTATATTAGCTATGCACTAGCTGGTTTGGCTCAGTGGATAGAGCATCAGCCTACGAACTGAAGGGTCCCAGATTCGACCCTGGTCAAGGGCACATGCCCGGGTTGCAGGCTCAATCCCCAGTAGGGGGTGTACAGGAGGCAGCCAATCAATGATTCTCTGTCATCATTGATGTTTCTATCTCTCTCTTCCTCTCCCTTCCTCTCTGAAATCAATAAAAATATATTTTTTTAAAAAAGATTGTATTAGCCTCATAAAAGGAGATGGGAAGCATGCCTTCTTTGCTTATCCTCTTTATTCAGGAATGCACTTATTTAACCAGTACTTATTTCTAATGTGCCATAAAATACAGGAATTATTTCTTAAATGTCTGGCAAATGTGCCTAAAAATGAACTAAATCCTGTTTTTGGTGTTTTTCTTTTTCTTTTTCTCTTGAATATATTTTTATTGATTTCAGAGAGGAAGAGGGAGAGAGAGATAGAAACATCAATGATGAGAGAGAATCATTGATTGGCTGCCTCCTGCACGCCCCACACTGGGGGTCAAGCCCACAAGCCGGACATGTGCCCTGACCGGGAATAGAACCATAACCTCCTGGTTCATAGGTCAATGCTCAACCACTGAGCCACACCAGCTGGGCTGGGTGTTTTTCTTTATTTGGTTTTGTTGTTATGTTTTTAATTACTGATACATACAATATATTTACTGGTTTGTTTCTTCTTGATGCAATATTAGAAAGTTATATTTTTCCTAGAAATTTTCTATTTCATGTGTCTTTAAATGTGTGAATAAGGTTCTCTATAACTGCAACATATCAATGATTATGTTTCATACATTTATATTCCCACTAGTTTATAAAGTCCTTCAGACCAGGCACTGGACCTATTCTTTTTTTTATCTCCAGTTCATCCACTGTTTTGATATACTTTTTTATTTCTATTATTTACTCTCTTTTATTACCATGCAGGATTGAAAAACATCTAATTTGAGCAGCAGATTGAGAAAGATTTTACTGCATTTAAAGAATAATTCAAACTCATTTTAACCATTTTATTATTTTATGTGATTTTTTAATATTTTTAATAACTTAATATTCCAGAAACAAATTTTGCTGCAGCACCTTCAGAAAGTTTTTTTTTTTCTTTCTTTCATGAAAATTGAAGCTTTTTAACCAAGTACCAGTTGCTAAGGGATTTGGAATGGAGATTAGCATAGATTTGGGTAGCACAAATGATCCTTTGTACACGGTAAACAGTCTACTTTTTCATTTAAAAATTAATATCTCTGCCTGTGATGCTCACTAAGAAGAGTTTGAAAATAAGCTAAATATAATCCTCTTCTCTTTAATTTCCATGAGGCCAGCACCACTTGATCTGATTATGTAAAGTCAAAAACTCAAGTTTACTGTCCAGACGCAGAGCGCCTCTAGGGCCTGATGCTCACAGAGTCTTGGACAATAATTAAACTTCTGTCTCTTTAAGGAGGTTCTGAAAATATTCTCAGGAGTAGGCAGTCCACAGAATATTCTGTAGAAACATTTTAATTTTTTGCTTCCTAATTTTGGAAATAACTCAAATGGTTTTTAAGTTTATCATTTGTTTTATACACTTCCCACCAATTTCCATCACTTTAGATCCTTATCACCTTCCTTCAAGAAAGCATCTCCACCAGGCCCAGGCCCAGAGTAGCAATAGGGAGATCTACCTGGCTGCCTGCACTCCAGGTCTTTCAGACATCAGCTTCAGGACAAGGCCACCTGTGGTGCAGGCCCATGACCTCTCTGGACAAAATTCCTAAGGTCCATAGTACCCCTCTGACTCTCATGTGCTGGGGATTTCCAAGCTCATCACAAATCTTCAAATAAACAACTCAGTTTTACCAATAAGGCCATTTTGAAATGCTCCTTGAAGACTGCTTTCTCCTAAGCACAAAGGACAATTGTGTGAGCCATCAAACTTTATAGTGTCAACCAAGAGATAGTAAAGCTATCCCAAGATGCAGAGCAAGAACTAAGAATGCCCAGCAAAACACTCGTCCAATGAAGTGCTTATCAGACAGTGGCTGATCTATCATATATGTGTGTGTGAGAGAAATAAACGTGGATATAAAAACACTAGATCTTTGCAAACTTTGTGATTAATTTATTCTGCAGTACTTATAGAGCAGCTGCTATACAGTTGGCACTCTTTGGCTTACTGATAAATAAGGAAGGCCTAAAGAGAAAATTGTTGCCTCTTTTCTTTCCTTCCATGTAAGAGCAAGTCTCCATGTAAATGAAGTGGCTAGTATAGTGAAGTAACAAAAGTCAGAAAGGATATGATAGGGTTCTTTGGTCATTTGTAGCTCATAAAATATCAATGCCCTCATTCTGTGTTTGAAATAACTTCTGGTTTGAAAGGAAACAGTAGCTTCCCTGGCCTGTCATCTTCCCCAGTTAGTCGTAGATGTAATGTGCACAACAACAAAAAAGAAAGAAAAGAAAATAACTTAAATGTCCAAAATAAGAAAATGATTATATAAATTATGGCACATACATATAATAAATTATCATGCAACCGTGTGTGTGTGTGTGTGTGTGTGTGTGTGTGTGTGTGCTGACCTAGAAAAAGGTTCCATGATATATTGTCAAGGAAAACATATTTCAAAACTATATTATTTATAGGAGCTCATTTTTATAAAATATAATAAATCATCTATATATCTGTATGTATAAATAGGCTAAGGAAAATATCTGGAAGGATATCAATTAAAGAGATAATTGTTAGCTATGGGTAGTGAAATTTGTGTAACTTTCACTTTTTACTCTATACATTTCTATTTAATTCACTTACCTATTAACAAAGAATAAGAAAAGAAAAAATATTGTGGGAATACAAAAACAAGTCATTAAATTGGGATTCCAAAAGCATCATATATAGTTGAACATTTGTTTTCTACAGATTATTTAAAAAATTCACTTAAGTTGTTTATATGCCTTAGTTTCTCCATCTGGAAAATGGGAAGGATGGTTTGTATGTCTTACTTTTTAGATGCAAATGAAAGTATTATTTTCTGTTCAGAGACTAAATATGAATCCAAACTATTACTATTGCAAAAATTTAGTATGCATCTTAGTTTTAAATAATGTAATAATTTATAAAACATAATAAGCTCATTTGGGTTTCCTAATTTTGTCCTCTGACAAAATCAAAGTCATACCTCTTAGGCAAATGACACCTTCAAAGACCTTATAATTTATCATGAAAAAGCAGGGGGATGATATTCTAGGATATTTAACATGGAACAGTCCTTACTATTGTTCCCAAAGATGCCCTTATTCCTTCAGAAAAAGATAAATGGTTGCAATTGTCCCTATTAGGGTGGAGAATAATCAAAGGAAAGCACTTCCTCACTAATTCCCATCTCCATAGAAACCGCTCAGCTCCCCAAGCCTCTTGTCTACAGACATCAGTCCACAGTTTTCTGATGTTAGGCAGTCTGAGCCCCAAGCCTGCATTCCCTCACACTGTGATACCTTAAAGAGTGAGTTGAAAGAACAAAAAGACATATGCCAAATTTTTAAAGACTCCACTACATCAAATTTAAATCCTTCCTGTATATATTTTTTCAGGTGTCTTATGAACTGGCCCTAACGTAAGTTTAAGAAGCCCATATGAAGTGTGCCTGTTATCACAGTGCCCTTAATCTCTAATATCCCTTTCTTGTTTTTACATTCAAATTGTGCATTGGTAACAATTTTCTCCCTTCCTTAACCTTTTTTTTTTAATATGTATATTCTCAGAAGAGTGAGACCAGGCTGTGGGAATTTCTACCTGCTTTTACCTAAGAGAATAAGTCACTTTAATGTGGAAGTGATAGATGAGCAGTATTTACTCCGCATGTCCCTTTGTTCCTATTCAAGATCACAGGTTGGGGGATGCTATGGTAAATAACCTAAGGCTGATTGAAAATAATTTAACTCAGTGGCTAATTGGATTTGATAATTGCACCAGAGCCTTCAGTGTATTGAAGTCCATTGACCTGAAAAAGAATTATCAAACTAGAATTCTGGGGTTAGTTGGATTGATAGAATTTCAGAGATAATTTAAGTCAGAATTCTAAGCATAGGAACTTGAAAAAACAAACTGGAACACAGAATCAGAGACCCTGTTCCATATCCACTAAGTCAGAATCCACAGGAGTGGGGCCCAAGAATGTGTATTTTTATTGACATACCAAGTTATTTTTATAATCAACCAAATTTGGGAGCTACTTTTCTGGTATCACCTGTCACCCTCCCTCCCCAAGCCCATTTTTACAGATAATAATATTGATACATGGATACTAGCTCAGAGATTGCAAACTCAGGACTCAGGGTCATGCAGACACAGATGATGAATGGGTGGGGTGCAGGGGCAGGGGTAGGATAAGGCAGTAGAGAGTGGTGGGGACAGTGGTCACCGAAACAGCACATGTTCCAGCTCAAGGCGATAGTACTACTCAGCTTAGATCAAGCGTCATGGAAAATTCAGGCCCAAGATCAAGTTTATCCTTTTTATTTTTTTCCTAAGAGAAACTGGAAATTCAGATTTTTAGTTGGAATCTTCAGTTTTCTAAATGCTGTTGGGGAATGAAAACCTATGTTTGGACTGAATCTTGGCCTTTAACTCCCAGCTTACCACCCCCTTAAAGCAAAAAGTGATTCATCTAACATCATATCAATGGGAGTTTGCCAACAGGAGTGCAATATTGAGAGGATAATTGAGGTGTTTTATTTCTTCTACCCTGTGCTCCCATTTCTTCATATTATAGCAACTTGTAAAAGTCAGAGGAAGGATGATCTTTCCATTTCCTCCCAGCTCTAGATCTTAAGATGTTTATCCTCATCAACACCTAGGGGTCTTTTTTATAATGATTTGCTATAAGGGACTTGCTTGGCATTAAAGAAGCATAGTTTACATACTGGTTAAAGCCAAAGTTAATGTCTAATGAAAGTGTAGGACCCTTCCCTAATTGTGTCCTCTGCCCACAGCCAGAAGCTGACTGCTCGGTGTCTTTTGTTTTCATTGAACATGTCTTGGAAAACAGTGAAGTTTCAATAGTTTATATTAATAAAAATGGGTGGGAGGGAATATTATTCATGAGCAGTGTAGGTGAAAAGCAAGCACTGAGCAGGTTAAACGCTGCAGTCCTCCCTGGGATGTTGGCATTTCCTAACATTTGTGTATAACCATTTGTTACCAACTCCTGCCCTGCCCCACCAGCCCCAGCAACACCATTTCCCATCCCTTTCACTTCCTTGCGTGACAGGAAACCCAATAGCAACAATCTAGGGCAGAGTAACAAGGGACTAAGAAGACTTACTTCCCAGGCTAAAATGGTCTTCCTCTAGAGGCACAAAAATTCCACACTTCACTCTCTCACACCCCCTTGAAAGCCTATGCCTCACATATGCATTTTGGTAAACTTGCCGACCTCTTTTCAAATGGGAAACCCCCTGGGAAGGCTGCACCCTAGGGTGGATTGCTTAGCAATTTGCCTTAGTTCAGAGCTGCTGAAGCCCCATGGTCATAATGCAGAGGAGGGAACTTAGGGACCTGCATCACTTCAGAGGGTCACAGACCAGCTGAGACCTGGGAGCAATGGGGAGACCCATAGCAAGATTATCCGGACGCTTCGATGTGAAGGAAACAAGAAAAGGAACTAGAAATAGACCCAAAGCAAACTTAATCTTGTCCCAAAACTTCACTTGAGGATATCTTAGGAAGTCAGGCCTAGACACTGTGGCCGCCATAATGAGGAAACTTCAAAGCCCTAAAATCTTGTTCATTTCTCCTCACATATACCTCTTTTCCTTCCCTCCCACCCTTTTGTTTTACCATCTTGAGTTGGTGATTCTCTTTCAGTCATTTATGTGGAATTTTTGTAAAGCTTACCAGGAATTGTTTTCAATTCTATAACGCCCAGTTATGATTTTTCTATTAAGACCCAAACCAATAAATAGCCTTATATTGATTATGCAGGCACATTTAATTCATTTTTAAATTAGTGAATGATTTTTTCTTAGGAACACCTTTGTATTATCGGTCTGCACTAGAAGAAAGAAAAGGCTCACCACTGTGTTGTGTTAATATCAATGCTGAAATTGCTCTTTTAAAAAGTAGCTGACTTGGGAGCTTCTTCTTGCCTGGGTGTCAGTTCAGCTCAGACTGACTTTGGAGCCATGTGTTCCAAGTGCCTGGGGCCTTTTCTTTTTTTTAACTTTAAAAAAAACACACAAAACTATGGGTTCGTCTGTCACAGTGAAAATGAACTCAATAATAATAATAACTGCCATGCTTGCTTGCTTTCCTTCTTCCTTTTGTTTAAACATAATGTATTGGATGCCAAAGACATGCCAGGCATTGTTCTAGCTCCTTGGGATGCAAAGACAAAACACTCTTCTTGGTTCTTAAGAAAACAGATGTGTTGATAAAAATCATCAGGTTATTTGTTCGTTCCAGGATGGAGGCATCACCAAATGGCTACATCAGGGAAGAGGAGAAAGTGATGAACTCGGTCCCCACTGAAGTAGTCAGGACAGTCTGCAGAGAACACGTGAAAGCCATGCTAAATGATGAGAAGGGTCTGCTAAGGAAGAAGAGAAGGGCACTTAGAGTAATCAGGAAGAGCAGGCTGTGTGGAGGCAAAGCGTGATCAAGGAAATGTGAACTGGTTCCATGTGACTGGAAATTAGTGGGAGACCATGGGGAGGTGAGTTGAAATAGCAAACGTAGCCTAAGGAGATAGGGGTGCACAGCTAAGCATGCCATGCTAATGAACTTGGACTTAATTCAGGAGAAAATGGGGAGTCGTTGACAAATGTTAAGTGAGACCAAAATTGTTCTTTACAACATACCTTCTAGATTGGGGATAGGGGGCAGAGACAAACTAAAGGCATTGTTTTCACACACATCTCTTTTAATCCAATAAAGAACTCTGAGGAAGGTTTCCTTATCTTCTCTGTACAGATACAGTTCAGGGTAAAAAAGGTTAAGTTACTTGCCCAAGGCCAAATGGTAGACAGAGCACTCAAACCGGATCATCTGCTTCTCATTCCATGGAGAATCCACTGGTCCCTACTGGCTTCTACATCTCAGTGGGATAGCAGTAGCTATTACGCCAAGGACACTTCCAGTTGGCCAGGCACTGTACTGGGCACATCACCTTCATTATTTCTTCTAAATCGCAATAATAGGAGAGGTGTAAATTATTATCCCCAATTTATAAATAAGGAAACTGAGACCTAGAGAGTGTGAACAAGGGCACATTGGTTGGTCACAAAGCTGGGACTCAAAATCAGCTCCCTGCTACTATGCTAGAGTTCGTCCGCACATTTAAGAAGAAAACCAGCAACATACCATCAGTCGGCCACATAAGAGGCATTCGCAAAGGTTGGATAAATGTTGATTGAAAGTTGGAATCACATAGCAAATTAGTGGCAAAGCTAGACCTAGAGAGAAACCAGGTCTCGCCACCAGCATTCTTCCCATGACCACACTTGGCAACAATCTACTTGGGACCTAATTTAGCCAGACGAAGTTGTGAAACTCACACGGAGAAAAGTCACAGAATGTCTGATGTTGGGTGCAAATCTCCAGTCTCTGAGATAAATCTTTCAAAACCTCATCTCCTTTCCGGTGCGCTGCCAGCTCAGTGGGGTGGCTCGGGCAGGAGCTGACCCTTTAGATGGCCTCATAATCAGACCTTGAAAAGTCCAACAGTAGCCTCTGAAAGCCAGATGAGATGGGAATAGGTACCTGAAAATAAAGAGCCTGAACCAATTTTTTGCATAAAATGAACTCAGCAAAATAACAATGAAAGCACTATGCAGAGAGAGCCCTTTTATTTCATACCGGACTTTGAATATTACCTAAAACACAATTTCTCTTCAAAAATGATCTGGAAATATGTGATTATACCAGAAAGAAAATGAAGGTATATACTAGTGTACTGAGGAGACCATTTGTCTTCTAGGATTTTAACTATGAAATAATTAAATTCAATGGAGTGTGTAATTATACAAAAACAAAACTTGATCGCCCTAGAAATTTCCCCTCTGCTACCTCAGGGGACTAAGCCAGACCTTGTGTTTGTGCTTGTGTGCATTTTCTGCATTAATCTTGTCATGATTTGGAAAAAAAAAAAAAAAAAAAAGGATCCTGGAATTCTCAGATGGGTTTCCCATTTTCTGGAATTCCCACGTAGGGAAAAATCTCTTCTGTGTGACCATGTGGTGTGATGGTTCCCAGCAAGCAAAGGTGGCCAGAGGCACAATGACCCCATCTCTACCCCTGAGACTATGGCTCTTTGAAGAGCAAAGACCTTTCTCATTACAGGTGCAGAACTGATTAGAATGGCCTTTTTAAAAAACTAGAAAAAATTCAGATGAATCTCTTTAAAATGCTCATGGGCTACACTCTTTAACACAGAGTATGTTTTTTGAAAAGTTTATTTTGTGATAACCTAGTTTAACATTTAGCGGCTTGTTAAATCTGTAAGGAGATAAGAATGGAATTCATTTTTCAGATGCCAGTCTGAATTTTTACCCTTCTAGAAACTATGTGATCCACGGAGATTTGAATGGTGTTTAAAAGTAAAACTTGATCTGCTTTTTCCTTTACATTTTCATCAGTACTTTGAGCAAGAGTCTTAGTCAGTATATGATATCCACGATTTTCCTGCATCTAGCTGCTTTGAGTTAGTTTATTGCTTAGGAATTAATATTTAAGCTATTTATATTCCCCAGCTAAATTTTCAGTCACCCTGTGAGGACGTGTCCAGGCTCCGATTAGTAAGCATTTCTCTACAAGCCATTCTCGGTTTAAAAAGAAAAGATAGATCCACATATGCTATTCTCTCTGCTTGTTCATTTCCCTATTCCCCCTCACTTTTCTCTATTCCTTTTTGGGAGCTTTAAGACAAAAAAAAAAAGAAGAAGAAGAAAAAAAAACCCCACTATGAATTACAACCCTAGATTCAATAAATGGAAAAATTCAGGTACTGCTTTTCTTGCCTGGCATGCCTACCTACATCTGTCTGTCTGATTAAAAGATTGGTCATATAGCCCTGGCCAATTTATTTCAGTGGTGTTGGCCCGTGGACTGAAGGGTCGCAGGCTCGATCACCAGCCCTGGTTGGCATGCGTGCAGGAGGCATCCAATCTCTCTCTCTCTCTCTCCCTCTCTCTGTTTGTGTGTGTGTGTGTGTGTGTGTGTGTGTGTGTGTGTGTGTGTGTCCTCCTCCCCTCCACTCTTTCTAAAAATCAATGGAAAAATATCCTCAAGCGAGGATTAACACACACACACAAAGGATTGGTGATGTAATAAAAGAGGCATCACAATAACTTCCTATCTCCATTTTCCTGGTTTTCTTGCTGAAAACAGTACAGCAATTTTGGGGCTCTAGAGGCTGCTGCTCTCAAATGCTAAGCTGTTTCTGCTCTTCTCCAGAACTTTCCTCTACTGGACCTGCACCAGTTGGTTATCAGGGCCATAAATTGGCCAGGACAGCCCTGAATCAGAGGTTAAAAACTCAGAAAAGCATACAAAACTTCCCCATGTTCTCTTCCCTCCTTAAGAAAAAGTAGCATCATGGAGAATGCTATATCCCCCCAAGCTAGCTGCTCATCAGTTCCAGAAGAGACTGACTTTTTAAGAAGTGTTTTGACATATATTTTAAGGCAAGACTTGGGCGTTCTCTCGAGTGGACTTTACATGGATATTTAAAACCCAATAGAAATGCTGATTAACCTGCACAATTGTGGTTACACTACGACAATGAATGCCCAAATCAAATATCTGCCTTTCTCCAGGAGTCCCGTGGAGTTTACAGATGAGTTCAGTAGCAGTTAGGATCTTTACCGTGATCCTCCTTATGGAAATAAAAAGGGTGGGGGCCTCTTGGCGTGCACTGTCTGAGTACAAACAACAGGTCATGATGAGGTTCTTTTTTTGAATGACTCCTTTTTACTTAAATGCAGAAAGGTTTCTTGAAGGACAAGGAAAAACATTCCTTGTTCGGTTGGTGTATGAGCAAGTTGATTTAATAATTGTGGGTAAAAATATATCACAAAAGTTTGGTCTTTGAGGAAGGGGCTGGATTTCAGTCTAAAGAAGATGGTTAAGAGACAGAGAGGTGGCCCACTGCATCATTCTGCTCAGTTTTAGGTTTTCAATGCACTCCCCCTTCTCAAGAGATTACACCTCACCATCTTCACAGGCTGAGCGCATGAACTGCTCTGAGCTTTCAGCGGGGAAAAACGGGTGTGTGTTTTTCTTGTCATTTTCCCTTGTCTTTTTATATATATATATATATAAAAGTGTGAAAATCATGAGTGAAGTTTCAAGTTTACAATGGTTGCTACATAGGTATCAACTGACTTTTTTCTGACTACAGGATGTCTGTGGGCTCCCAGCAATTTAAATTTCAGTTCCTCAGTGCATATTCCCTACCTTACAATGTCTACATTTACCAGACTCAAACAGAGAATTCCTTATGCTGGTTTATGGTTTTCACACTCATAAATGTATCTATTAACTATTTTTCATTCATGAGCATCTCTGGCTAGAAACAAAATTTTCATATAGAGTCTGATGAAGCTAAACATTAAAGTTAAATGATTTAAAACTACATGACCAAAATCAGCAATAAACTAATTTCAAACCATTTCACTCCTGGACACTCTTCTAAACATATTAATTTTCTTTCTCAATGTTTTCAGATTCTGAAACTACTACATTTCATTTCTGTTTTCATAATTCCATATACAAGTGGTAAAACTTATGGTCAGAAAATGAGGGTCTGATGTAAACTTTAAAAAGTCAGTTGTAGATTTTTCAATAGAAAGTATTCACATAGAAAAAAATAATAAAATCCTTTTTCTTTTTCCTTTAAGGAATTTTGTAAGGCTGATTTAAGCCTCATACATTTGGAGTCATGTTTTTCTGGTATTGGAGTCATGTTTTTCTGGTATTGATATTAATTAAACTGAAGAGGAAGAAAAGGAAGATACAGATTTTCGGAACTAGGAATGTGCTGTATGGGCAATGGCTTCTGGTTGCCATGGGATGAAGCTCCTCATTGTCCTCCACAGAGCCCCCTGGGGTGACTGTCCACTCCTCTCCCTTTCCCCTAACACATTCTTGCCTGCTCCTCTCCAAGCTTTTGCTCATATCAAAGGACACTGTGTTTACCTAATACCACACAAGTTACTTCTACACACCACCCTACTGAACTTTCAAAACAACCCTCTGACATAGGGATCTCTATTTTACAGATTCTATTCAGGCTCAGAAAGGTATACTTACTGGCCCAATATCACAGAGCCAAGAAGCAACTGAAGGGCAAGTTTTAAAAATGCAATCCAATAGTGTAGCTAATGTGTATATACAGTATATGGTGGGAATGCAATGGGGGTGGTCCAGTCTGCCTGGTGGGAGGAGAAAGGAATGAGGTGTTAATAAAGACTTCATAGAAGAGAGGACTGGAGTGAGCCCTGAAGATGAGGAGAAACAGGAACAAAAAGAATGGAAGAGAAATTGAGAGCTACCCAATGCCAGAAGCGAGAAAGCAGAAGAATGAGTGACAACTGAATTAAATTACCAGCTCTAAGAAAATTAAATCCTTAACCAGCAGGTTAAAATCAAGAATTATGCCAATTTTCACCACAGACCAATCCCAGAAAATCTAAAGAAATAGAAATATCATGTATTTCTGGAACTAGTGATGAAGTAGGACTGAAAACAGCAAGATCAGTTGAAAGTTTGCTATAAAACCAAGTCCTGTATCTCCTCCCCATTTTAGGGGCAAACATTTTCTCCACTGCAGCAGAAAACTAGAGGTATAGTGTCTAGATTAGAAAGAGGGCCTGAAGAGACCAAGAACAACAGTGCAGGGATATCATCAGAAAAAAGGGGGGGTAGGGGTTCCCTGGCTGGTTTCTCAGTGGTTAGAGCATCTACCCAAGGACCAAAGGCTGGCAGGTTCAATGCCCAACCAAGGGCATGGAACTCTGTTACAGGTTTGATCCCAGTGGGGGCTAAAGTAGAAGGCAACCAATTGATGGGTCTCTCTCACGTTGATGTTTCTCTTTCCTCCTCCTCCTCTCCCACCTATCCACTCTCTCTAAAAAATCAATGGAAAAAATATCCTTGGGTGAGGGGGGTTAGGTAAAATTTTACCTACTATGGGTAGAGACTCTTAGCTTTCTTCCCCACCTTACAATAAAGCTGTTATAATATCCTTTTATTATTTTATGATATCTGTAGTATCAGATAGATATGTCCCTGTTTCATTCCTAATGCAAGTCATTTAGTATTTTCTCTCTTTTTTGATATCTTGCCAAAGGTATACCAATTTTCATAATATTTTCAAAGAATCAATTCTTGGCTTTGTTTTGTTTGTTTTTTAGTATTATATTTCTACTCTATTTTATTGATTACTACACTTAATATTTTCTGCCTTCCACTTTCTTGAGTTTACTTTGCTCTTTTTTAACTTAACAAGGTAAAAGCATAGTCAATGGTTTTAAACCTTTCTTTTTTTCTAACACATGTCTTTTAGAGCTATAAATTTTGTTCTGAGCACTGCTTTAGCTACATGAGTTTTGATAGGTGGTATTGTCATTATTATTTAGTTCAAAATATTTTCTCTTTTCCATTGTGAGTTTTTCCCCATGTTTAATGAATTATTTAGAAGTGTGTTAATTTCCAAACATTTGGGGATTTTGTAAGTGATTTCTAATTTAGTTCCACACTCTGCATGATTTAATTTATTGAAACTTGTTTTATGGTGTTGCATGAGATCTCTTTTGGTAAATGTCTCATAGGCACCTGAAAGAATGTGCATTCTGAAGTTGTAGGTCTAATATTTCATATATCAATTCAAGCTGATTCATTATTTTGTTCATAACTTTTATATTCTTACAGATTTTCCTGCTTGCTCTGTCAATCACTATGAGAGATAATGTAAAAATTTCCCAGTTATTTTAAGTTCTTATCTGTTGACTTCAGATCTATATCATCTGTTGGCCTTCTTCTATTATTTTTTTTCTCATAATTGGCAGTCACATATTTCTACTTCTTAGTATGTCAAGGAATTCTATAACAGAATCTTATCTATATATATAAAAGCCTAAGCGATTGTTTGACCAGTAGGTATGATGTGCACTGACCACCAGGTAGCAGATGCTCAATGCACAGGCATGTAAACATGGAACAGACTGATGAATCTCAGGCCTAGGAAATCCCCCCCCCCACCCCGCCAGTGCACAAATCCATGCACCAGGCCTCTAGTTGTATATGAAAGAACAGTAGAGATTTCAGATAGCTGATTTCCTCAATTCAATAAAAAAATTAACTGGGTTAAGAAGGAATTCCAGTCTTAGTAAGACTCATTTTGCCTCTGCATATTATCTTTTTTTGGGTGTGGCCCATAGCCTCATGAGTCTCTGTTTCATTAGCCCTGAAACTTCAAAAGAGATTTAGTTCTGCTCTTTAGAGGAAAGATTAGAGGGTTTGACCTTAGCTCTTCCTATAGACTGAATATCTTGTCCCCGCCAAAATTCATATGTTGAAAGCTAATCCCAAATGTGAGTATATCAGAAGGTGGATCCTCTGAGAGGTGGTTAGGTTATGAGGACAAAGCCCTCAGGAATGAGATTAGTGTCCTTACAAAATGAAATCTCAGAGAGCTCCCATGTGAAAATACAGCAAAAATATGGCCATCTTTGAAGCAGAAATTGACTCTCACCAGACACCAGCACCTTAATCTTGGCCTTCTTAGCCTCCAGAACTGTGAGAAATAAATATCTGTTGTTTATAAACAGATACATCTCTGTTGTGTTTGTTATAGCAGCTTGAACAAACTGAGACAGAAACTAATGGACTAAGCCTAAGAAGGGGCATGTTGCTCTAACAAATGCCTAAAAATGTTGGAACAGCTTTGGAACTGGGTAATGGGCGAAGATTGGAAGAGTTTTGAGGTGCATGCTAGAAAAATTTACATTGCCATTGTTATGGGAAAGGGGAGCAGGCCTGGAGTGGGTCTGCCTCGGGCTGGCCTGCAGTGTGTGGGTCCGTGCAGGAAAGATTTCACAATACTGGTCCAGGTGAATTTGAGAATACATTTATTAAAGCTGAGGAGAGTGAAACAAGGAAGGGACTAGGATAGAAGAAGCAACAGGAGAGAGAGCCTAGGCAGGGTTTCTTTGGCTCTCTAGAAATGTTTTAGAAAAGAACATTTCCAAGGGCAGCTATCAGCTCACTGGAAAGTCAGAGAAAAGGGGGCCTTGGAGACAGGATCAGGGGGTTAGCCCAGGATGAGCTGCTGCTGCCCATTGCTTCCCTGGTTGCAAGTTTCATGGGGACCCTCAGAGTTTAAGAGAGAAAATTCACTCAAAACAGAGATTCAAGTGGGGGTGCCCTAAGGAGTTCGTGCCACTGGCTTCTTTGTCTTGCAGGCTTTTATCTACTTTCCAAGGTGGGAATTTTAGGGGAGGCCTTAGGGGAGATTTCAATAGAATATTCATCAGCTTTTCCAGTAGTGCCCTTTCAGAGTCATGGTCTCCACTGATTGGTCAGCACCAGGGCAGAGGATCATTAATCACTGTAGCTGGTCCTGGCACCGCCTGCCTGGTTTTACTGCTTTTCTGGGCCCAGAGTTGAAATACAACTGAGGCCTACATGTTATCTCTAGGAAGGAAAGGTCAGGTGGTTCTAAACGGCATGATCAGCAATATGCCAGAGGCCAGCAACAGGCCACCCTGGGGTAATGTCCATTACCAGGTTTGCCCATTGCTAGGCACTCGGGGCTTTCTGTCCTGGTGACCTTCTATATCTGGCTGTAAATTGCTGAGCCAGTTTGTTCAGCTATCTGTCTCATTTCCCCCATTTCATTTGCCAAGGAATTTTCCTAGCTTCTTAATGTCCTGCCTCACCATGAACAGACCTTGAAAAGATATTCTGGTGAGGTCTCAGAAGGAAAAGAAAGGTGCTGTAAAGAAAGCTTCCGTCTTCTTTAGAATACCTAAGTAATCCTGAACAGAATTTTAAGGACAAGTTTTCTGAATTGGTTCTGGGGTTTCTGGAATTGGTTGTCTGATCTGATTAGATTTGAAGTAGTTTAAACCTATTTCAAGTAGTAAAGAGAACACTAATCCATGGTGTGATGAAGGGTTTATAGAGATAGACAAACTATCTACATTGGATCCTCCTAGTCAACCCCTTATAAAAAACAAGGGGGGAGAGAGAGAGAGAGAGAGAGAGAGAGAGAGAGAGAGAGAGAGAGAGAGAGAGAGAGAGAGAGAGGAGTTAAGTAACTCTATATATGATACCTTCAAACATTAATTGAAAATGAGGACTATAATAACATTTACTAGTTGCTCCTAATGTTGTTCGACAAGGAAGTAAAAGAAAAGAAGGAGGTCAGAGATTGAATCCCCAGCTCAAGGGCATTCTGAGTGCCCTGATGAAGAGCCTATCTGCTGAAGCTGAAGGGCTAAAATTGCTGAAGATCAAATGCAGAACCTTATCCTGGGAATGTGAATTACAACAAAACTTGAACTCACAGCCTTATAGGGTATCTACTATTAAAGAAAAGGCATTGAAACAGCCTAGGTGCCTGTCAGCAGATGACTGGATCAGAAAACTATGGTACATCTACACAATGGAATACTATGCTGCCATAAAAAAGAAGGAATTATTACCATTTGTAGGCACCTGGATGGAATTAGAGAACATTATGCTAAGTGAAATAAGCCAGTCAATGAAAGAAAAATACCACATGATCTCACTCATTTGTGGATAATAAAAACATTATAAACTGATGAACAAAAACATAGATACAGAGGCAGTAAAGCATCAAACAGACTGTCAAATTACAGCGGGAAGGTTAGGGAGAGGTGTGGAAAATAAGAGATCAACTGAAGGACTTGCAAGCATGCATATAAGAGTAACCAATGGATGCAGGACATTGGGGGGTGAGGGCATGTATGGGAGTGAGGGGGGGGGCAATGGTAAGATATGTACACATATAATATCTTAATAAAAATAAATAAAAGGCATTGATTAGGAAAGAATGAGATCCAGTAAGGTGGGATGGGGGGCAAGTGGTAAGACCCTGATGAAGCTGAGGACATTGAGCCCCTAAATTCTGAGTCCTCTTTGCTAATGGAAGATGCCCTCCCCATCTCCAGAGGTCCAGTGACATGGGTCTCTCCACCTCAGTTTGAGGGGATTCATCCTGCATTGCCTAAGGAAACAATTATGGCTTCCCCTGAGGCTGCTGCCAAGCAAGACAATGCTGATTCTCCTCAAGACCTCCTCTCCCCCATCACCCCTCTTCGCTTCTAGAGCTATAATTAGACTCAAGTCCTAGCAGGTTCCTAAATGTGAGGTACAAAGTGTGACCCATGAGAGGTACACTCCACTCCAAAATAACTATTTGAGTTTTCCACATTTATAGAAGCAGAAATCTGGGGAACATGTGTGGGAATGGATACTAGAGGTATTAGATAATAGTGGAAGGAACATAAAGTTGGATCAGGCCAAATTTGATATGAACTCACTAAGCAGAGATCCCGCCTTTAATGTGCAGCTTTGGGAGTTAGAAAAGACTCTTTAACAGTTGGTTGGGTTAGTTGGCTGAAACATGGACTAAAAGATGGCCCACTAATAGCAAATTGGAAATGTCCAATGTGGGGGCTGAAAAACATGAGTACTTTCCCTCCCGCCTTTTAAGTTCTTGTTGTTGGGCTAATCATCAAATTAACAGAGACAGATTAACAGGAGGAAATAAAAGTTTTCATGCTTGTGCATAGGGAATTCATATAAGTATGAAAACTCCAGAGACAGTGAGGCAACATTGGGTATATAAGACATTTTTGGACAAAGGAGAAGGGTTGGAAGGGTGGGAGGGATAGGGTATTAGATTTCAGAAGTGAGAGTGGATGATTTACAGGTAGTTGAAGACGGGAAAACACAGACAGGAACATCCTTGGTCAGCAACTCAGAAACAATGAGATTCAGGATACATGTAGCTAACAGGCCCCTGCCTGAAGCCCTCTTATTTACCATACTTAATTTAAATTAGGCTAAGGTGACATCCTAAACCAAGCATGTCAAACTCGGGGCCCACGGGTCACATGCCTCGTTTATTTGGCCCGTGTTGGCCTTTGAGTTTGACATGCTTGTCCTAAACTCTCTTTCCTGAAACAGATTTCTCTGTCTGAATCTCTTGGGCAGGAAAGCTGGGGGCTGAGGATCAAAAGTTCCCCCTGAGTCTTATTTCTTAACAAAGAGCTTAAAATCAGTATCTTGCTTCCTTTCCATGCTGATAGCACTCTGCAAACAGGGTGAACATTCCTCAGACACTTTCTGTAAGGAGTGTGGCAAGCATCAACCCCACGAAGTAACAGGACAAGAAGAGCAAGGATTCTCTGTATGCGCAGGGAAGACGGTGTTATGACAGGAAGCAGAGGAACTACGGTGGGCAGACTAAGCCAGTTTTCCTTAGAAAAGCTAAAACTACAAAGAGGATTGTGCTGAGGCTTGAATGCACTGAGCCCAACTGCAGATCTAAGAGAATGCTAGCTATTAAGACATGCAAGCATTTTGAACTGGGAGGCGATAAGAAGAGAAAGGGCCAAGTGATCCAATTCTAAGCTTCATATTTTGTTTTATTATGTGACAATAAAACATTGAGGATAAAAAAAAAATCAATGTCTCAAAAGGGCAGTGTCAGGGTAGCAGGATGTTGGTTCCCTTCACCAACCTCTTTTGGTTTAATGTGGAGGAAATGGGCCACACTAGATTGAAATATTAGAGTGGATTTGTCATTTAAGACACACTCCTCTACACTAGGAGCATTCCAAGTACATCCCTTTCACCAGAACTTTAAGAAATAAATTTGTGAGAGAAGCCACATCATCCTTGAAGAGTTCTGCAATGGGAATAATTAGAGGGACAGGAGCCAAAGGGCGGCTCTCAACCTTCAAAGGCAAGGTGGGTGTGACTCCTGGAATGGACAGCAGGGTCAAACCAGCAATCGGAATAGTCTGACTCTCACAGACCTGTGGTGTTGGCTTCTTTCATCACAGTGTTCCTAAAAGTGAAATAGACAAGAAGCCTACTAACTTCTTACTTGATTGGTATAAGCATGAAAGTTCTAGAGCAAGTGAACAAAAATCTAACTGAAATCATGAGAACAAAGAGTCAATGGCCTTACATGCCAAGGACTCTAAAAAATACATCCCTCTCCCCCCTGCCCACCTCACCACCTCACCCCGAGACACACACACCTCTCTCCTGAACTCCAGGCTTATATATGTAATTGCCCACTTGTTATCTTCACCTGGATCTGAAATATATCTCTCTAATTTAACATCTCCAAAACTGAACTGATGTTTTCCCCAAACCTCCTTCCCCATTTCAGTTGATAACATATTCATCCCTAAGTAGCTCTGACCAAAATCCATTAAGTTTCCCCAGTTCTCTTTTTCTCACACCCTACAACAAATCTGTTCGAAAATCCTGTTGACTCCAGCTACTGCACAGGTAGCTGTAGGAAAGTTATCTTTTTTAAAAAATATATTTTTTATTGATTTTTTTACAGAGAGGAAGGGAGAAGGATAGAGAGTTAGAAATATCTATGAGAGAGAAACATCGATCAGCTGCCTCCTGCACACCCCCTGCTGGGGATGTGCCCGCAACCAAGGTACATGCCCTTCACCAGAATCGAACCTGGGACCCTTCAGTCCGCAGGCCGAGGCTCTATCCACTGAGCCAAACCGGTTAGGGCGGAAAGTTATCTTTTTAAAATCATTTCCCAGAAGGCACAGAAAATAACTGCTATTAACATCTGATGACATAGGACTCAGTCACACATCTATGACTGGATTCAAGCGGGGGAAGAAATGTGGCCCTCCTTGTTCTTGGAAACAAGTCAGGCTTCTCTTACTTTGGAGGAAACTAGGTCCTTAGAGTCAATTCCATCACAAATTCTAAAGAACCACAGCCTCTCTAGATTGATATGTACACTGACATTCTCTAGAAAAGTAATATTAAAACCAGTTTTCTGAATACTAGGTATAATACTGGGTTAACATTACTGTACATCCAGGACACTATAGGAAGTTGATTGTTCTACTTTGTGCAGCCAGATCTCTGACCTGTTTCAGTCAGGAATCTGTTTCAGAGAAGAGAACCACTCTAGCTAGTTTATGAAAGGTTTTACTGAAAGATTAATTAATGGCACATGGAATTGGGAAGGCCAAAGAAACATAGGTCTAGGTAGACAGATATTCCTCTAAATAACAAAGAGCGGAGCTTTCCCTGTGATCAAGAAGTCACTCACAAGACTGGAAAAATCTAGAACCACACCACTACTGTCACAGTCAGAAAGCTGCCAATGATATGATGTACAAATTTACACTGAATGCAAAAGAATGCTGTTTACTAGAGTGGAGAGCTAGACCAAAGTAGCATGAATAACTGAAGTCGATGGGTAATTGGAGGAAAATCATTTTAACTAGCATTTAAAATCTCCTTTTCTGATTATTTTAGTGGAAATACTAATTAAGTGGTAAAGTACGTGTTTTGAGTTTTATTTTTGCTTCTGCACCCCTCTTCCCACAATGCACAAGTAGTAAAAGAGCTGAAAGGAAGGCAGTGGTCTGGAGGAGAAACAAGTTCCCTCATTTATTGAATAATCAGCCAAGGAAAATCTGAGCATTGGCCGGATGTTTCCATCCTGTGAGGTTTACACCAACAATAAAATAGTTAAGATTATAGAAAAAGACAGATATTAAAAATATGAGACGTTTTCACTGTAATCAAAACTGCCTGGTACTGGCATAAGAACAGGCATATGGATCAATGGAACAGAACAGAGAACCCAGAAATCAACCCAAGCCATTATGCTCAATTCATATTTGACAAAGGAGGCAAGAACATATAATGGAGTAAAGATAGTCTCTTCAGTAAGTGGTGTTGGGATAATTGGACAGATACATGCAAAAAAATGAAACTAGACCACCAACTTACACCATACACAAAAATAAACTCAAAATGGATAAAGGACTTAAATGTAAGACGGGAAACCATAAAAATCTTAGAAGAAAACATTGGCAACAAAATATAAGACATCTCATATATCAGAATTTTCACTGATAGGGCAAGAGTAAAAAAAAGGAACAAATGTGACTACATCAAAATAAAAAGCTTCTCCACAGCAAAAGAAACTTCTCTTCTTACCCCTATTGACCTCCCAGATTCAGCTACTTTTCTTTACCGCTCAGTTTAGCCACCAACTAGGCTTTTTCTTGAGGTTTTCCTTTGCCCTCGACTGGCACATAGTTGCACTCAAGTGTTTGTTGAATTCATTAATTAATTAAAGAATGATTGAGAAGAGCAGTCTCCCCAGCCTCACATTTTTTGCTGTTCCCCTTTAAAAGATTGGTGCCTCTTATCATTATAACAAATAAGAGAAAATGACAAAGTTCTAGGTTCTTAATAAGTTTGCTTCATCACTGTCCCTTATTTGCCAGTTCCTGAAACTTATTTGTTACCTAGTATTCAGTAGCACCTCTCTGCTAGAACCTTCTCTCAGCTGATCTCAGATTTGGAGCTAAAATGCTTACATTCATCTCCAGCCCAAAGCAGAGCATTAATGCTAAGAACGGCCATGACCACCTGGAGAAAGTACTTGCCTCACACCACAGATTCTTCCCCTGTTCTTTAGACCTTTCCAAACAACTTTATAGACGCCTGTCTCACTCCCCCCTAGCACCTGAAGCTACTACATTTGCGGCAAATTGTAATTTCCCCACAATGGCTGCAAAAATAACTTCCCTCCCTACATGCTCTTCTTACAATATGATTCTAACTCTTCTCCTAGGTGGGGTGTATGCTCCCTCCCCTTGAATTTGTAATTGTGGTGGAAGTGATGTCATGTGACTCCTGGAGCTAGGTTATCGAAGGTGATAGAGCTTCTACTTGGGTCTCTTGGGTTGCTTGCTCTTGGAAACCATGCTGTGAGGCAGGCCAAAGTGACCTACTTGGAGAGACCTCATGGAGAGGCCAGGTAGACTGTTCCATTGACAACCCCAGTGAGGGCCCAGCCAACAGCCATTTCTGGACATGGGAGTGAAGACACCTCCAGATGATTCCAGGCTCTACCACCCCTTGAGTCATCCAGACTTTGATATGCCATCCCCGCTGTGGCCTATGCAAATTCCTAATCCTCACGATTCTTGAACATAATGATTGTTTTATCCCCCTAAGTTTTAGGAGCATCTATAATGTAGCAATAGTTACTAGATCAGTTGTTCATCCATTAAAACAAAAACCGTATTGAGTTCCTAATATGTTTTAGGTGGGCACTTTTATTCCCTACCAGGACCACTGATCTGAAAGGCTCTCTTCCTGGTCCTCAGAGGACTGGCAGCTGCCTCTTCCATTTGGGTTTAGTCCTCAGAAAGTCTTTCTCTGGGCCCAGTTCTGTCTTAGTATGTGTTGTTTGTCTGCAGCACAGTAGCCTATGTGGTTGCTAAGGCTGACCCATCCTCCAGTGACGCTGGGATTCTTCACCTATTCTTCTAAGTTAATGACTAAGCCAAAGCTTCCTGGTTGCCTCTGGGTCCAGATGGGGAAACTCTCTTCCCAGGAGTTTATTTGTCCAGCGGGCTGCTTCCACATGCTCACTGCTTTTTTTGGCTACATTGAGGCGATAGTTACAACTACATTATAGGATGATTTTGAGGGGTCAATAGGACACATATGTCCCCTATAACATTGCCCAGCACACTGTAGGTACTCAACACATAATAATTTTTTGACCCCCTCATCTCTAGTTCAAAAGGTCTGAAGTTCCCAAAGGATGTTCCAGAATATCCCTGTTTCTAATCAGAGTAATATTCTAAGTTCAAAGTCCATTTTCAAAGCCAAAATGACCATCATGTTCTGTCACTAGTGTAGGATCCGGATAATTTTTTAACCTGGTGTAGGGGGAGGGATCTTCAGACATATTTTGAGGATCACACAAGTTTACCCACATTATTAAATATTGTATTCTCAGCACTATGATGCTTTTATAAATCAAATTATTTTACAGTGTTAATGCAGAATTCCGAGAAATTTTTATACAGTTGATTTTCATTTCTTCAGATGCCACTTCTCCTACAGGGGACCAGAAGTCCATAGACAACGTTCTCAGGGTCCTGAAGGAATTGTTGTTATTATTTATTGTTGTCATTGATGTTGTTTATTATTGTTATAAAATGGACTTGACTCTTTAAATATAATTTTAAAGCAATGGTTTCAAATCTGTGGTCCCAAACCTTGAGAGGGGCCATGTCAGGGAAGTTCTTGTATGTTTATAGGTCCATCAAATTTTTAGACTAAGTAATATTGCAAACAGCTTTTCTTTTATCCCTCAAGTGTATAGCATTATAGTTATCAATTTATTTTAAAGTGCTACTGAATTCATTCATATAGATTTAGCAAAATTTATTTTTTCAACCAATGGCTATTGAAAGTGTAATAGCTATAATATAGAAACAGTAAATATTTTCTATATGAAAAGGGTGCTTCTGCTCCCAAAAGTTCAAGTGTCATTTCTACCCTTCTCCTCCTTCTGGTGTTAAAGATGATGGATTCAGTCGGTCACCTTAGGGAACCAGGGAGATTTCAGAATTACAGCTTTTATAGAAAGATTGCTTAACCATACATAATACTCACAATTTTCACCAAGGGAAAGCAAGAGTTATTTCATAACGGGCCACATTATATTGCAACAATCCAACTTGTGCGGCGAGGGGGGTAGGGTGTTTCAAAAAGGGCAATGGCTATGTTTTTGTACAGATCTCTAATTTAACAATCTAAAATTGGTGAAATGACTGGGGCACATTAATCAGTCTGTGACTACCACCACAACCCTGAATTGAGTAAGACATTCTTCATAGGAAAATATTCATTTCCCCGCAAAAAGTATTACTATTAGAACAAGCCTGAGTTTCAGATAGTTTTTATCTTCCCACACTTACATGACAAAGAATAATGTAGCTAATCTTTTTCTATGATATTTCTGGCTTAGTTCTTAAACAGAAGGATTCCTGTTTCAAGAAAAATCTATAAATGTCCACTCTTCATGGGGGTGGGGGCACGGGGAGGAGTGGGTGATGGGAATCGCTTAAAAGTTATTGGTTCACTGCCATTATAATGAAAACCATGTGTCCGGGGAAATTTACAGCCATAAATCTCTCAGTGCACATAACTTCTAATTAAAACCTTATAACAATCTTTTCCAAATAATGAACACAATTTTGAGATCTAGTTTAATTTCATTATTTCAGAAATGGTCATGAGAAATGTGTGTCTGGGAATGTATTGCTACAGTACTGTGACTGGGATACCAGAAAGAAAGCCATAGTTACTATCTCTCCAAAAATGTGGGAGGAGAAAGGTTCTTGGCTTTTTAAAAAAATAGCACTTACTGTACAGAATTAACATCTAGTCGGCCTTAGGTTTCCTATTCGGTTAGAAAGCTTCCTAATTTAGATAACTAGTCTCTCCAGGAAGTGAATGTGTACACTCTAGACAGAATTCATATTATGTTGAATAAAAATTATCTGAGCTACGCCTGAAACACGTGCTTTCCTGGTCCAAGGGACAGAGTGTGTTGATGAAACCATGATTTCGTTCTTGGATCTTGACATCTCATGCAGCCCCGTTTGCCTCTTGGCAACTCCTTCAGCATTTCAGAGTGTTCACAAACTCCCGGGAGGACAAGCGTTTTCCCAGAGGAAGACATTGCAGTGAAGGGCACTCAAAACCGGGTCAGTGAGCCCAGCATAAGCCAAATATCAACATCATCCCATGAACAATGAAGAAAAGATTTCCTTTCCGTTAGAATCAGAAAGGAAGAACAATAATTTGGCCCTTAAAGAATAATATTAACTGCCTTCTTTATTGGAGATGGTTTCTTATTTCAGTTGGATGACATTGATAATAGTAATAGACATCTTTAATCTATTAATTTAAATGGAGCACTTACTCTACCCTGAAGATTCCTCTTTGAGCTCCTTTTCTTTCTACTGAAAGTCATCAACAGGTATAAGTCACTATTCAAATACAGTAAATCTATTGGGTGTATTAACATTAAGTTAATTCAACTATGAATATGCCCTAATAATAGTTGATAGATATTATAAATGGTACTTTTATGGAGGCAAAATACCGTTTAAGCATAGGTAATACAGGTGATAAACTTTGAGCACCAGCCCAACTAGAAAACATATGCACGGCCTCAGTGCCAACTCAAATAGAGTTTTATTGAATGCACCTGAGTGTAAGCCTCCTTTTAGTATTCCCTTTTAATAGCTTAATAAGAACCAGTTATAGCCTAGCTAGCTAGTGCCTATGTGTTTAAAATTCAGAAGGCTACATCAGACGAGCTTATCAGTTTATAGAAGCTCATCAGAGGCAGCATAACATGGATTTAATGTTTTTTCAAAATCCCCATTTTTAAATTAACCTGGCCCTTTGTTGTAAATTATTTGCACAATCTGCTTAGAACATCTAAAGCCCGGCCTATCAAAGCTTTCCCAAGACCCTTAATTCAGGCCTGGCCTTTATGTTAAAGAGCTCGAGCTGCTGTTTGCATCAAGGGCTCTGGGATTACCACTGAAGCAGGCTACCTAAGAGTGATCATTCTCCGCGAACATCTGCAGCCATTGAGATGGCGGCCGGCTCAGAGGGCCGGGAAGCAGGCCATTATGGCCTGGCCTCTGTGTCCTCCCAGCTGCAAGCCCACACGAGGGCCAGGTGCAGAAGCCTTGCTCAAGAGGAGACTCCAGGGTAATGGTCACAGCGATTACGAACTGATAATTATTCCCTCCCTATTTCCACATTTCAACCAACTGGTTGCTTCACTAATTATTTTCTCTTTACTGCTGAAAATGGTATTCTATGGCTGGAGGCTGATTGCATTTTTCTTTCTGGCAAGGCTTTTATTTCAAAATTATGTAGCATGTAATTTGTTAGATTGTACCATTAGCCACAAACCTGAAGAAATCGCCCTATTGACGGTTTCACAGTGGAAAGTATGAGGGTTAATGCAGAATATTATACTCTCCATTTTTTTAAACTATAACTCCATATGTGGCCCACTTGATTTTTTTTTCTTAGTCTGTTTCTATTGGTTGAGCAAGTGCTCAATTTATCTTTGTCGAGCTTTCCTCGTTTTCAGACGCAGACTTAAGAAGCTGTAGTTGTATTTCCGCCTACCAACTATAAAGCACGCCACTGTGCCTGCATTCACCAACGTGGCACAAATTTTATCCGATACAATAAAATAAGCATTTTTATAGTCGTGTGCTATATGGCCAAACACTAATTAAAAACAGGATGGAGCTTTTATTTCCCCCATTAGAGATATGGGGGCCAAAGTGTCTTTAGTAGAAACAATGGTTTTCATTGCTCTGCAACATAGTTTTTAAAGGCTGAACATGAGAGTTTCAAATGAATATCCTGCAAATAAAGGGAGCTACTCCATGATGTTAAACTAAGAAACTGCCACAATTGAGCGCTGAAAAAGAAAGACATTTGGAATGAGACGTTTAAAAACTAAATAATTGAAACAGTTAAGTGGGCACAATGCTCTCACACAAGTGAATATAAATCTTTTCATCCAGCTTCACAAACCTCACCAACTGGCCAAGTTTTCATCAGTACAGGAAAACCCCAAATCTTACAGACAGCTGCAACCAACGCCAGTGACATCGTAGAGTGAACATTTCTGGACATTTTGAAGCTATGAGGGGAAAACACTGTTTCCATCTTTTTGTTCTGCCTCTCACTGGGGATGGAAGGAAGGAAGGGAAAAAGGGAGGAAGGGAGGGAGGGAGGGAGGAAACAAGCTAGTGGGAATACTAAAATGAAGCATATTTTCTAGATCTAAGATAACTTTGCTACTTCATGAATATTACCTATATTATGTGGAAATTGGTTAGCTTACAAAATTATATTTATTACATTAAATTTTTAAAAATATTTTATTGATTTTCTACAGAGAGCAAGGGAGAGGATAGAGAGTTAGAAACATCAATGAGAGAGAAACATCAATCAGCTGCCTCCTGCACACCTCCTACTGGGGATGTGCCCGCAACCAAGGTACATGCCCTTGACCGGAATCGAACCTGGGACCCTTCAGTCCGCAGGCCGATGCTCTATCCACTGAGCCAAACCAGTCAGGGCTACATTAAATTTTAAAATCAGTCTTATTAGGCAGCATAAAGTTACTAATTGAATTTATTTTCTTCTTTCTCTTTTTTTTTAATAAATAGAAGCTCATGCTGTTGAACTTTATAGAATTCAACACTTCTTTTTTACTTAACTTTTTCTAGAATATTAGAAGCAAACCAAGACTGTAATAGAGAAGAATCAATATTTTTTAATGAACCCTATTGTATCAAATGAATTCAGAAAGCACTTTTAAAGATAAATAAATGTATTTGATCTCATACATTTCTCATAGCAATGTTTTTTTCTGATATATCGTCTCGGGCAAGGGAAACAAAAGATAAAATAAACAAATGGAAATACATCAAAATAAAAAGGTTTTGCACAGCAAAGAAAACCATTAACAAAATGAAAAAACAACCCACTGAATGGGTGAACATATTTGCTGATACATCTGATAAGGTCTTAATATCCAAAATTTATAAGGAACTAATAAAACTCAACACCAAAAAAAGCAAGCAATCCAATTAAGAAATGGGTGAAGGACCAGAATAGATACTTCTCCAAAGAGGACATTCAAATGGTCAATAGACATATGAAAGGATGCCCATCATCACTAATCATCAAAGAAATGCAAATTAAAACCACAATGAGATATGACCTCACACCTGTCAGAATGGCTAGCATCAATAAATCAACAACAACAACAAAATCAACAAACCACAAGTCTTGGCAAGGATGTGAAAGAAAGGGACCTGTTGGTGGGAATGTAGATTGGTGCAGCCACTGTGGACAGCAGTATGGAGTTTCCTCAAAAAACTGAAAAAGAAACTGCCTTATTACCCAGCAATTTCACTTCTGGGGATATTTCCACAGAAACGGCAACACTAATTCACATGCACCCCTATGTTCATTACAGCATTAAGTACAATAGCCAAGATTTGGAAGCAGCCCAAGTGCCTGTCAGCAGAAGAGTGGATAAAAAAGCAGTGGTACATTTACACTATGGAATACTACATGGCTGTAAAAAATAAGGAAATCTTACCATTTGTGACAGCAAAAGAGTATTCTGCTAAATGAAATAAACCAGTCAGAGAAAGACAGGTACCATATGATTTCACATATATGTGGAATCTAATGAACAAAATAAACTAGCAGAGTGGAGACAGACTGATGGAGTGACAGCTGTCAGAGGGAGGGGGTTTGGAGCTGAGTGAGAAGGGTGAAGGGATTAAGCAAATTTAAAAAAGAAAGACTCATGGTAAGACAACAGTATGGCTATCACCAGAGAGAAGAGGGGGTGGGGAAGGTAGGACAAGGTAAAGTGGGGATAAATGATGATGGAAGGAGACCTCAGTTGGGGTGGTAAATACACAATACAATATATGGAAGATGTATTGTAGAATTGTATACCTGAAACCTGTATCATTTGACTAACCAATGTCACCCCAATAAATTCAATAAAAAAATGAATAAATAAATAAATAAATGGAAGAAAAAGGGGAGAGATACAAACTTCATTGACTATTACTTTTGCTATATGAAATATCTAGGACTCTCCATTGGAATTGTATATTTCATATGACATTATGTCAAAATCTCATTCTTTTTCTCTTGCAGTGCGGAAATGTTTCCGTGTGTTATAAGTTGGTCTCACCATTTTGCTAAGAAAGCAAATAAAACAAACAGCATTTTGTGGCCCACTTGAACATGAATACCAAGCAGTAAACATTAGGGGCAGATCTAGGACTCGTGACCCTTCGGAGTTAACTTTCCCCAGCCCTGCACTTCCCCAGGCTGTGTCTCAGCTAATACAAGCTTGTGAATTTTCTATACAACACCAGAATTGGAGAGATTCCACTGGCACTTCCATGTAACCTGTAAAAATACTTATTATTAAATTTCATTCATATATTGTAATTGTCTAATTCATATACTGTCTATAATAATAAAAGCGTAATATGCTAATTAGACCTGACAGCCAAACGACCTTCCAGACATCCTTCTGGACGACCTTCTGGATGAAGCTGGGGCTGCAAGGGCCAAGGCAGCCACCGTGGGTGCGAGGGCGGAGTCCTTTGCAGGAATTTTGTGCATCGGGCTTCTAGTATCTACTGTAATTCAGATATCTAGGTGTTTCCACATCCCTATTAACCTAAAGTTGAGAGTGATTAAAAATTTGCCAAAGGCACTTACTTTTTTTTTTTATTCTTTTTAAAAATTAAAAACATTGACCAGTTCGCAAATACCATGTAGGTCACCAGGCCAGGGGTGATAGCAAGTTCCAATTTATTTTAATATTTGCTCTTATTTTTCTGCCCCAGTCATTTCCAGAAAACAAAGCAATATGTTTTTAATATTCTAATTTCTTCAAGAATATCTCTGACTCCAGGCCCAAGATCACAAAACCTGTAAGTGCACTGAATTCTTGCTGCTTCTTCTCTTGGAACAATGTGACTGTCAACTCTGGGCAGAAATGCTTTGGCTCTGACCATCTACACCTCTGCAATGGTGCTGACACTCATTGCATATAATACTTAATCACCTGAAGCCATAAATTATTTATGAAAGTGGCTTCTTAGTGCACACCTTTTGGACATTTTTGTTCTTTTCTCTCACTCTTTTCTTACTCTCTCATTGGGAACCAAACTGGAGATAATAACATTGAATCTACTCACGTTGTCAAAAGTTGTTTAGCACAGTTACCCGATTACACCCAAGTGCCTGGCATGCAATTCTGTAAGCAGGCAAACTGCAGCTCACCATGCCAAGGGAACCTTACACTCGACATCATCTACTTAGACTGAGCAAATTGGACTCCTTTTGCTACCCACAACTCCACTGCCTCATAATTGGACAATTACCCTTAACTACATTTTGAAAGTAGTACGCGCCATCTGTCACATCGTGATTTTCACTTTTGCTCTCATCCGGGGGATGCCAGAGTTGGGGGATGCTAACCACATTGAAGTATGGAAAAACTTAGGAGGCAAAGTCTATTTTCACTTGTTTGTTAGGGATGTGTTCACCGGTTAAGAATGCTAATAATATAGAAATAATTCCCAGAAGTTTTTGGTAAAATTCCAGTTATATAAAGGAGTTATAGATAGGAGTTAAAGATAGTCAGTTGTAGGAGTCAAGTACAGGAGTTAAAGATAGTCAGTTATAGGAGTCAAGTACAGGTCAAAAGCAAATACTGTGGCTGCGAATTTGAGTTAGCTGGTATTTAAAGGGACAGTTAAGTGGTAACTCTTCAGTCTAACCTCTCTTAACCTCTACACTATGTGTGACTTGCAATTTTCTTAGTCATAATGATGTCACAGTGTATTTTCACTCTAAATTTCAGACTCAGATGCATACTTAAATTACACTGCCTTCCCTCTCACCCTAGAAACACTGATCCAATGCCTCATTTATGAAAACTAGAATAATTATTTTGCTTACTTTCTATGTTAACTTGATGTCCTTGGTTTTTACATTTTCTCTGGAAATTCAGTGAGTTCTTCAGATTCATAACATTTTCTTTTTTTTCTGAAAAAGTGTACATTATTATGGTATTTGTTTCATAAAAAATAAATTTTATCTTGTATATTTAGATGATCAAAATTAGAATGAACTTAAGATTCTGGTAGACATGTACACCACTGTATGGCAAGCAAACCACTTCTTCGGGAACTGCTCCTTTCTCAAATCCAACCACATGGATCCAAGAAAGAATCCCCTCAAACACAGGGCCACAGTTGATTGGTCCAGGAGTGGACATCTGACCTGTAATAACCAATCAGATTCCTTCTCCAGGCCTTTTGTACTGAATGTAATGTGGAGAGTTAGTCTATCACTAGTGGTAGAAGCTACATAATGGGAAATAGTCATTATTAATGTTCATGTCCCCTGCCCCATAGAAGAGAATGATCAGCTGTTAGAGGGGATGAAACTAATCTATAATAATAAAAGCATAATATGCAAATCAACCCAAAGGCTGAACAGTGGAATGACCGTTTGGACTACCATGCTATGACACCCGCTGGTTCCAGGCCAGCCAAGGCGAGTGTGATGCGATTGGTTGGGGGCCGGCCATTGCTCCATGATTGCCCCGCAGAGGGAGGCTCAGGCCACTGGCCAGCAGGGCAATCAATCAGGGGGCTCCACAATCACCCCAAAGAGGAAGGCCCAGGCCACTGACGGGTGGGCTGCGGCAGGTGCGCGGGGCCTCCCTCTGCGGGGCGATTGATTGCAGGGCTCCAGGATTGTGAGGGACTCCCCCCTCCAGTGCACAAATTTCTTACACTGGGCCTCTAGTCTATATATAAAAGCCTAAGCAACCATTTTGCCAAACGACCAGATGACCAGCCGGTAGCTATGATGCACATTTACCCAGACCTTGCTGCTGGAGCCCTAACAGCCCTGAATCTGGTTCACCCACACCCTGGACCCAGACAGGAGGGAGGAGGGAGCTCAATTCTTTGCAGAATCAGCCATTGGTTAGCTTGCTGCTGGGGCCCTGACAGCCCCCTGCACCCTGGACCCAGGCAAGAGGGAGGAGGGAGCCTGATTCTGATTCGGCACTGATCGCCAGCCAGGCCAAGGGACCCCACCTGTGCACAATTTGTGCACCAGGCCTCTAGTAGAGAAATAGAAGGTAAGCAACTGAATGAAAGACACCTGTCCACAACCATGTCCCTAGTTCCTGGTTTTCCTAGGACCCAGTCATATCTTTACCCTTGTGGTTTAGCTCTTGAACCCTCTGCCTATCTATGCTACTTCAAGATGGCTCTGTCACTTACAATTAATACAGAATTAATACACTGGTGCTAAATCCTAAGTAATATAGATTTTGAAAATAAGAAAAACTATAGTTACAATGGAAAAACACTCCTTGACATTGGTGTTTATCTTAATTTACTCTTCAGCACAATAATAAAAGAAAAGTTTATGAAAAAAACCCCAGAATGTCAGAGGAGTCCAGCCCACCTTTCTCTCACCTCACCTCTAAAATCCTGTATTACGTACAGTGAGAATCAATATATCAGCAATTATTTGGTATTTTTTCTTTTCTCAGCACTGGCAAGGATATAAGAGAAAAATAAAATATGTCCCATTTGATTACATTTGCCTATATTACTCACTTAGTAAGGAGTCACTACCTTAGTAATTTGGCTAAAGACACATGGGAAGCAAATTTAAATTTAAGCCAAGATTTAAATACAGGAATTATTTTAAAGAGTCTAGATTTTTTAAAACTACCAACTACATATTATCTCTTTCCAACCAAGAACATTTTGCCATTCCACTTCAACTCCTTTCATTTTGACAAATTTCCAACTTAAAGGTACCCTTCACCTAGATTCGCCAGTTGAGATACATTTACTCATTCTCATGAAGGTATGTAGATAGGTAGGTAAATCGATAGATTAATTGGTGCTAAACTACTTGAAAGTAAGTTGCAGATATGATACTTCACCCCTCAATACTTCAGTGTAAATGTCTGAAGAATAAAAATCTGTACAATCATCCTATTGGACCTGTACAATGAATTTAGACAATCAAATTGTTTATACCAAGTTATGTCTGGTAATTCAGAACTAGGATTAAAAAGAGTAAATATAGTGATTACTATATCTAAATTGACTTTACATTTATTGTAAGTAAAAATGATTTATATGCACAATATATAATTTGAAGATAGATGTATGTAAATTTTTTAAACATTTTGAAAATGTTTTAAATTCATACAAAAGTTTTAAACTTTGCCGAAACTGGTTTGGCTCAGTGGATAGAGCGTTGGCCTGCGGACTGAAGGGTCCCGGGTTCGATTCCGGTCAAGGGCATGTACCTTGGTTGCGGGCACATCCCCAGTAGGGGGTGTGCAGGAGGCAGCTGATCGATGTTTCTCTCTCATCAATGTTTCTAGCTCTCTATCCCTCTCCCTTCCTCTCTGTAAAATATCAATAAAATATATTTAAAAAAAAAAAAAAGAAAAAAAAAGTTTTAAACTTTCTTAAAATTTTCTATAATTTAATTTTTTAGTGTATAAAATCAATTAAAGTTTACATTTCAAAGATTTTATAAAAACTATTTCAGATGCTGGAATATGTCAATTATGTTTCAGTCTACTTTTTAATATGTGTTAAATCACTAAATTTTAAGTAATATGTTTGTTTACAAACCATTCCTCTTCTTTCATATTTAAATTAAATTAAATACCATGGTCACTTAAGAAATGCAGAAATTTTGAAATTTACCTAAATTTATGGATATTAAATATTATATTAAATAAACTTCATAAATACAATTTAATAATGTGAAATATAATATTTTTTACCTAAAATTGTTTCGTTATAAATCACTTCATAAAAATGGTGAAATTATTACAAAAATTCACAAAGGAGGTCTGTGAGATTATTATATATTACAGTGAAAGGAATTCACTAATCAAAAATGTTGAAAAACTGTTCTAATCTACTTATTTTCCAAAGAGTTCTAGTACACACAGTAGATATATTATTGAAGAAATAAGCACATCTACTGAGCACATAACACTATCCACAAACTACCACGATTTGTTTTATCTTTTTCAATATGTTTAGAAAGTTAAAGTTTTAATACACATAAGTATATGCACCCACATTCAGACAGCTGGTGAAAATGACAGTAAAAGGTCTGGCCACTCAATGGCATATGCACCTCAGTAAATAAAAATAACCTCTGGCCCTAGCTGGTTTGGCTCAGTGGGTTGAGCGTCCGCCTGGGGATCAAAGGATCCCAGGTTCAGTTCCGGTCAAGGGCACATACCTCGGTTGCAGGTTGCAGGCTCCCTGCCGGCCTGGGTCCTGGTCAGGGCACGTTGATGTGCTTCTCTCACATCGATGTTTTTCTCTGCCTTTCCCTCTCTCTTCCATTCTCTCTAAAAATCAATGGAAAAGTATCCTCAGGTGAGGATTAAAATAAAATAAAATAAAATAACCTCTGAAATTTTTTTAAGGGCAAAATCATCCAAGAAATTTTTAAAAACTTAAAACAGTAACTATAGAATTGATTTATCCTCCAAGTATTTAAGCAGACAAGGTCAAGGTCAGCCTTGATTGGCATGTAGAATTTTATGTATTTCAAAATGTGTAAAATTTTAATTAAGTTCTAAGTCACTTTAGATGAAAGTATGCAAAGAAAATTATTTTCCTACTACAGAATCACAGGGATTTAGCTTGGCTCCCTGAGGTCTGTACAAATCACTTAATCCCTTTTCCTCAGTTTCCGGTTGGGAATTACGTCCCCACCATATAGAGAGGGGGTGAGCAAATACTCTAACATCTATAACGAGCTTTGAAGTTTGGTAATGCGGATGTACTGGTTGGAGAGCAGCACTATTGTTTTCATTGTGTTTCATTACTTTTCTAACCCAGGCTTTCTGTGGACGGGCGCCCGCCTCAAAGCATTCACGGTATGTGTGCTTCGCACTGCCACATCGGTGGCTGCCTGTGTTTACACACAAAACATCCACTTACTCTTTGGTGAATTTCTATGAACTATTATTATTGGATACTTTCCCATTATTTTAACTTACCTCAGTCACCAGAATTATCTTATTAATACAGGTCAGAAGTGCTCTTACTGTGCACACTCTGCATTGGGTAACAACACTTATTTCCCAGGTATAACTTGACCAAAAAAAAAAAAAAAGAAAGAAAAAAGAAAAAAAGAAATAGTGGGGTTTTATAGCCTGCCAAATGACTATGTCATCAAGCAGGGTTGGTATTTAAAATATGTGTACATGACAAAGTCAAATATTGCCAAATTGATGTGATTTCCTGAGATCCCAGTAAAAATGAAAGCAGAAAGGCTATTCATTGACATCCATGAGAAGAAGTACCTTAGTAAAATAAGACACATTTCTCTTCTCCTTTCTTTGTCAATTTGCATTTGAGAGTGATAAGAAGGCTTATGTTCCAAACTGGAACTGAGAAACACTTCTCTATTACCATTGAAATTTAGACCATTTTGCCAGACCTCTCTTTCGTAGGACTCACACAGTGTCTTCATCTGCAAAAAAAAATAAAATAAAATAAATAAGTTTCATTAAATGAGTTTGTCACACAAATAAGAATTCATTCCAAATATTAACCTATTTGAAATAATTCTACCTTTATTCCTACATTACATTTACTCTGGAAATTTTAAACTAACAATAATTAAGATTGTTTTAGCTAGATATACTTATTTATGAGAAATGACAATATACTGAGTGCATTCTACACGGAAAAAAATGAAGTCAGTTACATCAATGTAATATTATTAGGAAACTACACGTGTATTCTAATGGTATCATTTAAAACTAGAGGCCAAGTACGCACGAAATCTTGTGAGAGTAGCTCGCTTCCGCTTGCCTCAGCTGGCCGCCCTGCCTATCGCCTCTCGTAGCTCGCTGCCCCACCTTCCGCCACTCATAGCTCTCTGCTGCTAGTAGCTGGCACCCTGCCCCGCCCACCACAAGAGCCACTGCTCCCGGGTGGGGGGGGTGTTGGGGAGGGACCAAAGGTGCTCAGTGCACCTTCTGGTGACCGGTCTTTGGTCGTTACAGTGTTACGACCACTGGGTTTTTATTATATAGATAATTTTGTAACTTTTGCTTTGTTTATATTAGATGTTCATTACTTGCTAAATGCTGAAAAGAATGAATGAATGAATGAATGAATGAATGAATGAGTTGTGAGGCTTAAATAGCAGCAATTTATTTTTTCTCAGTCTGGCGGCTGAAAGTCCAAGATCAGGGTGCCAATGTGGTTGGTTTCTGGTGAAGTTCTCTTCTGATTTTCCTGCTGAGTCCTCCATGGTGAAGAGAAAGAGAGAGAGCACTCAGAGTTCTATGGTGTGTTAGGATTAGTGCCCTTCTTATAAAGTCAGAGCCCCACCCTTATGATGTCATGTAACCTTATTTATTTCCTTATAAACCCTATCTCCAAATACAGTCACATTGAGGATGAGGACTTCAATATATGGACTTGGGGGTGTGGAGGGGGCACAAATATTCAATTTATAATATCATGTACACACCATTATAGTATAGAATAGAAACAATAGTTTCATCTTATGATTAGAATCATTCAATATGTAGCCTTTTCAGATTTGCTTCTTTCAGTTATTAATATGCATTTAAGGTTCCTTCGTGCCTTTTCATGGCTTGGTAACTCATTTCTTTAGCATGGAATGGTAGTGCATTGTTTGGATGTACCACACTTTGTTTATACATTCACCTACTGAAGGACATCTTGGCTACTTCCCTTTTTTGACAATCATGAATAAAGCTGCTATAAATATGTGTTTCCCAGTTTTTGTGTGGACATAAGTTGACAGCTCATTTGAATAAATGCCTAAAAGCATAATTGCTGGATCAAATGGTATGACTATGTTAAGCTTTGTAGGAAATGGCCAAATTATCATCCAAAATGGCTGTACCATTTTTGCATTCTGATAAATGAGAGTTCCTGCTGCTACACATCCTCACCAGCATTTTGGTTTTAAGATTTTTGTATTTTAGCCATTCTAATAGTTGTGCAGTAGTATTTCATTGTTTTAATTACAATTCCCTAATGACATGTAATGTTTAGCAACTTTTCATATGCTTACTTGCCATTTGTATATCTTCTTTGATGAGGTGTCTATTCAAATGTTATGCCCATGTTTTATTTATTTGTTTGTTTGTTTGTTTGTTTGTTGTTAATGCTCACCTAAGGATATTTTTCCATTGATTTTTAGGGAGAGTGGAAGAGAGAGGGAAAGACAGAGAGAAGCATCGATGTGAGAGAAACACATCGATTGGTTGCCTCCTGCACGAGCCCTGACCATGGCCCGGGCCAGGGAAGAGCCTACAACCAAGGTATGTGCCCTTGACCAGAACCCTTTGGTCCACAGGCTTACATTCAATCCACTGAGCCAAACCAGCGAGGGCTATTTATTTATTTATTTAAGATATATTTTTATTGATTTCAGAGAGGAAGGGAGAGATAGAAACACCAATGGTGAGAGAATCATTGATCATATGCCCGTGTTTTAATTGAGATATTTGTTTTCTTATTGTTGCGTTTTAAGAGTTTTTTGTGTGTTTTGGATAACAGTGCTTTATCAGATATGTGTTTTGCAAATATTTTCTTTCAGTCTATGATTTGGCCTTTCATTCTCTTATATATCTTTATATTTTAAGAATTCATTATGTACCAGGCTCTGTAAGTAGAGACCAACATTATAAAAATAGATAAGATATATCACTTTTCTTCAAAGGGTCCATAATGAAGTTGGGGAAGATACATTAATAACAAATATCTATATTACAATGACATAGTGCTTTAAAAATATGTATACAATGAATTTTTGGCATAAAAAACAACAAGGTCATCAATAATTCTTCACAGAGAAGGTAAAAAGATAAAGATTTAAAGAATGAGTCAGCATATCTTAAGAGGAAAAGGAAAATGAGTATTTTAACAAAGAGCACGTGCTAAGACATGGAAATGTAAAAGAAAGTGGGAACGTTCAAGATATTGCACATAGTTTTACAATCCTAGAAGGTAAAGATAACCCATATCATGAAAGTTTTTGATAGTATTGACAGGGATCTCAGAGTGATTTTGTAGTTGGCCAAGAGTCTTAGAAACATGCACTTGTTATAGAGGAGGAGGGATATGGTCAAATATGTGATCATGTGAAAGACAGGACTGTCGAAACAAAAGTAACGGAGAGGCCACTTAGGCATTAAGTGTGGCCTAATTATTTTTTAATTAATTATGAGTTAAAAATGACAATATTAATAATCAGTTGAAAGTGAAGGAGAATAAATATTTGAAAGCATCATCAGTGTTTTAACTTGAAATGATTGATGGATAGTATTGCACCTAATGAAGAAAATAAATACTATTGAGTTAAATTGAGATAATAGTCTCTATTTTCAAAATATTGAACTTGCGATGCCTTTGAAAATTTGTCTAGAGCTGTTTCTGTCGGGGTTACAACACAAAATATATGGTGTACTCAAAAAAGAGTGTTTGAATAGACTTAATTAAGAAACTACTTACAGAGTTTGAGTAGCAATAGAAGAAACCAGTAAGGAATGATGAAGCACCCAAGTCTAGTAGTCAGAGGTAAGACTCCACCACTCCCAGGCTTGGAGGGATAAATGAAGGGAGCAGTTACCAATCCAAAGAGGTCTTTAGTTATAGCTGTAGGAACACAACCACTAACAACACACTGGCCGAGAGAAAGGTCACCAAGGGATGAATATGTTCTCCTCTTTGCTTGCCCACAATTTCTTGTCAGTGGTTTTCACTGACCAAACACAAATGGAAGGAGAGAGCAAGAGAGTCTGTTCATGTGTCTGCAAAGGTGGGCCTCCTGGGGCCCTTAGCAGGGTAGGGAAGGGAGAAGGAAGGTCTGGAGATTCATAGATCTGGAGAATATCCTCCACAGAGAATATTCTAGAATACTCTAGGTCAGAGGGAGATCTAGAAATTAAGTTTGGGGATTTATCACCATGTAGGTTGCAATTGAAATAATGAAATAGAGATAAGACCCATTTCACAGATTAGAAAACTTAATTCATAAATAAGTCTTAAATTTTTAAAGTCATAATTTTTTATAAAATATGATATAATAATTATAATATACTAGAGGCTCAGTGCACAAAAATTGTGCACTCGCGGGGGAGGGGGGTTCCCTCAGCCTGGCCTGCACCCACTCAGCAGATGTTCGACTAACAGGGAGTGGACCTAAGCCAGCAGTCAGACATCCTTAGCACTGCCATGGAGGCAGGAGATGCTCCTGCCACTGCCGCTGCGCTCACCAGCTATGAGCCCAGCTTCTGTCCACCAGGGGACAGCTCCTGTGTTGAATCTGCCCCCTGGTGGTCAGTGTGCATCAGAGCGATCAGTTGTTCTGCTGTTCGGTCAATTTGCATATTAGCCTTTTATTATATAGGATAATTATAAATGCAATTCACAGTTATTTGGCTAAAGACTATCAGGTAATAAAGACTCTGATCTTCAGGATCCTGGTCTCCTCTCTCTCTCTCTCTCTCTCTCTCTCTCTCTCTCTCTCTCTCTCCACTAATGATCTTGAACAATGATAACAGACCTTGACTATCAAGCTCATTGGTGCAAATTTTTTTATTATGCATTAGAATATTATTTTCTCTTCTATCCCAGTCTTTATGGATCACATGGAGATGAACCTATGTCCTAGCTTCAGGGGTGAGCTCTTGTCCCAGACTTAGCCTATTAGAATATTCCATTCCTCTGAACATGTATAGGTAATTGATTCAGGAGTTGTGTGCCCCAATCTATCACAACCAGAATAAGTGGCTGGAAATGTTGACAAAGAGGCTTTCTCCTGAGATGCTAAGATTTAAAGACATGAGCCCAAAGTTGCTGAAGGCCTTTTCTGCCACTACTGGGGGAAAATCTAAGATTAAAACCTAAACACACATTAAAAAAAGAAGAAGGAGGAGAAGAAGAAGGAGAAGGGGAAGGGGAAGGGGAAGGGGAAGGGGAAGGGGAAAGTGGAGGGAAGAAAGTTTCTACCTGCATTAGTGAAGCCAATTGAACCTTTTGACTTCCTAGTTATGAAAAGAAAAGAAAAAACATGTCTCCTTTTTCTTGCCATTGTCAGTTTGAGGTTCTTTCTGTCACTTGCAATTGAAAGAAGGCAGGCTACTATATGTATGTTGACTTTCATTAATATGTAAAATTGTTTTCAAAATTGTATTTGAACTTAACCATTGAAGGTCTTCTGTCAATCCAAGGTTATATAAGTTGCTATTTTGTAAAATATATTTTTATTGATTTCAGAGAGGAAGGGAGAGGTAGAGAGAGATAGAAGCATCAATGATGAGAGAGAATCATTGATTTGCTGCCTCCTGCACGCCCCCCACTAGGGGTCAAGCCCACAATCTGGGCATGTGTCCTGACCTGGCATCAAACCATGACCTCCTGGTTCATAGGTTGATGCTCAACCACTGAGCCATGCCGACTGGGCTAAGTTGCTAATTTTTAAAAGAGATTATTAATAATTCTTGAGCTTTTGCCCTGACCGGTTTGGCTCAGTGGATAGAGCATCGGCCTGTGGACAAAGGTCCCAGGTTCAATTCCAGTCAGGGGAATGTACCTTGGTTGCGGGCACATCCCCAGTGGGAGGTGTGTAGGGGGCAGCTGATCGATGTTTCTCTCTCATCGGATGTTTCCAACTCTCTATCCCTCTCCCTTCCTCTCTGTAAAAGATCAATAAAATATATTTTAAAAAAATAATAATTCTTGAGCTTTTTAATTATGACCCACAAGGCAAAATCCACATAAAAGTCTGAACTAAGTGAGCTATCCTGAAACTTCAGGTCCTTTCATTCAAGAAGATTTCATAATTTAAAAAAAAAAAAAACATGGAGAAAAAAGTATCATTTCAGAAAATATACACTACAAAATATTTGGATAAGTCTATTTGTTTTATTTTCATGCTTTTGTCATGCCCTAGGACATCAAAGCCTAAATAACATAAAGCAAGAAATGTGATCATGAAAATTTGATATAATAAGATATTACTCCTGGAATATTTAAAAATTCAAACAAACGAGTGGCTCTCCAGTTTCCATTTGCTTTTATGTTTTCAAAATGCAAATGAGATGGAATTGTTGATAGATTATATTGTATACTTTATTAATTTACATATAGAATAATTCATGGTGTTCACAATAGAAATATAATGCCCGATATGGCTGTTCTCATGACAGCAGAGTTCCTCCAAGTTACAGAAATGTCTTTTTGATTTGTGGTGCACAGTTATTGCAACAGTATAAAAATACAATTTTGATGAGTTATTTTTAACATATGTATGAGATGACTTCAAGATTTTGAGGGAGAGAAGTGTAAAATGAATGTTTCTCCAAAGATTTTTTCTTCCAGACCTAATGTGACAACGTTAAACCTGCCCTCTGTAGATTGTGTCATCTGGTCCTGGCCAGAAGAGGCCCCTGAGTATGTGGCGGCCATGACCTTCTCCCCTTCACGCCAATTTTCTGGTTTGAGTGCACGTGCTCTGAGGCGTATAAACTGCTTTCCTTTCCTTATTAAGACGTTGACACACGTGTCCCCTCAGGAGTGAAGAAAGACTTCAAAATTGAAATGAACCACCCTTGGGGATCCATGTTCTTCTTTTCTTTCTTCTCTTTTTCCTTTCTTTTTGTTCTGGTGAAGACGATAACAGCAGGGAATATATAGACCCTGAAATCGCAGGAAAACAAAGTATTTCCACAGCACTGAGAGGCGTTTAGTGCTAAGACAGAAATGTGGTCCTTCTATTGTTCTGTAAGGAGTTTTTAAAAAACACAAATAAAGTAGAAATCACTTCAGGGTGAAGGGAGAGCCCAGGTTCCAGGACACTCTGCTCTCTCATCATTCTCAGGGCATTCAGTGATAAAGAAAGTGGAAAAAAAGGGAAAATGGCCTAATCAGAGTCCAATCAATTGAGTGGATAAACTAAAGAAAATGAAAATGATCCTTTTTTACTGATTAAAGTGACTTTTCAAAAGAAGAGATTTCAAAATCAGTGACACTGAGCACCTGCTGCTAAATCCATTGTTGATTCTTACTTGGAACTGTTTGTTTTATGCACTGTTCTGTTTTCTTCTTCTGTGGCATAGCTTCATAATATATATGTACATAAACATATACACACTTAGCTGTGCCTATTTTTTTTTAACCTTTCTAAATTCAGATTGCTGATGTTCTACTATTATGGCAAATCACATTCCAAAGTAATTGGAAGATTATAATTCAATAAAGCAATGAATAATTCAATAAATATGTTATTTTAATTTTTTAAAAGGAAAGAATATGCTATACCCTTTATAAATTTATTCTTTTTATTCTCAAAAAGTTCTTTGATATTTTTCAGGGGGGAAAAAGGCAGGTTGTTGGTCCCCCTAAGCATAGACAGAAGAACAGATCACACATAAAAAGCAGAAGAACCCGCAGATTGGTGTATAGGACGGAGTGGGTGAGGATTAGGCAGGGAGCAGAGGACAGGGAGCTCAGGAGGGTGAGTCATCAAAATGAAGGAGAGAAAGGTAGGCTCTGATACTTTTACACATCTTGATTTACTTTTCCCAATGCCCTCTAACTCCTAAATTACTCACCACCTGCTTTCAGGCATTTTGAACGTACTTTAAAAGAACAATTCAAATTCTAAAAATGAACTTGTACAGAAGCAGGATTGCCTCTCTTGGTCTTTCAGCTTGAGCCTCTGACATCTGAATGGTGCTAAATGAAAGACCTCATTGGCACCCTCGAATGGAGAAGAAACCCTTCCCACAGCCCAGGCCTGTGGACCTTTGTGTGATATCCTGCCACTTCCCTGCTGATGCCTTTATTCGTTCTAAGGACAGAAATGGGAAGTTAATGTTTCAAGGGTCATCTGTGCTGTAGCATGTATATGAGTACTCTGTTCCTTTTAATGGCTGAACACTATTCCATGGCATGGGTATACCGCATTAGTCCCTCCCTTCACCAGCTGATGGACATTTGGGTTATTTTACCATTTGGCTATTGTGAATAGTGCCATGAACATTCATGTACAGGTTTCCACAGAAACAGAAATCAGATTAGTGGTTGCCAGTGGCTGGGGGAAGGGAGGGTGGAGTGTGACTGCTTAATACATTCAGGGACTCCTTTTGCAGCAATGATGAAAAATTTCTGAGACTACCAGTGAGACTGCACAACCTTGTGAATCTACTTAATGTCCTGAATTGTGCACTTAAAATGGTTAAAATAGTCAACGTGATATTATGGGTATTTCACACTAAAAATGAAGGAGCAGTTCACCTTCCCATGTCTCTGTCAGAAGTCCCAGTTCCCTACTTGCTGCCACCACCTCTCACTTGCCCAGGCGACTTCCTCTTCCCCGCCTTTGGTAAAGTAAAGCTCTGGCTCTGGGTAACGCTGGGGTTGCACATCCTGGCTTGGAGCCCCACGTGTTCTCCCTGTCCCCTGCTTTGGGAAGAGGGGGTTATCTACATGCTCTGTGTGTTGCCAGAGCTACCCATCTTCATCAGGGTGAGCAGTGAGGCAGCCTGGCCAGTGGCTAGATTGCTAAGGATGAGTGATGGCTGATGTGTAACCAGCAGAAGCGGAAGAGAGAGATTTCGTTTCCTCGGTTATTGGGAATTCATATTACATCAGAGCTGGCAACCAGGTGTGGACCTCCTCCCCGCCTTCCCTCCACCTCGAGTTTTCTTGAGCAAAGTGACAGTAAAACTACTCTGCTAGCTCACTATTTCTCAGTGTTTGCCTTTATCTGCTGATTGGGTGCAACTTGTTTTGTTTCTAAGGGTGTTTTGTTGGTTTTCTTTAACCACGATGGATAAGATTTTTTACTGTGCCTAATAATTAGAACAATATTAGTACTAAGAATTACAGAAGAATGTTTAGGCATTTAATATTAATAATAGATCATCTGCAGTTACCTGATATGCACATATTGATAAATCATTTTAAAAGTAGTCTCCAGAATAAGTTTGCAAGACAAAAATATATTCTAAACCAGAATTCAGAGGTCCCAGAATTAGGTAGAAGGAGAAAGGAGACTAAACATTGCCTTATAAGCTCACAGATTACTTGCACTGGTCTTTCTGATGGAGAATTTTGTCTTTAGGAATTACAGTAAAGTATTTTGAATTTTTAAATTCAGTGAAGAGCAATTGTAAATGGTCAGAATCCTCAGACCACATTTATTTTTATCCATCTCTAGGGAAAATCTAAGAACCTTGATATAGATTTTTTTGGCTAGTCACCTCAATTTTTGAAATAAAGTTTCAGATTGCCACCTACACTATGACACAATTCGGTGGCTGATATACTTTTTCTTTTATCTCCATACCTCTAAAATGATTTCTTTTGTCCTTAATAGAAGACACTAAAGATATATCCCTGGCTCAGTGTGGACTTACAGACATTTTGAGACAGCTTGTTTTGTATCACAGGAAACTCCTTAGAAACTTACCTAGAAACTGAATGAGTCACCATTTTGTTCTCAGCATCTCTTTCAACTAGCTTTTTTTTTTTTTTTTTAAATAACAGCTTTATTGAGTTATAATCCACATACTGTATAATTCAGCCACTTAAAATGTACACTTCAAAGCTATTTGGAATAGTCACAGAGTTGTACAAGCATCATCACAATAACTTTAGAAAATTTTAATCACCTCCAAAAGAAACTCCATACCCATTAGTAGTCATTCCTTCCTCTCCCCTCCCCCAGCTCCTGGCAACCACTAATCTACTTCCTGTCTCCTTGGATTTGCCTATTCTAGACACTTCATATAAATGGAATAATGCAGTATGTGCCTTCCTCTGTGGCCGGCTTATTTCACTTAGCATAATGTTTTCAAGGTTTCACCATATTGTAGCATATAGAAGTGCTTCATTTCTTTTTATAGACAATTAACAGTGCATTGTATGAATATTTTTTTAAAATATATTTTATTGATTTCTTACAGAGAGGAAAGGGAGAGGATAGATAGTTAGAAACATCGATGAGAGAGAAACATCGATCAGCTGCCTCCTGCACACCTCCCACTGGGGATGTGCCTGCAACCCAAGCACATGCCCTTAACCGGAATCGAACCTGGGACCCTTCAGTCTGCAGGCCAACGCTCTATCCACTGAGCCAAACTGGTCAGGGCGAATATTTTATTTATCCAGGCATAAATTGGTGGACAATTGGATTGTTTCCACCTTTGGCTATTATACAATGCTGCTCTGAACACTTGTATTTAAATTTTTGTGTGGACATATGTTTTCATTTCTCTTGGGTTCGCATATAAATTTTAAGTTAATAGAGACTAGACTTCATTCTGAATGACCTGGGCAGATATTCTGAGTGTGGGAGTGAGTCAGTGCCTGAGAAGAGTGAGAAGGATTCAAAGGAGAGTACTAATGAACAAGTGGATGACACTTAGTTCACTGGTTTCCCAGTTTCCAAATCCCTCTAAAATAATAGCATCTAAAATCATATCTTAGAATCACAAATTTACATGTGGGAAACTGAGCACCCAGTAAAGTTAAGTTGCTCAACAATTTGTTGAAGGCCAAGCAGGACCGTGGGCCTATGGTTTTTAGTTCCTAGAACACTGCCTTTTGTCTCATCTGCCTTGTATCAGCACTCTCTGTGATCCAGGTGGTGTCCAATTAGACAAATTTGCCAAAGATCATATTGAGGAAAAATTGTGCAGTTGGGTAGGATTGCCTTCATTTCATCAGGAAGAGAAATAGCAATTTCTCTGTCAATCAAAGCTAACACTTATGGAAGGTTTACTATGTACCATGTACCCAGCAAAATGCTTTGCTTGCGCTACCATTTTTTAATTCTGAGTTATTTACTGAGTTATAATACTCATACAACCCCATTTTGCAAATGAGGAAACCAAGGGTTAAAGATAAGAATTTACACAGTTCAATACATGATGAAGAAGAAAATTGAAGCCAGAAGCATCTCACTCTGCACAAGTTAGTTCTTAAGTGTGCTGCTGTGCTGCCAGAAATAGGTGAAACATTCTCTGCCTGCCTTCTTGTCCTCCACTCCCAACTGCTGTTTCCATAGGTCATGAGATTTAAGCAACCTAAAAATGGGACATTTTTAGATTGGGAATGTCTTGCCTATATAGTTAAGCAAAAATATGAAATCATTCCATCCTATCTAATAAAAGAGTAATATGCAAATTGAGCAACACACCAACACACAAAATGGCCAACCCCATGTGGTCAAAGATGGCTGCCTCCATGTGGACACAAGATGGCCTGCAAGGGAGAGCAGTTGGGGGCGATCAGGCTTAAAGGGGAGGATAGTTGGGGGTACCCAGACCTGCAGGGGCGGACAGTTGGAGAGCAAACATGCCTGCAGGGGAGGGCAGTTGGGGGGGGGACCAGGCCTGCATGGGAGGGCAGTTAGGGGGGATCAGGCCTGCATGGGAGTGCAGTTAGGGGTGACAGGGCCAGCAGAAGAGGACAGTTGGGGATGACCAGGCCTGCAGGGGAGGATAGTTGGGGGAGTGGGGGACCTAGGCCTGCAGGGGAAGGCAATTGAGGGTGACCAGGCCTGCAAGAGAGGGCAGTTGGGGAGAACCAGGCCGGCAGGGGAGGGCAGTTAGGGGCAACCAGGCTGGCAAGGGAGGACAGTTAGGGGTTACCGGGACAGCAGGGCAGTGCAGTTGGGGGAAACCAGGCCTGCAAGGGAGGACAGTTAGGGGCGACCAGGCCAGCAGGGGAGGGCAGGTAGGGGTGACCAGGCAAGCAAGGGAGGGCAGTTAGGGGCATTCGGGCTGGCAGGGGTACAGTTAGGCATCAATCAGTCTGGCAGGGGAGTGGTTAGGGGGTGATCAGGCTGGCAGGCAGGCGAGCGGTTGGGAGCCAGCAGTCCTGGATTGTGAGAGGGATGTCTGACTGCCCATTTAGGCCCAATTCCACCATGCAATTGTACATCCCTCGTGGGGCCCCAGATTGGAGAGGTTGTAGACTGGGCTGAGGGATACACACACACACACACACACACAACCCCCTGTGCATGAATTTTGTGCACCGGGCCTCTAGTTTCTAAATAAAATCACACATATCCTTCTTCAAAATTATCAACAGAAATGGAATGTTCTCCATCTAAATCCAGATAAGCAAATGTTTTTTAAACTCAAGGGCAAGCTATAATCAATTGTTAGTGTTTCCTGGAATATTGCATTAAAAAGGATTCTGGCCCTAGCCAGTTTGGCTCAGTGGATTGAGTGTTGGCCTGTGAACTGAAAAGTCCCAGGTTCGATTCCAGTCAAGAGCACATGCCCAGGTTGTGGGCTCTATCCCCAGTGGGGGACTTGCAGGAGGCAGCCGATCCATGATTCTCTCTCATCATGGATGTTTCTATCTCTCTCTCTCCCTCTTTCTTCCTCTCTGAAATCAATAAAAAATAAATAAAATAAATAAAAAATAAATAAAAATAAAAAATAAAAAGGATTCTGAAGCCTTGAAGAATAAGATTGCAGCAATCTGTTTATGAAGTTCTATTGGTGTAAGGATGAGCACAGGAGACATGTGTTTGCCTCTCCCGAGTGTTTAAAAAAAATTCTCACATCAAATTAAGGATGGTAGAATGTGTTTGTATGTATTTCTTCTAAATGTTAATATTTCCATAGGTATAACCACTTGTATTTTTACTTTAAAAATAAGGATCTATTGGCATTTCATTTGGGGCATGTTGTAGTTAAATAAAGAAAAACGAGAAAATCAAGGGTTGGAAATAAATAGTATATTAGATAACAATGCCTTCAATGGACTGTTTTAATAACTTCTATGGTGATAAGAGTAACAGCAAACAATTTAGCGAAAAATCTTTCTGGACATAGCTTGGTTGTCAAAGGAAGTTTGTGAACTAGTACAGTGACCATATTTTCCTAACCTAAATTGGAACATACAATCCCATAATGATTTTTAAGTGAGTGACAAATGCATTGCTATAAAGGTACTTTGCAAAGATATTAAAATTAAATAACATTCAAGGATATTTTAAGTAAATCACCTTTATAGTAAAGGTAATATTAAAAGGATATATTCTATTTGGGAAAGGGACTGGAAAATGCAGGACTGTTGATTTAAATAGCAGGAAAAGAATTTTTGAACCACTGGTCTCTGATTTCCCCAAAGAAAAGTCCTTACACCTTGCCAGACCCATCACCTCCCTGAAATTCACTCGTCTCCTTTAGCTTCTGGCTGAAATCCATACATAGAAGATCAATGTTCTGATTCGCTATAAACACACATTTCTCTTCAGAATGGGCTAATATTCTTAAGAACATACTGTCAGTCCATTTCTAGAGGTATAAGGACACCACTTCCTATGTGAACTGTAATTTCAGGATCACTCACATCAAGATTCTAGGTCCTCACCCTTTCATACTCCTTAATTCCCCCTTTTAATCATTTGCTTATTCTCCAGGGTGGCTTAGTTTTAGCCTCAGTTTTAATTTTTCTTTTCTCTGGTGACTAGGCAATCTGTTATTTTCATGAGTGGTCTAGGAATTCTTCAGTAGAGTATGAATTCCTCCAAATTCCAGGGCTATTGTCTTTGCTTATGACCTTTAACCCCAGTTTAAGTCTTTTTTGGTAGTCATCCGCATTTCGCTTCAGGACACTCTGCCAAACCCAAAGGCTACAAAGTCTTTCTAACTTAGGCATCCCTTGTCAGACTGACCCTGGATGACTGTTGTTTTTTTTTTCTTTTCCCCACAATAAATATAAAAATTAACTAAGTTGAACCTTAAGGTAAACCAACTATCCTAACTTGAGTGCCCATCAATAATCCTTTTATTTCATCATGTTTTTTTGCCTCTTCCTAGCCTTTGTGCTTAAAGGTTAAATCAAGCTTCTCCACTCCGACTTTTTTTTCTTCCTATTCTTTGATCCTGCATTGAAATCATAATGCTGGATTTGTGACGTCACTCTCAATTGTTTCCAGATGGTTTCTCATGATCAAAAAGAAGGTGAAGCCAATATATGTTAGTAAAAAAGTAGATCTTCAAACGGGGAGATGGTTGAGAAAAGAAAGAGTATAATAATAATAATGTTGAAAATAGAAAACAACTATAGGTAAATTGCCTTTTCTCTCCATCTTAAAATAAAGTCTTTGATCAATTGTGCCAATGTATGAAAATTTGAACTCTAAAGAGGCTAGACAGCTTTCTAAATGCAAACATCAAAAGCTTTGCTTCCATTAGAAAAAATTAAATCCATGATACTTTGAATGGATTTGAAATTCTCTAAAATGAGCTCTAATAATAACCTTTACAAACAGAAAGAAAAAAACAGTAGGTTATGTGGCTTCATGCTACCATTTTCTCTGGTACATTAGTTTTCCAAAGATGGCATTTTGGCTTGTACCAAATAAAAGGGCAAAGGTTACCAAATGCAAGCCTGGGGAAGCCAGAAGAGAGAGCAGCTATTACAATGGAGGGGGAAATCCAAGCTGTCAGCTCTGAATGGACAAAAATAGCATGTGTGAAATTGACAACCAGCAACAGCATGGCACCTTTAGAAGGGCCAGGAAATGAATTGAACCAGAATTTCTATTTTCTGTTTTAGAGCAACAGTTCTGGTAAAGATTTATTCAAGGTTCTTAGAGAGAAATGTCCGGGTCTGTGATAACTGGTAATATTCAGTTGTTCAGAATGCAATTTAAGCAAATAAAATATCAGAATGAAAATGGTAGAAAAAAAATGATACAGAGGAAAACATAAATAAAGAATAAAAATCATCCTTCCCATGAGGCTCTGTTAACAATTTGGTACATTTGCCTCCTCTTACACCATGCCTTGTTTTACAAAGTTGAAACCAGCTTGTATACATAATTTTGATTTATGCCTTTTTATTAAGTATTATATCATAAATATTTTCCCGTGTCATCAAAATGTCTTCATAACCATTGTTGTTCATATTTATAGACTATTCTGTCATATAAATATTCAGACCTTAATTCACTTAACCATAATTAATTCAGCTACTCTTCCCCCATTCCTTTGTCCTATTCCAATATATTTTCCACTGAGCAACTAGAGTGATCTTTTAAAAACCTGAAGTTGATCTTGTTACTCTCCTTTTTTTTTAAGCCATTTGATAACTAATTGCTCTTAGAAAATATCACTATCCTCAGCAGGCTCTTTGGGGCTTTATGTCCTTGCTACTTGGAAATGCAGAATCTATACCTCTTCCCGGACTTAATCAGCATTGCGCTTTTACAAGATCCTGGCTGATTTTTATGCACACTAGGATTGAGACCTGTTAGTCTTCATGATCTGGTTCTTCTGCCATTGCACCAGCCTCATTGAGATCAGCCTTCTTGGGAATCCCTCTGATACAGCAGGAGACATATACCCTCAGAGCCTCACTCTCATGCCTCGTTCCCCAACAGAGCCTTCCCAGGTGCTATGGATTGAATGTTTATATGCCCCAAATTTCATATGTTGAAGCTCTACCCCCCAATGTGATGGTATTTGTAGATGGGGTCCTTAAGAGATAATTAGGTTTAGATGCAGTCATGAGGTTTGACTCTTCATGATCAGGTTGATGCCCTTATAGAGCAAAGTCTCTCCCTCTCTCTCTCTCTCTCTCTCTCCTTTCCTCCCTCTTCCCTCCCCCCATGTGAGGACACAGAGAAAAGGCAACCATTTGGAGCCAGAAAGAAAGCTCTCACTAGAACCTGACATTGCTGGTACCCTGATCTCAAACTTCTGCCCCTGCCCCCCCCCCCCCCCCAAACTGTGATAAAATAAGTGTCCACTGTTTTAGCCACTCAGTCTATAGTGTTTTGTTATGGCAGCCTAAGACAGCGGTATGCACTGTACTCTCTGCCCAGAAAGATCTTTTATGACTCTCTACCAAGTTAACTTCCACTTTTCCTTCAGAGCCTAGTTTAAAAGGAGGAGGGGAGGTCTAGTATCCTGAATATATAAAGAGCTCTTACAACTCAGCAGCAAAAACTCAACCCAATTTAAAAATGAGCAAAGAACATGAATACACATTCAAAGGAGATATCAGTTGTCCAACAAACATATAAACAGATGCTCAATGTCATTAGCTATCAAGGAAATGCAAATCAAAACCACCGTGATACACTACTTCACACCCACTAGGATGGCTAGAATTTAAAAAATAAAACCAAAGTAATAAGCATTAGTGAGGATGAAGAGAAGCTGGAACCTTTATACATTGTTGGCAAGAATATAAAATGTAGAAAGCAGTCCGGTGGTTCTGCAATGAGTTAAACAAAGAATTGCCATTCAATCCAGCAATTTCACTCCAGGTAAATGACCAAAAGAAATACAGGGATATGTCCACACAAAAACTGTTACATAAATATTCAGAACAGAATTATGCATAATAGCCAAAAGGTAGCTGACCCAAATGTCCACCAATTTATGAATGGATCAATAAAATGTGGTATATCCATACAATGTAACATTAATTGGCCATAAAAAGGAATGAAGTCCTGATACGTGATACATTTAACATGGATAAATCTTAAAAACACTATGTTAGCCCTGACCGGTTTGGCTCAGTGGATAGAGCGTCAGCCTGCGGACTAAAGGGTCCCGGGTTCGATTCCGGTCAAGGGCATGTACCTTGGTTGCGGGCACATCCCCAGTGGGAGGTGTGCAGGAGGCAGCTGATCGATGTTTCTCTCTCATCGATGTTTCTAACTCTCTTTCTCTCTCCCTTCCTCTCTGTAAAGAAAATCAATAAAATGTATTTTTAAAAATAAAAAAATAAAAAAACACTATGTTAAATAAAATAAGCCATTTATATGAAATATGCAGAATAGGCAAATCCACAGAGACAGAAAGCAGATCAGTATTGCCAGGGGCTGTGAAGAGGGAGGAATGGGGAGTGACTGCTTTGTGCTATTTTGCTTCATGGGTGAGAGGCTACCTCTTGAGATGATGAAAATGTTCTGGAACTACATGGTGACGATGGTTGCACAACATTATGAATGAAATTAATGTCACTAAATCATACCATTTTAGAATGGTTGAAATGGTGTATTTTGTTATGTATATTATAGAAAAAATTTTAAAAGTAAAGAAGAGGGGGAGAAACAGAAATAAAAGAAACAGGCTGGGGGACAAAACAACAACACAGATCAAAACAAAACAAAACACACACATATATAAAAGGGTTCAAAAAATTATTTATTTACTGTGAAGCCCAGCCATCCTCATTTTTTTGGATGACTCTTAATTGATGCTAGCAATGGTAAGATATGTACACATATAATACCTTAATAAAAAATTTAAAAAAATATTTGATGCTATTGGTAATCAGGGCTTCTGAAAACTTTCCTATATTTCCCCATGTGAAAAAGAAATGCTTCTTTTAATCTTAGTCCTTGGGCAGAGGCCTGCTTTTTCTACCTTACCCCCCTCAGAAGCATCAGCTGTCTACATGCAATCATCCTGCAGGCATTTTTAGTCCTCACCTTTCTCCTGGGCTCAGAGATGGATATTTCCAACTCTCTCACCATCATCTCATGCTTAACACATTCATAATTTCTCCCTAAAATCATCTTCCATCTGCTGCTTTCCTCTTGTACCAGTTTAGCTAGTCATCTGAATTTACAGAATCCAAACCCAGGAGACGTGAGTTGTTAAAGCCGCATAGACAGCTGGTGCACTCAACTCTGAAAGGTTGCAGTCATCTTTCACTCAGTATTTTCCTTCATCCAGGATCTCCCACTAGTCAGTAAACGGTGTTGATGTTTCCTTCAAATGGTCTTTGTATCCACCTGCACCCTTCCATTCCCACTGCCAAGTCCCAGATTCAGGTTTTCAACACCTCCAGCCTCATTGCCGTGGTGGCCTCCTGGCAGGTCCCTGTAAATCCACCCTGCACTGTGTGGCCTAGGGAGCATGCCTGAAACCACAGCAGGCTTGTGTGGAAAGGTTTTGGGAGATCATCAAATCTGTTTTACTAAACAGAGGGACTGTATGAGCCAGAGCAAAGCTCTATATCCCGTCTAGGTCCATGCCGATTCCCTGGCTATTAAGATATGGGAGGAAAACGTAATAAGGAATGAACCTCAAGATAATCATGACTCCAGGCTGTCAGCAGGTCCAGTCTCTGCTTGAAGGGACTACACTGTCACAAAGTCCTATGGAGTCACACAACAGGGAACTCAAGTACATCTCTGTGTGGTTTGAAGAACTTCACAATCCAGGCACTATCTGTGCTCCTCCCACCAAATGGGTCAGCAACAACAGTACAAAGGAAATGTAAGATCTGATCCAAAGGGAAAGTTCCCAGGATTATTTGGGGGTCATTTGGGAGCCACACTTTGGTAATAAATGGCTGGCTAGTGGAGGGTCCTTGAGTGCCACTGGGGTACCAGAAAACTTTAAGGTGGAACTTGAAGCATTCAAACATTCTCATTTTAAAATGCTAGAACCCTTTACCTTTGCCCTTTGGCTACTTTTAAATCTAATGTCTAGTTCCATAATTGAGTTCACAATAACTTAAACTGTTACCAAACATCTTTTAGGGATTAGAACTCACTCCTGGTCCAAATGAAGCATCACGCATGGTGTTGTCCTGAGAAAGTAATGCATACAATTAAAATTCCCCTAGGATTAATGAAGAGTTGGAATGATTAAGAATGGGATTTAAGGACTGCCATGGGGATATTTACCATATTTTGAAATGTCAAATGCATGTGGTGATTAGGTCCTGCCAAAGATGTTGAGGCTTTGAAAAATGAAAGATGACAAAGGATCTGATATAGGGAGTACAGGTGTACATGGGCAGATGTACTTGCCTTCACATTATGTAATATCACTTGAGCATCTTCTGGGTCTTAAATGCTCCAGTACCCTTGGATTGGCTAGGTGGGGGAATGAGATCCCTCTCATTAAGTGCAAGAGATAGATAATTCATTGTAAGAAAATTCTTTTTTAAGGTTGTTAATCGACTGAGTACATTTTAAAGATCTTATTCGTTTCATTCAACAATGAATGAATTGGGCAGCATCCAGTCTAACATATAGAAAGGAGCTCCAAGGAGCTGCAAAACATTGATTTTATTTTATTTTTTTATTTAAGGATTTTTTTTTCATTGATTTTTATAGCAAGAGAAAAGGAGAGGGAAAGAGAGAGAGAAATATCACTGGGAGAGCAAAACATCAATTAGCTGCTTCCTGCATGCCCCCCACGGGGGATCAAGCCCTAAACCTGGGCATATGCCTGGACCAGAATCAAACCAGCAACCTTTTGGTGCATGGGATGATGCCCAACCAGCTGAGCCACACCGGCCAGGGAGAAGATGATTTTTTTTTATATATATAGGCAAAAGGAAGCAGGAACAGGAAGCTATCCTAATCAAAAAATGTAGGTTAGTTAGTGCAAAGTTACTTTTCTTTAGGGGATGACAGGGTTCTGTCAGGCAGATTAGCTCACTAGTATTGATCAGGAGACTCCTAATAGACTGGTTTAAGATTCCATTTCTGAAAGGGCCAAAACTGTAATTAAGTCTCAGATTGGTGCTATGGGGCTTAGCATAAGTGACTCCATTTTGGGCCTGCTGTCTTTTTCTGAGCAGGGTTCAGTTGTCTCTCCTTTCAGAGCAATAATGGTTATGGTGGGCAGACAGATAGGCATGAGCAGAGCAGGACAATAAGCCAGGTATAGAATGCCACCAGGACAGAAAGTCCCGAACACCTGGCAACGGATTTCTGGCAACGGGCAGAACTGGGAGAGCAAGTATTGTTAATTAGGACCTTGGAAATAAGTGTTGTTAAGGGACCTTGTCCCTTTCCTCCCCTAGATGATCCCTGGTCATATAGGTCAGATCCTCCCCCTGATCTTTTCTCCCCTGGCATATAGCTAGTCATGTGGTAGACCCCCAAGCCCCCTTTGAGAAGAACAAGGGGGCTGGAGAAAAGCCCCATCTGACTTCCATACAAAGACAGGGGATGATGGGAGAGGCCCCGATAGGTCAGCTTAAAGAAGAAAGCAGAACTGCTTCTATTCAGTTCTATATATCTGAAAACAACAGTGGCACCTTATATGAAAAATAAAGACTTATCGCCATAAAAAAAAAAAAAAAAAAGAAAAGAAAAGAAAAAAAGAAAGCAGTTAACCCTCTCTAAGAGGTTAAAAAAAGCCCTAGCCCAAAACGCGGGGAGCTCTTTGAGACACCAGCTGGAAACTTTCTTTGAGTGTTCGTCTTTGCTTTCTGAATAAACTTTCTCTTGTGAGTTTGGGTCTTGTCTCTGAATGCTTTCTGAACCAGAACTCAAGAACCGAGGCCTACTTGTACCATTTACATGGGGAGTTATTTCTACAATTTATAGAAACCTCTCCTTGGGTTAAGGTACTCTTAGACTTCATAAACACATATAGAAACATGAGGGGACTTAGGCTTTAGCAAACTGATGGAGACTTTTGATGAATGACCCTCCCATCTTAAAATTCTCATAAATAGGAATTAGAAAGTTGAAACAAGGACAAAGTCATTAGTGATATAAACTCTGAATGTAGGAGTTCATATCCAGGATCTGCTTCTTGCTGGATGTTTGACCTGGAGTAGAGCACTTTATATTTCTAAGCCTCAGTCCCCTTTCTATAAAATACAGATACTATAGGCTCTTCCTCATTGGCATATTGTGATGTTTAATTAAATTAACCTGGTGAATATATTAAAAAGCCTCACTGATAGTGAGTTCCAAGACTATTAGCTATTATTATTATGGTAAGAATTGGAAGAAGAAAAAACAAAAAAGAATTGGAAGAAGAAAGTCCTTTTAATGGTATAGATGGGGGAAAAGGCAAGTCTAAATAAAGAGCAATAGCTTTAAATGAAAAGATAGATCAATGCTTGCAAGGTTTACTTTAACAGAAAAAAAAATTAAATACTTTTGAAAAATAAAATCCTTTCAAAAATACAGATTTTTTTAAAAAATCATAGTAATAAATACCTTCAGTGTATTGTTTTATAGCTTCTGGCATTGGTGTTGTAATTGATGACATTAGAGGCAATTAAACTATTCATTGGAAATCTGCATTGATGCAAATCAGAGAGGAAATAAACCACTTCAACTTTAGCTTCTGACATATTTACACTTGAAATCAAGGCTTTTGTTAAGTTAAACCAAAAAGAGCCACTTAGTGTAAGAAAGAGTTAAACTGGTTTAGGGATGTCCTATTTTTTTTTTTTTTTTTTTTAAAAAGGTTTGTTGGAAAATACTTGACAAATCTGCCTTTTAAAGCAACTGCAAAAATATTGTGACTGCTCTTTTGACAGTCTTCCTAGGAAACTTAGCCAATGTGAAAAAAACCGTGGTTGTCAAAATAACAAGCAAACTACATTTTGCAAGTATCAAGAGAAAAAGAAGCAAGAGTTTTTGATTTTATACAGTTGTGGTTTTTGTATATCTTACTGTGTGATAACTAAGAAAAATTAGCATTAAGGGTGGGTGAATAATGTCAGTTTGTTAGGTATATTCCTAAAAAGGTCTAACAAAATCTAAAGTTTTTATTTAGCTTGCAGAAATTACATTGGCCTATTGAGTAAGTATCTGAAGATTGCGGCTCACTTAAAAAGCTATATATTTATGGAAATAAACATTTTTATTAACATCTGTAAGCTTTGGTTTCTCAATAAAGACTGTAATAGTAATAAGTATGAATGTGCAGCTGTTTACCAGCTGTTACTCAGAAACTCTTACACAAGTACTTACTTCCCAGTAATGTTAACTGAGTACTAGAACCATATTACCTTCCTTAAAATGAGAAAGACAGGTATATATTCTGCTTTTGAACAGCTATATACTCAGGAGGTCTGTGTGTATTCAGAAGGAAGGGCCTTCAAGCTAACCACTTAATCTCCTTAGACAAACTGAGCTATGTTGTTCAAGCAGTACTTGGAAATTTTACCAAGACAAGCAACCCACTAGCATTGGAATCTTTTTATTGAAGATCTGTTATCGAAGAAAGAGCATCCAGCCTAAGATAAGAGTTTATTTGAGCCAAATTGACGACAATTGCCGGGAAGCAAAATCTCAACAGATTTACAAAATGCTCGGGAGAATGGCAGTTTTTTTAGCCCATTTTATATATCAAAGTAGGAGACGTGAAGATGGTTGCATGGTAGATTAGGGAGGCAGAAGAAAGCAAAGCTGGGAAATCTATGGGATTGGACAAAAAGCAAAACGAAGAGGCAACTACTTCTTTTACATTGATGGGTATAGAGTAGTTAGTTAATCATTCACATTACCTGCACATAGAGATGTAATTCTGGGAACGAGGTAACAATGAGGGTTTCTGTGATCTCCTGCTCTGGTGGGAGATCTGGCCTGGAAAAGGAGATTACTCTTAACATTTCAAAGATATGTTATCTTAGATGCACAAAGGCATTAGGTCATTTCAAAGGTAAAGAAGCTACAGGCCTAGGACGTGACTACCTACTATGCCTGGCTTTTAGTTAGACATTTTTACATTCACGGCACCCTGTGAAATTACTTTGGTCTCTGAGTTTGTAAGGCCCACCACTCAGACCATCCTTGAGTTTGTCAGGTTCAATATGTGGCCCCTCTTTAGTCCACACTATTATGTAAATGCACTGTGCAAAGCCCTAAAGAGAAGGGATGAATGAGACAGTTTTTGCTCCCAAAGAATTTGTTATCTTAACATGGATAGCTTGGGGACCTAAGAGAAGAAAACTCTTCCCCCCCTTTTTTTTTCCCTCTAACAACAGTTATTTTTTTTTTTTTATGTTATGGAATTACTTTTGCCCTATGCATGTATTATTTTATTGTTTCCTATTGTATTGGTTCAGTGATTACTACTTTGCCACTAAATTATTTCACTTCTTCAATTTGTTTGAGTCTCAGCTTTACACTTTAAAATTTTCAAATAAATATCAGAAAAGCAATGAACTCTACTTTTTAAAATATGATCCTGGTTTGGGGCCAACATGCCTGTGTTAATTTTCTAGACATTAGGCAAATGACAGGGACATGTTCCTGCCCTAAGTCCCAATTGTCCCATGGCCCTAGCAAGGAAAAATTTCAATTCAGGGTCTGATGTCCATTCCTTCCAAAATCAATATAACATTAATCTCACTGACATATCCCCAACTCTCTAATCCTGTATATTGGAAAAACACACACACACCCCCAAAAAACATGAAAGTAGGAAATGAAGATGATGTGTTCCACAGGATCTATCTCACTTTTTACAATAAAGCGTGGCCACAAGAAAAATAATTTTCTCTAATAATTATTAAGTAAAGTTCTGTTCCATTTATAATTATATCTACCTAACAACTCTCATGTCTTTAAACACTCTGGTAGCTTAAAGAAGAAATGCTGCATAACTAAAGGTATTTTATGCATATGAATTTACCGTAACTTCTCAAATTATGTAATGTAACACCAATAAAACATAAGTACTCCAGTTTAAGAAAATCTTTGCATTTTTAATTTTGTTTCTAATAAAAGTGCATGTTACTATGGAGAGAAAAACATGTGAACAAATAGTTTGAATCATGGGATTTAGTCCCTATTCCAAGGACTTAGACATTCCTTATCCTTCCCAAGCCTCACTTTTCTTAAATCTAAAATAGGGATTAGACTTTTGGGGAGGAGGGGGGGGGCTTTCCTTTACCCTCCAAGGTGCTTTTGGCTGGTCAAATAATTAAATTTACTTTTAACAGATTCACAACAGAAAAGCATCAAATCTAATTGGCATACATGCGTATGGGAACCCTACATACATGAGAGAGTTAGAGACCCCACATACATGAAAGAGCCAGAGACAGAAAAGGAGTATGAGGTATATGGGGCATTCTGAGCCAAGGAGGAGGGAAGGCCCCTTGGGGCTTCAGAGGGGAGGAAGGTCATTCTCAGGATGGTAAGAGCAGATGTTCAGTAATTAGAAGTTTGCCCTGCCCTATAGATAGGTCATAAAAAAGTTATTTCTGATAATAACTCTTATGGGCAAGGCACCTAATTGGAATTCTTTAAGGGACAGGTAAAAGTTTCTCTTAAGCCCACAGGGTCTTGATTGCCTTTAGCTCAAAATAATCCAGTGTCCAAGTGGCACATCTTGGGGAGGCAAGTTCTGAGCCCCTTTAATTTTGTCTATTATTCCTTCCAAAAGCAAAATTCTTCTGTACTCCCTGGACATAAGTGATGCCCATCCCTGCATCCAGTTTTCTACCTTTTTCATACCAATAACCTTTTTTTTTTTTTACACTGGGAAATATACATATTAAAATGAAAGATAATTGTCTGTATTTGACTCATTAGGTTTAGTATATACTCCACCTCAAACATCTGCAATCCTACCTCCAGGGAGACCAAACAACATCCAGTTCTTATTACCAAAATTCACATTTTCCTCATACTTGCTCTCCATACTTTCTAATATTATGTCTCATAAATTTAATTATCTGCTAAAATGAGGACTAATACCCAAGGCCCCAAACACTGATTTCTACAAATATATTTTTAAATAGGTTTTTAAAAATTTTGCTACTTTGTTGCCATATTCTATTGGATCTACTATCTTTTATTAAATTACCCTATTTATGGGTCACTGTTTTATTCTAAGTGCTTTAGCACTCCACATCACCCTTCTAACATTTACAGGGCAGCTCACATGACTTTTCAGCATTCTTGGGCTTGTGCTTCCTGGAGGAAACAACACTTCAGTGATGAAGCCATGCATCTGGTATGATGGCCACCACTGGCTCCAGTGTCACTTCCCATGCAGCTTATTGAGTCATCAAAAGCATGGGCAAATCTAATGCTTGTCCCATAGCTTGTGACTTCATTTAACAAGCAGTAATTTATCCTCTCTTTTTTAGAAGTATGTGGTTCAATATGAGTAAAGGCAGTAGAGTTTAGTGGAAGGACACTAAGTAAATGTGAGTGATTTAGAAGTGCATGATATTCCAAATGACAAGATTTGTTGTCATTTGGAATATATGATATATGATATTAATAGCAATGGACTAATTGTTATAGATATTTTTAGCATCGTAGGATTTTAGATGACACTTGTCATTTGTTTTAAGGGGAAAAAAAATCAAAGGGAGTGTTACCATCAAAAAATTCATCTGTAGAAGAAGCCTCACAGATTCCTATAGTCTAGCAGAAAAAACACTGATGATCAGAACTTGTCCTTGACTAATACTTAGATCACAGATGACTTCAGGGTCAAACTCGGACACAGTTTTGTTTTTTTAATATATATATATATAATTGATTTCAGAGAGAAAGGGAGAGGGAAACAGAGATAGAAACATCAACGATGAGCCCTAACTGGTTTAGAGCGTCAGCCTGCGGACTGAAGGGTCCCAGGTTCCATTCCAGTCAGGGGCATGTACCTTGGTTGTGGGCACATCCCCAGTGGGGGTTATGCAGGAAGCAGCTAATTGATGTTTCTAATTCTCTATCCCTCTCCCTCCCTCTCTGTAAAAATCAATAAAATACATTTTTTTTTAAAAGAAACATCAATGATGAAAGAGAACTATTGATTGGCTGCCTCCTGCAAGCCCCCTACTGAGGATCGAACCCACAACCCGGGCATGTGCCCTTGACCAGAATCGAACCCAGGACCCTTCAGTCCACAGTCCGACGCTCTATCCACTGAGCAAAACCAGCTAGGGCTCAGACATACTTTTAAGAATAAAGCATTTCACCAGAATTAGGAGAATCACATTCTCTAGCATTTTTTGTATGTCCCAACAGGTGCTGGAAAACTGGTGGTAGCAGCAGTAACATAAAAAGGAGAATCTTATGTGACCATTTGATCTTAGTGTATCCACGATGAAACACGGCCATCACAGAGATGGGCTTCTAAGCTGTCGATATCTTCTCAATTCTTGAAAGAGATGGTTTGCCTCAAAATAACACTGAATACAATTGAGTTGTGTCCAAATTAAAGTCAGCACAAATTATAAGAGCCCGTGGCTTGCTGAGTTCTCACAATTCCAACCATTTACTGAACTCCCCCCACCCCCTACAGCAGATCCTTCCCTCGTCACACTAACTTCTGGGGACTCAGCAGCATCACCTGCCCACAGCCCCATGGCACAGGGCTGCCTGTGACCATCAGGGTGCTGCAGACCCAGGTTGCCTCCCTCCCACCAAGTGAATGGAGTGCTCTCAGCCTCGCTGATCATGTGTTTACTGCGCTAAGTCAGGATTCTTGGCCAACCGGCAGCCCAAGGGGGAACCACGGTGTCTTAAGTGCATTAAATCTTCGTATTAGCCCCCTGGCTTGGTCAACCTTTATGTTGGCTTTGTTCTCTTTTTTTGAAGCATGACAAACAAGTGGTTTTTCTTTTTCACTTTAATGATTCTTTAAACAAAAAGGGGTAGTTTAGGGCTTTCTCCAAGGCTGATAGGTGTGTCTGTTTAATGAGGTTTTTATTGTACTGTATTGGCTTCCCTGAAAAGAAATTACGAGCAGCAAACAGCTGATAATAGAACAAGACTGGAAGAAACAATAACCAAGAGGAGGGAAATTAGTGTGGCAGCAGATGCAGGCGGTGCAGTTTGGGGATTAAATGCCACTTGCATTCTCCCTGGGCCACCACTGTCCTAGTAATAAAGTGGATGTGGGCACTTATGTGCCAGTTATGTGTGCGCAAAAGATATGGCTATAGATATAGACCCAGCTAAACTGCCATCTGTGGAGGAAGAAGGGTGGTGAGCTCAGCCTAGACAAAGATGAGTGAAACTCCGAGTGCGGGTTTACAAGGGCTGGTCGGTTACCATGGAAACTAATTGGCGCTAATAAGTAAAGGGACATTTTAACTGTGGGAACAGAATAGGAGGGCCTATTTTTCAGTATCACCGTTACCTACAATTAATTTTTTCATTTTCACAATTATCCTTACTTAATTCCTATGATGAAGCTCTTCCCTCCGCACACAGCCTCACCCTCATCAACAAACTTTACATTCAAATGCTGAATATCCTCTTTTAAAATGTGCTGTATTTCAGGTTTAGATCTTTCAAGACAGAATCAATTTCACTTTTTTTTCTCCTTAAAAAATAAACTGTTTGCAGATGGCAAGGAGAAAGGAAGGGAGGGAATGGAAAGTTCTTAACTTCTAAACTGACACTGCTGAGCACTGAAGCTGGCTGCAGGGAGAGGGAAGCCGGGACCTTATCCTACAGCACCAGCTTCAGGTTTTTCTTTGAGTTGATTTTCCCTAACAAAAGCATTTCAGAACATCAACCAAGAAACACACGCACACACACACACACACACACACACGCCAAAAAAAGTGTCTTGTGGACTTATTTTGCAAAGGTAATGTTTACAGACACTCGCAGGGAGCAAGAATTAAGATCATAGCAAATGGGCAGCAGCTATTGCTCAACTTGTACTTTCCTTAAAGCAAGTTTTAAGTAGAACAAATTGCTGAAGTTTGCAAAGAGAAGTCGTGACTGAGATTTAATGAAAAGGTTGACAACTAAGTTAGAAGCAAAGTGTGTTAAAAAAGCACTTTCAACAACAATGTGGGTCAGAGCCGGGGACACTTGGGAAATGTCTTTAAAAAGGTGTGTTACAAGCACAGGGTTGATAAAACACCTTCACTGTTTCTTAGGTTTTACTTTTGTAAGTTAATTTCCAGTTTAAGAGAATGCAAACTACGTTAATAATGTCTCCGGGGTCTTCAAAATCTATGCAGTTGAGGTAGTCCAGATTTCCAGACGTGAGTCTGGTTGGATTAACATATATATATATATATATATATATATATATATATATATATACACACACACACACACACACACACACACACACACACATATATTTTTTTTTAAATGAAAAAAAATTGCCTTACAATAATTGGCACAATTAAAAATGTTATGGTGCCCAAGGGAAGTTTTAGCCCTGTGGTGCCCCTCGCCATTGCTGAATGTCTCTGTGTTGATTATGTATCTGGGTTTAGCTGATTAGTCGTAGTGGTTTAGTGAATATACTATGTACTGTGAAACGGACACCTCATAATCACTTCTGGGAAGAAACTGAGCAAATGAATCAGTACTTGAGCTTCTGGTTCTGTTTTTCTCTCCTTTCCTACAGCCCAGTGACAGGAAAAATTCACTATCTGAACATTATGGTTCTCTAATCTTGTGCTCCAGAAAATTGTACCAGGAGTCATTTTTAAGTATCGTAACATAATATCACAGAAAAATTCCTGAAAAAAACAACAACATGCTAGTCAAGTCAGTTTTGCTAGCTATTGAAATGCTTGTTTGTGATACTGGCGCTCTGAGTATTTGATAGCTATCTATTTATAGTCTATAAGATTTTAATGCTTTAAGCATGTTGAAATTTTTTTTTGGGGGGGTGGTTATTCCAGTAGTTCCCCTCACATTTCAAACAAACTCAAAATTTAAAATGTTGGCTTCCCACACACACTGTCAGGGAGCTGATAATATTTCAAATTCCTGGTTTTCAAAATTCCTTAAGAGGTCTGATTAACTTATTTAAAAGGTGAGATTTGCAGCCATGAGATTATATTCAGATATCGCCTAAAAGCGGTGTAACAAGTATAGCCATTTTCGAGTTCAGACTGCTATCAGAGTAATTAGTTCTATAAAACAGTTTAGAGAAAAGAAGAAAGGAAGGAAGGAAGAAACGCAACGTAAGAAGGAGGTATTGAAATGACCCAAAATGGAAACCATTTCAAAGCAAAATTGTTAATGAGCTGTTGGAGCGATATGGACGTTATAAGTGCAATTAACTAGGAGCCCATAAAAATAATCAATGACAGAGAGCAGCTCTCCGGTGCCGAGGGCTTTTACAAAGCGACGTCTGCGGACGCAGCAAGTGATGCAGTGAAGGCCACCGCTACCTATGGGCGCGCGTGCCACTTTCCACGCGTGGAAACCAAAATGAACTTCACTGACTAGTCCTGAAGTTGAGCCTGTGGCGAACAGGGAAGCCGTATGTGGGAACAGAGAAGTTTCTGCTCCAAGCTGCGCCCCCACCCCCTTCCTCCCAAGGCATGCTGGAGGCAGCCACGATTTAATCAAGGGAAGGTAGGAGTTTAGATTTCAAAATGTAGATAGATGTCACATTTCCGTGCAAACCGCTCCTGCAGGAACGCTTTACCAGGCTATCAAGAGGAATCTGTAATTTCGGGGGCGAGGAGGAGGAGATGGCCCTCACTAGGTCGGCAGGAAAAGAGTTTTTAGGGTTTCTGTGCGTCCCACGGAGGGTCCCCAACGTCCCCGGGGAGCGCAGGGAGTTGTGAAAAGTAACGCGCAACTGGCCACCGGGAGAATCCATTCCCTCCACCTTCTCGTTAGCACCTCCCACTTCTCTTTTTATAGCCGCCCTTTCTCTGAGCCAATCTCAGGTTACTGGACCGGGAGTTCTCAGACCTCCACTTTCAGCCCTGCCCTCAGCCTCCGTCGGTGAGAGGCACCAGCCCCAGCAATTGGATTGGGCAGCCCGTCTTGACACACCACTGTGCTGAGTGCTCGCGGACGTGTTTCACCAGATGGTTGGGGTTAGTGTGTGTCATCACGTTCGAGTGGGGATTAGGAGCAGGAAGGCTGCCTCGCTGGAGCTGTGTGGTCTCCTCCAGGGGAGAGTTGCAGGCATCAGAACGACTTTGCTTGTGGAGCAGGAGGAGGGATTCGTTTTCTGCAGCCCCAAGACAAGCAGGGTTTTTCCCCCCAGGTAAAGTCAAAGAATGCCTCTCTCTCTCTCTCTCTCTCTCTCTCTCTCTCTCTCTCTCTCTCTCTCTCTCTCTCTCTCTCTCTCGTTTGAATGGAATGCTAGCACAGCGCACTTGTCAAAGCCAGTTGTTACTATCTTCTCAATGCTGCTATTGTGCGGCTGACAGATAACAGGGAGCGTCGCTTGGGCTTGGCTCTCTGCAGAACTAACACTCCCCCTGCCTTGCTCTTGAAGGTGCAGCTAAGGAAATGCCTGTTGGAGCCGTGCGTGTACCCTTTAACATCCTATCCTCTTTGCACACTCCAAGTGGGAGCTCTACATTGCTCCCACAGGATGGATGAGGCCAAGAAAGCGTCCGTGTTAGCTTTCAAAATGAAAATTCACTTCCAAACTGTTGCATTTTACCACTCCATTTATAAAGATTCCTGTCAGGGTCTATTACTGAGTGGCTGGTAGAGATGAAATGCTTTCTGAACTGATTTTTGCCATGTTGATTGTGTCTGATTTACGGCGGGCCACGGTGTTTTTAAACCATCTTGGGGATGGGGCTCTGAAGTTGGAAAACTCCTTAGGAGCAGCCGCAGCCCTCGGAGCAGCTGATAGAAGAGCTTTGAAACAAAAATGCTTAGAGCTAGAAGAGAAACAGAAAAGGAGGAAGTGGGAACAAGCTCTTTAACTTAACCCTCAGCAGCTGCAGGGAGCAGTGGGCGGTAATTCATTTGCAGATCTGTTTGTGAAAGTTTTACAAGTCATTGAAAACTGCTGCAGCATCTCTGTAAGGGATCATTAAAGTCACTACATTTATGGGTTTTAAACGGGCTATCTGAAGTGTTAATTAAATGTAAATAGATTTTTTTTCTGGCTTAGTTATAAACAAGCGTGTTTTCTTTGTGTGTGTGTGTGTGTGTTTTTTTAAAAGGTCTTCCTTATAAATTAATCATTGGAAATGAATGGTCATCCCAAAGCTTGAGCAACAGATAATGAGTTTTCAACTTGTGTGTAACGTAACCACTCTGCCCAGAGCACCCACCAAAATTAAATCGAACTGAAAACAACAGTGGGATTTCTATACTATGCTTAGTCTGTGGTATAAAGAAGGCCTTCCGAATGGATGCCCTGTTTTTACAGGGATCAAAAACTAAATTTTCAGTGTTGAAATGTTTGATCAAGCTAGGGGAGTCGGCGAGGTACTCCTTTTGCGCCCTCGCAGACTTGCCTCCCTCATCAATATTCATGTGCCGGTGGTGCTCAGGATTCTGGCTCCCAGCGGACTTTCACGTTGGGTGGAGAAACCCAACACCATTCTCACCCGCCACAGGTGAAGAGGCTCAATGAATAATACTGTATGCCAGCTCTTCTGAAATAGGAGCTGCTTAATAGGTTGCATAACAGGATTTATGGCTCGTGCTTTGTGATTTTTATATTCATCTGGATAAAGATGCCCCTAAAGTTATGTTTCAAGTTGCATTATTTACACTTTTTACAACCAGATAGTCGATGTGTTGAATTCCCTTCTTAAAAAGTTATGATTCCAACGCTATTTTAGTGCAGTGTTTACTCGTGATTCAGAATGTGCTCCGGATATGGTCTGAGCAGTTCAATGAGAAAACAGCCTCATAAATAAGCAGGCGGTTACTAGGACTGAGCATTATCCGATTCCCAATATTACATAACCAAAATAGGACTAAGTTCGTAAGCTGGAGTCTTTTGGAATTCCAGTCATTCCATTTTGGTTTTAGCGTGGAGCAGGGGTATAGGAAACTGACCCACGCTGCCTCGGTTAGGACTGCACACTGCCTGTGGCAGGTCTGGTGCTGACTAGTGATGCCATTTTTCACCATCACGGAAATATTTCAGGAGAAAAAGTTCCTCCTCGCAGATGTGCTTCTCCATGAGGCGCGGTGTGATGGCATCTTACAAAGGCAAGTAAGTCGCTGTTTGGCCACAGTAGCCCCACAAGCATATGCTACTGCTGTTGCAGATTGACCACCAGGCCACCTGCCCAGGGAGTCTGACAATATGGGACAATCACCAACCTTCCCACGCCCACCCCCCCCACCACCACCAAGTCAGTTGTACATAGGACTAGGCAAGATGGAAACAAGAGCCCAGCCGGTGTTGCTCAGTGGTTAAGCATCGACCCATGCACCAAGAGGTCTCCGGTTCGACACTTAGGGCACATGCCTGGGTTGTGGGCTCATCCCCCACAAGGAGCATGCAGGAGGCAGCCAATCAAAGTTCTCTCTCATCAATGTTTCTCCCCCCCCCCCTTTTCTTTTCCTCTCTCTCTAAAAAAAAGTCAATAAAAATATGTTTTTTTAAAGGTGGAAACAAGAAAGGAAGTGTTGAGGAATAATTAATTCACACCTTGAGAAGACCAAATTGTGTGTTAGTCCCCCTAATATGAAGTCACGGAGCAAAACTTAAAAGGGTCTGCTTGAAAGACAGTGCCCACAGGGCAAGCCCAGTCTCTTGTCACACTCTGAATGGACTGTTGCAGATGGTACACATGCAGAGACATATTTATGGTGACTTCTGCATGCCTTAGTTTGACATTTGGATTCTTTGTGACAGCACTTGGGCCGGTAGCACACATGAATTTCCCATCAGTATTCCAACAGCTGTAAAAGTGTTTGAGCACCAGGGGTCTCTGGCTCAGGGAGTGAAGAACGGGGGTGCAGATCTCAGTTTGCACTATTGATGTGTCCCGCTATCCTGGCATGCAATAAGGGGACGCATCCTCAAAGTGAAACGTGATCTGAAAGCTGGATTCATTAATTTACAAAATCCATGTTTATGGTGGGATGGAAAACTAGGGTACATTAATCCAGGTAGTCAGTGAACTCAAGGTAAATTATGAGGAGGGACCTTCATCAAAGAACTAAAAGGGTCCTACTCTGTTTTTTCCCAAGGAAATATATGTGACTTCAGGGACATCGTTGTGGTCATTGCCATTGTAATAATAGAGACAAATGGCAACGGTGACACTTTGCATTACTTTTCTTAAGTATATCTGTCTATCCATATGGGGATGGGTAGGAGCTTGGTTCTTTTGTGTTTTAGATTTTAAATGGTTTTATTTTTTAAAGATCCATGAAGTGGATTTCTGATACTGAGTATTGAGCTTTCCCCAACCACTGCCACATGGATGCGGCCAACCAATGGGTCAGGTCAAGACATCTGGTCTTTTTTGCCCTGTGCAATATTTTTGGATGCAAAGCATAAAGCAAATTTAAGGGGGTTAAAATTTTTAAGAAGGTGTTTCTAAATAGAGTCTTTTTTTAAAATCATAATTATTGACTTTGAAGAAAAAGAGGCTCAAATATAAAATTAAGATTTTGGTCATATGGTAAATTTACCTACTTTAGGTTAGATCCATGGCGGGGCGGGTGGGGGGGCGTGGGGGAGGGGTTGGTATTTGAAAGAAGATTTTTTTGGAAAAAGTTTGTCCTAAATATGTTTCCTATTTAAAATATTTTCAATTCTATCTCAATATGCTAGGAAGAAGAATTAGCCTGGTAGCTATTTTTTTTTTTTTTCCTTCTCACCCCATAGCTAATCTGTCATCAGATTCTGCAAGTCCTTCCTTTCAAATGTCTCCACATCTGGCCCACAGCTACTGCTCCAGTGTGATGAGCGTATCACACGTGGCTCATTACAACAACCTCCTAACTGGTCCACTGCCTCTTCCGTCCACCATGGCAGACTGCACTTCCACAAACACTTCTTCCGTCAAAGCTTTTCCCAGCTGAGAAGTCCCACATGGACCCTCGGTTTGAATTTCTCAGTCTGAGGGGCTGGCCCTCTGTTATTTGGCCCCAACCTTCTGACCCTATCTCCCACCAAATTCCTATAGCAATAGCAGTCTATCCTTGCCTGCAACTGAAGTGGCCAGATCAATGTCCCCCCTTCCTGGTCTCTTCTCTAATCCCTAACCATTCCAGTTTTCTATCTGGTTATCTGCAAAATGAGAATTTATCATCATGTATGTGGTTTTTCCTAGTTCTATGTTAAAAGACTGTGTGTAGAACATCCTCATCATGTCTACTACGTCTGTGTCCTACAAAGTTTCAGCTTAAATTCCACCTCCTCCAAGAAGCCTCCCCTACTACATCTCCTGGTGATGTTTTCCTTAGCTTGAAGATGACCATTAGTTACCTATGATTTGCACTTAGCAAAATCACCCTGTTTTTAATCCTGCTTTCTACTTTGCCTTTTTATTCTTGACTCCTTAGATATGGTGAAGTCTCCTAAAACATGGACTGGCCTGGGCCACTTTGAGCCCCACAGAAAACGTTCATAAATGTGTGTTGACAAGCTCACAGGGACATTCAAACATCCCAGGCACTTTCCCCTCTAGTTCCACCTATAAGAGGAAGGTGGGCCAAAACCGGTTTGGCTCAGTGGATAGAGCATCAGCCTGCGGACTGAAGGGTCCCGGGTTCGATTCCGGTCAAGGGCACGTAACTTGGTTGCGGGCACATCCCCAGTGGGAGGTGTGCAGGAGGCAGCTGATCGATGTTTCTCTCTCATCGATGTTTCTAACTCTCTATCCCTCTTCCTTCCTCTCTGTAAAAAATCAATAAAAATATATATTTTAAAAAAAAAAAGAGGAAGGTGGGAGGGGAGGGTGCGGGGGGGGGGGCGGGCGGGAATGATGAAACCTGAATGGTTATATTTTGGGGTAGCTTAGGAAAAATGCCTCTTAAGCAAAATATGATATTATTGCCCCAAATTAAGCATGTGTATCATATGAAAAACCCTTATCTACTTCAGTTTTCTATAACTATGGTAGAAATTATACCTATTAGCTAGCTGCCCTTCTAAGTTATAAAATTTCAAATATGATTTGGAAGCAGGATGGTACAGTCCTTGGGTTGAGACAGACTGGTGTTCTAATCCAGGCACCATCTCTCACTAGCTGTGTGGCTGTGGACCAGTGACTTCACCGCTCAGTTCTTAAAGTCTGTAAAGCGGAGATAAGAATACTTTCCTTGGGGATGTTATGCAGAAAATGCATTAAGCACCTGGCTCAGCTGCACGTGCAATAAATGGAAGAGAAAGAAGGCTGGTAGGTGCATATAGAGATATGGATCTAGGTTGCATGACTGTGTTCAACTTAATATGTCAGTCATTCTATCTACTTATGGTGTGTCTTTAGCCATATCTTCTGCCACCAAAGGTGGGAGGATAGGAAAGGGAGAGTGAGAGAAAGAGAAGAGAGGGAGGGAGGGAGCTGCTTTGGGCATTTAGGGATTTGGAGCAACCGAGTTAATGGATCTGTATGGACAATGGTGACAGTTGAATACTCGTTGCTGGGAGGAGCAGGGTCCTGGGTCCTGCATGAAAGGATGATAAAGAGCAGGCGCTGGGCCGCAGTGCTGGGGAAACAAAGGACTGAGCGGTGGACCCCAGCGGGGAGTGGAATTCGCCGAAGGGTCATGTGCTCTTCTTCCTTCCTCCTGGCCCACTATTTAGAAAGTAATAATAACTTGGCAAAACATTGTAGAGAGTCAGGTCAAGCTTCCAGAAGTAATTGGTAAAGCAAGATACCACTTAGACAAAACAAAGGGGCTTGGACATTTGCCGTCCCTCATGTCCAAACCAAATGTAACAAAAAGCTGAAAGCAATCAGCTTGAGCTGGTCTGTCTCCAAACTCGGCATCCACCATCCACCATCCACCATGCCTTCAGTCCACAGCCTTTCCCCACCAGGGCAGCTGGCTGATAAGTCAACCTACAAAGCCTGAATGCCACTGAGCAAATAGGTCCTTGGACACTGGTCATTCAATTTCAGTGTTCAGGATCTAGGGTTAGATCAAAGAATATTCTCTCTGATCCTGATCATCTGGTCTGCACCTGCCCCAGGCCCGAGAGAGGAAAGAAACGGAACTCGGCTAGGATAAAGGGCAAGGCAGTATTGCGGAAGATCCCTCCCTCTCCCCAGCAAACGTGTCTATAAACCTTTCAAAACAAAGCATAACAGTTTGTTGCTTGAACTCGTCTTCAGCTGTAGCATCTAAACTAGTTCCATTTGCCCTCAAAATTCGTGACCCATGTTCAATCATGCATTAAAGCTTTGTTAAAAAAAAATGTGGCTCTCCACTTCACCTTCAAAGGTAAATCCTTTTCCATTCTGGTTTTTAAAACTATACAGCTACAGATCAGTAGGAAACTATTTCTACATTTTCTAAAATGTGAAGCCAAGGGACTTGGACATGTCACTGTTTAACAGTGGTGGGTGACGTTGATATTAAATTGCAATGGTGAATAAATGAACACTCACATCATGTTTCTGGGTAAGAAATCTTCATGAGAAAAGGTAGAATCTCCCAAAACTAATCTACGCCCATTCATGTAATACTAATCAAATCCTCACACAAGGTTAGGTGGCTACGAGGGAGCAAAGTTTGGGAACCAGAAGAGCCCAGATGGCTCTGGTTAAGTTTCATCTGGATAATAAACTCATGAGCAAGCCTAGACACCTTTGCAAGGGAAGAGTGCCATGGTAACAAGGGGGCTTGTTTTATCACATATCCGAGCATGTTATAAAACGGTAGTTATTGAATTTTCTGTTCACTGGATGGCGATTTTCATTTACCTTTGTGTATTTTTGCTTTTGTTGTGTTCTATTCAGTCTCACTTCCATCGTTTGTTGGAATTGCCATATCTTCAGTTCAGCTGCAAATTGCTGTTGCTAGATATGAGTTATGTTGCCACTGTTAACTGAAACCCCGAACCAGCCATTTATTACTTTGTGTTACGGTTTTTCCCCATCTGCAAAGAGGGCTACTAAACTACATGCAACTTGTCCACGCTGTAGAATACAGAAAAGGCCTGGGACAGATTTGTCTCAAGAACTCAGGAAAATCCTTCTGAACCCATTCCCTTGATGAAAGAGGCCCAAAATATACCAATGTAAACAGCGTTCCATTTTTCTGAGCAATGACACAGCATTCCTAATAAACAAAATGGAAATCTGAATTACAGAGAGTTTTGAGTTTTGTGTATTTTGTAGTATGGCGGTGCAAGTCAGAGGCAACGCCTGCTACATTAACTTAAAATAAAACTGAAAGTTAGACCCTTATGAAATATCCCAGAGTCCTGGTGAGAAATGATTAATTGCATGCTGAGTGTGCTTTTATTGATAAGTTAATTTAGAAGTGTGCACCTGTGGATTTATCTTCAAGCTTGTATCACTAATAAGGCTTAACACCAAAATCACCTTTCTATAATATAACATGTCCTCTGAATAGACTTCCTGCCAGTTTAAAGCCTCCCCCTTGACCCTCACCTGCCAATAATTAATCTTCCCTTAAATAGAACGTCCTAGTAAACAGATGTGCTTGCTATTGCGTCCAGATATTCTGGAAATCTCAGCTTTTAACTTTCATGTAAAAGAAATGCATCCCAGAAAAGAGAGTCCCCTACAAATCATATGCTCCTTTTTTCCTCTTGAGAGCTTCATGCTGCTAAAAGAAAGGAAAGTGTTCTGAATTTAGCAGATGAAGAAAAGCACAGGCAGGTAATATGTTTTATTTGAGACACCTGGAGGTTTCACATGTGTTATCACCTTTTTCATATATGACATCTATATTTAGTTAAAGGGACTTGGGGGAATCTACTCAATAGCAAACAGCTTAAATTACTTTTTAGCAGTTGAGTTGATGCCCTAAGGAATAACCATAATGCACCTTCTAAATATAATCAGAGGCCAAAGGGACAGGCTTTAGAAAGCTCCATCAATGTGTTAATTCATTTATTCCAGGTGGATTTGAGCACTTCCTATGTAGGAATTTTTTTCCTAGTGCAGAGAAGAATACAAGATAATATAGGACACTCTCCTTGCTCTGAAAATATATCTAATTTAGCTGTGGGGGGAAAGACATGAACACAATTCTTAGTAATCATGGAAAGGATTTTGTGATTAAATATCAATTATTAGTACTAATTAAGTAAAAGGGATGTCAACAGAGCCCCCTGTTGGAGGAGCTGGAACCTGAGCTGGGCAAGACTTTGCTCAATGTCCCTAAGCAGATGAATCAGAGCAGTGATTCATCCCCACCTATAAACTGTGTGCGGACAATGCGTTTACCCTCTTTTTCACTGTTTCCTTCCCTATAAGATGGATATGTGTTTATCATAAAAGGCTGTTATAAAGGTTAAATGAGATAATACAAATAAGATACTTAGTACAGAGCATAGAACATAGTAAGCACTCAAATAGCTGTATTTTTTTTTACAAGTAAAAAGAATGGGTGAGCTAGGGCTTGGTGTTAAACTGAGTGTGACATTTTCAAATAAAGACACAGTATTTTTTAATCAGAGAATTGGCAGAGATGCAGTTTGGGAAGACAATGAAGGGAGGCACTGGGCAAAGAGGAGAAGGAGGAACGGTGGGAGGATTGGGAGAAAAGAGCGATCAATGACAGAAGACAGAAGAGAAAGGAGAGAAGGAGAAAGAGTGTGGTCCTCTTGTTATCGGGAAGTTGAGGTATCCCTTTCCCCAATGAGTGCTGGGAGTGGAGTTCTTTTTTTTTTTTTTTTTAATTTTTTTTAAAATATATTTTATTGATTTTTTACAGAGAGGAAGAGAGAGGGATAGAAAGTTAGAAACATCGATGAGAGAGAGACATCGATCAGCTGCCTCCTGCACGCCCCCTACTGGGGATGTGCCCGCAACCCAGGTACATGCTCTTGACCGGAATCGAACCTGGGACCCTTCAGTCTGCAGGCCGACGCTCTATCCACTGAGCCAAACCGGATAGGGCTGGGAGTGGAGTTCTTACAATATCTGGAGAGAAAGAATTTTCTGAGACTCGCATGGGAAGATGAGTGGTTTTTATTTGTGTAGACATACATCTCTGTGTTTCTAAAGCCTCATTTCCCTTAATCCATTCCTGGAAGAAGCGCAGCTGGGGATTCAGTAGAGCTAAAAGCAAAGCCAGTGTCCAGAGTTTCCCTTCCATGTTGCAGCAGGGTCCAGTTCAGCATCAGGCTAGTTCAGCATTAGTCCATTGTGTGTAGTGTCCATATGATGGTGGGCCATGTGGGCAAATGCAGGGGAGCCAACTCTCAACTAAGAAAATGCAACTTGTCCACCCCATAGAAATACAGAAAAGTTGGTGGTGGAGAGGGATATATAATTTAAAGAGAGTCTAGAAACAAGAAGAGATGAAGTATTTAAGTTGTTTCTGCTCATAAACCTTCATCTTCTACTTTGGAAGAGATAGGTTGGCATCCATTTGTAGAATATATGGATAACTTATTTTACAAATGATAAAGGCACTCCCTTCTTCACTAACCATAAAGACAAATCATTCCTAATTTTAAAGTTTAAAAAAGATTTCCCTGCCTCCCTGCTTTTCTTTCTATGACCTCTTGCTTGGAGCTATTATTTCTTTTTTCCTTTAAATATATTTTTATTTCAGAGTGGAAGGGAGGGGGAGAGAGAGATAGGAACATCAGTGATGAGAGAGAATCATTGATGAATGCCTCCTCACTCTTCCTACTGTGGATCGGGCCCACAACCCGGGCATATGCCCTGACTGAGAATTGAACCATGATCTCCTGGTTCAGTGGTCGGCAAACTCATTAGTCAACAGAGCCAAATATCAACAGTACGACGACTGAAATTTCTTTTGAGAGCCAAATTTTTTAAACTTCAACTTCTTCTAACGCCACTTCTTTAAAATAGACTTGCCCAGGTCGTGGTATTTTGTGGAAGAGCCACACTCAAGGGGCCAAAGAGCCGCATGTGGCTCACGAGCCGCAGTTTGCCGACCACTGTCCTGGTTCATAGGTTGACGCTCAACCACTGAGACATGTCAGCCAGGCTATTCTTTTATTTCTCTTTCAGTCACACTTCATTTTAAGATTCTCTTAAATGGGAGAGTCGTTTTTTACTTACCTCATTATACAATTTTATTAGAGGTCAAAGATTATATTTGCCATTTCAAACTCTTGCACTAGATATTGGGAGGCAGCATGATTGAAAGAATACGCTACTTGAATCAGCAAGATTTGGAATTAAAATGTGGTCCTATTTCTAGAAATGTGTGGGAATAGCATTGACCTGTGGAGACTTGACAGCATTTTGGTTCCTCAAAAGAGACTTGGGTTCCATTCAAGTTTTTTTTTTTTTTTTTTTTTTTTTTTTTTTACTTGGTCATTTTTATTTAGCATTATACTGTCCATTAGCAGATGAATGAATACAGATGTGATACCCAAGCAAGTGCACACAAGGAATATTATTCACCCATGTTATATTTTAAAATTTACATTATATTTTATTTATTATCCACATAATCACAATTTTATCTATGCAATAAAGTATTCATTTTTTAATTAAAAATGTCACACACACATACAACCCCAGAAAAATACTCACTACAGGGTCCCACTCTCAGAGATTTTGATTTAATTAGTCTGGAATGGGATCTGGGCATAGATATTTTGTAAAGTTCATCGTGAAACTTTAATGTACAGCCGGACTGGAGAGCACTGCTCTAAATCACACAGCCAAACTACTTTCCAAAAGGGTCGCACTGATTTACAACAGACTCAGTTACATGTGACACACAGCTATTTTCACCAATATTCATCATATGGTTATAGATCACCTGAGTGTTCAAGGTATGGCCTCAAGTTCAGAAACATGGGCATCACTTGCAGACTATGAGAAAATGCAGAAAGTTTTTTTCTCTGCTTCCATGAATCAGGATCTAAGTTTTAACAAGACACCCTGGTGATTTGAACACACATTGAAGTTTGAGAAGCACTGTTGTAAAATACCTTTTCTTAACTTGATAAGGCGAAAACCATATCTTTTTTTTATTTGAACTTTCAACAATTCAACTTTTGAGGTTAAACTTTTCCTTCCATATGTTTGTTGTCCATTCTCTAGTGCTTTTTAAAAATATTGCCCATTTCCACCCTTTGCCTGTTTTAAAATTAGGGCTATTTTCTCAGATGTTTTTTTTTTTTTTTTCAAATTTTTATTAAGGTATTATATGTGTACATATCTTACCATTGCCCCCCACCCCCACCCCACTCCCATACATGCCCTCACCCCCCAATGTTTTGCATCCGTTGGTTACTCTTATATACATGCATATAAGTCCTTCAGTTGATCTCTTATTTCCCCCACCTCTCCCTAACCTTACCACTGTAATTTGACAGTCTGTTTGATGCTTTACTGCCTCTGTAACTATCTTTTTGTTCATCAGTTTATAATGTTTTTCATTATCCCCAAATGAGTGGGATCATGTGGTATTTTTCTTTCATTGACTGGCTTATTTCACTTAGCATAATGTTCTCTAATTCCATCCAAGTGCCTACAAATGGTAGTAATTCCTTCTTTTTTACGGCAGCATAGTATTCCATTGTGTAGATGTACCATAGTTTTCTGATCCAGTCATCTGCTGATGGGCATTTAGGCTGTTTCCAAATCTTAGCTATTGTAAATTGTGCTGCTATGAACATAGGGGTGCATATATCCTTTCTGATTGGTGTTTCTGGTTTCTTAGGATATATTCCTAGGAGTGGGATTACTGGGTCAAATGGGAGTTCCATTTTCAGTTTTTTGAGGAAACTCCATACTGTTCTCCACAGTGGCTGCACCAGTCTGCATTCCCACCAGCAGTGCACGAGGGTTCCTTTTTCTCCGCATCCTCGCCAACACTTGTCGTTTGTTGATTTGTTGATGATAGCCATTCTGACAGGTGTGAGATGGTATCGCATTGTTGTTTTGATTTGCATCTCTCGGATAATTAGTGACTTTGAGCATGTTTTCATGTGTCTCTTGGCCTTCCTTCTGTCTTCTTTCGAAAAGCTTCTATTTAGGTCCGTTGCCCATTTTTTTATTGGATCATTTATCTTCCTTTTATTAAGTTGTATAAGCTGCCTGTAGATGTTGGAAATTAAACCTTTATCAGTGATACCATTTGCAAATATGTTCTCCCATACAGTGGGGTTTCTTGTTGTTTTGTTGATGGTTTCTTTTGCTGTGCAAAAGCTTTTTATTTTGATGTAGTCCCATTTGTTTATTTTCTGTTTGGCTTCCATTGCCCTAGGGGCAGTATCACTGAAAAAGTTCTTTTGGCATATGTCTGAGATTTTGCTGCCTGTGGATTCCTCTAGTATTTTTATGGTTTCCCGTCTTATATTTAAGTCCTGTACCCATTTTGAGTTTATTTTTGTGTATGGTGTAAGTTGGTGATCTAGTTTCATTTTTTTGCATGTATCTATCCAATTTTCCCAACACCATTTATTAAAGAGACTGTCTTGACTCCATTGTATGTTCATGCCTCCTTTGTCAAATATTAAATGCGCATATTGGTTTGGGTCGATATCTGGATTCTCTATTCTGTTCCATTGATCTATATGTCTGTTCTTGTGCCAGTACCAGGCTGTTTTGAGGACAGTGGCTTTGTAATACAGCTTGAAATCTGGTATTGAGATCCCTCCTACTTTATTCTTCTTTCTCAGGATTGCTGTGGCTATTCGGGGTCTTTTTTTATTCCAGATGAATTTTTGGAGAGTTCTTTCTAGGTCTGTGAAATACGCCGTTGGTATTTTAATGGGGAGTGCATTGAATCTATAGATTGCTTTGGGTAGTATGGACATTTTAATGATGTTGATTCTACCAATCCATGAACATGGTATGTTCTTCCATCTGTTTACATCTTCCTCTATCTCTTTTTTCAGTGTCCTGTAGTTTTCTGCATATAGGTCTTTTACCTCCTTGGTTAGGTTTATTCCTAAGTATCTTAATTTTTTTGGTGCGATGGAAAATGGGATTGCTTTTTTAGTCTCTCTTTCTGTAAGTTCATTGTTGGTGTATAGAAATGCCATAGATTTCTTGGTGTTAATTTTGTATCCTGCTACATTGCCGAATTCATTTATTAAGTCTGTTAGTTTTTTGATGGAGTCTTTCGGGTTTTTTATGTACAATATCATGTCATCTGCAAATAAGGACAGCTTTACTTCTTCTTTTCCAATTTGGATGCCTTTTATTTCTTCTTCTTGTCTAATTGCAGTGGCTAATACTTCCAGTACTATGTCAAACAGGAGTGGTGAGAGTGGGCATCCCTGTCTTGTTCCTGTTCTTAGGGGAAATGGTTTTAGTTTTTGCCCATTGAGTATGATGTTAGCTGTGGGTTTATCATATATAGCTTTTATGATGTTGAGGTATGATCCTTCTATTCCCACCTTGTTGAGAGTTTTTATCAAGAAAGGGTGTTGGATTTTGTCAAATGCTTTTTCTGCATCAATTGATATGACTATGTGATTTTTATCTCTCAATTTGTTTATGTGATGTATCACATTTATTGATTTGCGGATATTGAACCATCCTTGCATTCCTGGGATAAACCCTACTTGGTCATGGTGTATGATCTTTCTGATGTACTGCTGGATCCTATTTGCTAGAATTTTGTTGAGGATTTTGGCATCTACATTCATGAGGGATATTGGCCTGTAATTCTCTTTCATTGTGTTGTCTTTATCTGGTTTTGGTATTAGGGTGATGCTGGCTTCATAGAAGGAGCTTGGAAGTGTTCCTTCCTCTTGAATTTTTTGGAATAGTCTGAGGAGGATAGGTTTTAGTTCTTCCTTGAATGTTTGGTAGAACTCTCCAGTGAAGCCGTCTGGCCCCGGGCTTTTGTTTGCCGGAAGCTCTTTGATGACTGCTTCAATTTCTTCCATAGTTACTGGCATGTTGAGCTGTTTAGATTCTTCCTGATTGAGTTTTGGAAGGTTATATTTTTCTAGGAATATGTCCATTTCCTCCAGGTTGTCCAGTTTGTTGGAATAGAGTTGTTCGTAGTATTTTTTAACAATCCTTTGTATTTCGGCGGGATCTGTTGTTATTTCACCTCTTTCATTTCTGATCTTGTTTATTTGGGTCCTCTCCCTTTGCTTCTTGGTGAGCCTGGCTAGAGGTTCATCAATCTTGTTTATCCTTTCAAAGAACCAGCTCTTGGTTTTGTTGATCTTTTGTATTGTTTCTTTGGTCTCTATGTCGTTTATCTGTGCTCTGATCTTTATTATTTCCTTCCTTCTGCTTACACTGGGCTTTTCTTGTTGCTCTTTTTCTAACTCTTTGAGTTGTTGGGTTAGGTAATTTATTAGCCCTGTTTCTTGTTTTTTGCAGTAGGCTTGTAGAGCTATGAACTTCCCTCTCAAGACTGCTTTCGCTGTGTCCCATAGATTTTGGATTGTAGTGTTTTCATTGTCATTTGTTGTCATGATGTTTTTTATTTCTTCTTTGATCTCTCTGGTAACCCAGTCATGGTTTAATAGCATGCTGTTTAGTCTCCATGTGTTTGATTTCTTTGGGTTGTTTTTATTGTAGTTGATTTCCAGTTTTATGCCACTGTGGTCTGAGAAGATGCTTGATATGATTTCTATCTTCTTGAATTTGAAGAGACTTTGCCTATGTCCCAACATATGGTCTATCTTTGAAAATGACCCATGTGCGCTTGAGAAGAATGTATATTCTGTGGCTTTGGGGTGAAATGTTCTGAAGATGTCAATTAATTCCATCTGGTCTAGTGAGTCATTTAGGATTGATGTTTCTTTGCTGATGTTTTGTTTAGAGGATTTGTCCAATGGTGATAGTGGGGTATTAAAGTCTCCTACTATGATTGTATTGCTGTCAATGTCTCCCTTGATATCTTCCAGGAGTTTTTTTATGTATTTGGGTGCTCCTGTATTGGGTGCATATATGTTTACCAGAGTTATTTCTTCTTGTTGGATTGCTCCCTTTAGTATTATGAAATGGCCTTCCTTATCTCTTGTTATGTCCTTCAGTTTGAGATCTAATTTGTCAGAAATAAGTATTGCTACCCCAGCTTTTTTTTCAGTTCCATTTGCCTGGAAAACCTTTTTCCATCCCTTCACCCTCAGTCTGTGTGCGTCTTTTTTTCTGAGGTGGGTTTCTTGTAGACAGCAGATATATGGGTCGTGTTTTCTTATCCAGTCTGTTACCCTATGTCTTTTGATTGGGGCATTTAATCCATTTACATTTAAAGTTATTATTGATAGGTACTTATTTGTCGCCATTCCTATTCTTTACCCCTGTGTTACTTCTTCGCTTCCTGTTTCTTTCTTTCTTTCTTTCTTTCTTTTCTTTTTTTTTTTTACAGTAGACCCTTTAGCATTTCTTGCATTGCTGGTTTGGTGGTAATAAATTCCCTTAGTCCTTTTTTGTCTGTGAAGCTCCTGATTTCACCTTCAATTTTGATTGACAGCCTTGCTGGGTACAGTATTCTTGGATTCAGCCCCTTCCTTTGCATGACTTTGTATATTTCATTCCATTCCCTTCTGGCCTGATGATTTTCTGTTGAGAAATCAGTTGCTAGTCTGATGGGGGTTCCTTTGTATGTAACTTTCTGTCTCTCTCTTGCTGCTTTTAAGATTCTTACTTTGTCGTTGGTGTTTGCCAATTTAATTATAATGTGCCTTGGCGTCGGTCTTTTGGGGTTCATTTTGCTTGGGACTCTGTGAGCTTCTTGGATTTGTGTGGGTTTTTTCTTCCCTATATCTGGGAAATTTTCTGTCATTATTTCTTCAAAGAGGTTTTCTATTCCTTGCTCAGCTTCCTTTCCTTCTGGAACCCCTATTATGCGGATGTTGTTTTGTTTCGTGTTGTCCCAAAGTTCCCTTAGACTCTCCTCCTGCCTTTTAATTTTTTTTTCTAGAAGTTGCTTTTCTTGGGTATTTTTTTCCATCTTGTCTTCTAGCTCACTGATGCGGTCCTCTGCTTCTTCTAGTCTACTCTTGATGCTTTCTATTGAGTTCTTTACAGCAGCGATGTCATTTTTCATTTCTTCTTGGTTCTTCTTCATTTCCTCTTGGTTCTTGCTCATATTGTCGAATTTGTCTTCCATTCTTTTCAGCCACCTTATGACCATTTCTCTGAATTCTTTTTCTGGAAGGTTGCTTGCCTCCATTTCGTTTACTTCCTTTTCTGGTGATGCCTGCTTTTCTTTCATATGCGGGCTGCTTCTTTGTCTCCCCATGGTCTCTCTTCTCTGGGTGTCTGGTTATGTAGTTCTCTCTCTCCTGGGTTGATTTAAAGGCACAAAATACAGCACTACCAGGTACAACTCACAAGGCACTGAACAGGAATGTATTCACGATATTAATAACCTCCAATAAAGGTGACCACCAGAGAAAGGCAAATTAGGTGATAGAAGAGAAAGAAGAAGAGGAAAAAAGAAAGAAAGAAAAAAAAAAAGAAAAAAGGAGTGTGAAAATGAAATTGGGAAAAGGGAAAGTAAAGAGAAAAAAAAAAAGTAAGAGAGACAAGAAATTGACTAAGAGAGAAAGGGGAACAGACTATATATATTGGGGATAAAACTCCAATAGAACAATCACTAATCCCAGCAAATGCCAGCAACAAGTGCCTGGGGATTAGTACAAACTACAACACCAATTAATATGGAGTGAGGCAAGGGAAAGGTGAAGCACAAAACAAACAAAAAAATAAATAAAAGAAGAATAAGCAAAACAATCTCACAAAAAAAGCATAAAAATTGGATATAATCTACATTCAAGCAAACAACAACAAAAGGACAGAGATAAGGACAAGTTTATGGATAACTCAGACAGCGAAGGGAAAGGTGTATGTGGACTTGGAGCAGGGGATTGGAGATTAGATATGTAAGTAGGGTGAAATTTTAACAAGGGGTAAACAGAAAGAATAGGGAAAATCTAAAGCAGTAAAAGGGTAAGACAAACAGGACACTGAAAAGGGGGAGGTTAGGAAGAGAGTGATGGCCTAAAGGTAGAGTTGAGATAGAGTAAAACGATGCTAAAGGAAAGATAAAAAATAGAATGTAGAACCCTAATCCCAAAATAAAATGAAGAGAAAATAAAATGACACTTTAAAAAAAAAAAAAAAAGATAAAATAGCAGTAGTAATAATACGGATTGAAAATAAAAATGTAATCATTAAAAAGGTAAAATCAAGTGATGAAAAAAGAAAAAAAAGTTTCTTGATTAAAAGATGCAAAAAATGAAAATTTAAAAAAAATAAAAAAATAAAAAAAATAAAAGGTAAAAATAAAATGTGGAGTAGTGAAGGTCATTCACTTCCTCTGTTTTTCTGTTTGGCACGCCTGTTTCTCAGTCCAGGCAGTATTGCAGTTCCCTGCGATCCACTGCTCTTCGGTGTTGTAAGCCAGTCCTGATTTTAAGCAGGCGGTGTGTCTTAATTTCTCGTATTCCTTTATTTTTGATTACACAAGAGTCAATTTGTGATTCAGCCCCTGGGTGGCAGTGTTTCTGGATTGACTTCCGGGTCTATCTATGGCCTCTCTAGGCAGTGTTAGAGCCTTCTTTCCCTGTGGCACTCGCCACGGGCCTGTGGGAGTGGGCTGCCTCAGAGCTGGCTCTCTGATGGTCACTCCCCGCTCCGATCCCCAGGTTCCAGAAAAACAACCTTCCCCTGCAGTCTCCCAGGGTGTCCCCAACTGGGTGATCCTATGTATTGGGCTTAGTAATCAGATGCAAGGATTTGAAGAGGAAAAAGCCCAAGTGTGCGAATTCCGGGACTGCGAGTAAGCCCAGGCACCCAGGGAGCGCACGGGCTGCGCGTAAGTCTGGACTGCCTGAAATTCTTAGGGTGTCCCTGCACTTCAGATCAAAATGGGTTGCTTTTTAGAGTGCCCTTCTCTTAGCAGCTCTGAGGACCCCTTTCCACAGTCACAGATCACGCCAGCCCCTACAGCCACGGATTTTTCTAGGCACAGACTTCCCTGGTCCTCCAGCTCCCGCAAAACGCGCGTTCCTCTCTCCCGCCGGGACCAGAGACCTCACCTTATCCCAGGCGAAATCTGACCTTTCCGTAGTGGAGTGTAGAGCTTCTCTGAACCCGTGTGCTTGCGCCAGTTGGGGAGCGTTGTTCTGGGGCTCGCAGCTGTTCCTGGGGTGCCGCCGTTGTGGATTCTCAGGCTTCAGATAAGCTCCACTTTCCGGATCAAGATGGCGCAGACTCCCCATTCAAGTTTTCAATGAAGACTTTGGCCTGATTTTTTTAACTCAACTGAGTTTTCCGATCCATGTTCCCTGGTTCCTATGGGAGAGATGCCAGCCTAAGTATCAGTACCTGTAATCTGTTTCTCATCCATGGTTGCCATGCATGAGGGTCTAATTGGCATGAGCCAGTTTATATTTGGAAGCTACTAAGGACTAATGACTAAATTGGTAATTCTTAAGATATCCAGTTCAAGGAACCAAGGGGGATATATATACACAAGTTAGAGCAATGAATGTCATTTGCAGCAAGCACAAAAGTTGGCCTTAGTGCGGAGCTTAGTGCTCGATCAGATCTCTTCATCTGGTATCCACTCAGGTCAAATGGCCTAATGTGTTTGAGTGGAGATTAGGGTGTGGATCAGAAGGTGGGGAAAGAATATCAATGCAGTCAAAACATGTTCTGTCAGAGAGTTACTTTTAAAAATATATTTTTATAGATAAATATCAATAAAGTTGATATTTATTGATAAGATATCAATAAAAATTTTATTGATAAAATATCAAGGAAGCGAGAAGTAAAGAGAGATAGAAACATCAATGATGAGAGAGAATTATTAATTGGCTGCCTCTTGCAAGCCCCCTACTGGGGATCAAGCGTGCAATGCAACCTGGGCTGGGAATTGAACCAGCAACCTCCTGGTTTATAGGTTGACACTCAACCACTGAACCACAGGAAGTCACTTTTTTGACATAAGTATAAGGACAAAACAAACAAACAAAACCCACAGGGTGCATATATGCACAGCCCATGGACACAGACAGTAATGTGGTGAAGGCCTGGGAGGGGCAGGAGCGGGGTGGAAGGAGTCGATGGGGAAAAAAAAGAGGGACATCTGTAATATTTTCAACAATAAAGATACATTTTTTAAAAAACAGAGAAAATAAGCCGTATGCTTCATGTATAGTAATTGTTATTCTCCTTAGCCATTTTGCTCTCAAAACAGCAATCCACTGATGTGCCATTCTGGTCCACCCACAGGTGTCTCAGAGGTGGAATTGGAGGTGTTCTGCCACTGTCATAACTTCTTTGGAAGCTTAGGACGCCCACTGGACACCTCAGTGGCTTCAGGTAAATCATACTTCATGCTGGGTAAATTATAAATTAAAGTATTACTAGCAATGAAATAAAACATGTTAAATAATGGGAGTTGTATTATAGTTAGGAAAAAGAGGCAGGATGGTACAGTGGAAAAAAGATATTGGAAACCTAGATTCCAGAACTTGGCTACCATTAATCCTATATAACAAAAGCCTAATGTGCAAATTGTCCCATGGGTAGTCATTCGGGAGACCGGGAGTTCGACTGCTCGCCATGATATGCACTGACCACCAGGGGGTGGCACGGAACATGGCAGGCATGGGTGACTTGACGCTGGCATCAGGCAGCAGTGAAGGCGCTGCTGGCCTTAATGGGCCCCAATGAGAGTGGGACCATGGCGGGATGGTGGAGCAGGTGAGCGGATGGTGCCAGGCCAAGGCGGGTGCAAGCAGGGGCCTGATTGCCCCGCAGACGGTGACCAGTGGCGGTGGCAGGGGTGGTGGGGCCTGGCCCTGATCGATCTTCCTGCAGGCAGGATGGTAGAGCAGGTGAAGGGATGGTGCCAGGCCATGGCAGGGTGCCAGGCAGGGCTGCGAGCCTGGGGGTGCGAGCTGGGGCCCAATCTCCACAGGCTGCCCCAAAGGACCCCATCCGTGCACGAATTCATGCACCGGGCTTCTAGTAGTGTGATACTGAGCAAATTAGTTAAACTTTTGGGAACATGTCACCCATGAACCTCTTTGCCTTTATTTTGCCGTTCCCTCTATCTAGATTACATTATTCTCCTCTATGTGGGGATTCTGTTCTTCCCTTAAGACAGGCCTAAATAAATACAACATCCCTTTGAGACTAAAAAGCATGGTGGAGGGGAAAAGAGGGAGGACTTGAAACCAATTCTGCATCACTCATGCTTCTAAATTGAGCTTTATACTTTATCTCTTTCTTGAGATAACACTGTTAAACTTACCTCCCTTTAGCATTGTTGCATCCTGTCATTCTATTACACTAAAACAGCCCTCTCCCAATTTCCTACAGTATCCAGTCTAAATAAAATACCGGCATTTAAGAACCTGGATAATCTCTTCCACTATAACCACCCCACCTCTTCTGTAATACTTTTTGTCTGCTCTTTACTAAGCTGGTCCAGCACCTCCTGAATTGACATCACTCCCTCACGCTACTCAGTGTTCACACTGTTTTCTAAAAGGGCTGGGCTGCCCTCCCACCACGGTTCTGAATGTCCAAATCTCATCCATCCTTAAAGCAAAATTACTTTCATTATTACCTCCATCGAACTTTGTTTTCTTAACAATTCCAACCATCAGTAACTTCTTTCTCACAGGTGCTCTCTCACCATTTAAAATCTTGTCACATAATTTTAGCTCTTAATCAGGTAGTTTTTCATTTATTGCTATTCTTCATAGATTTTTAAGGGCCACTGGGATAGAAAGTTGCATTTTAATCAATGAGAAATTTTAGGAAACTAATCAGCAGTGAATCCACAGCTACACCAGGCAACTCTATTGACAATGTGGGAAGCACTAGCTCATGCACTGGTTCTCTGGCTTACATCTTTTTTTTTTTTTTTTTTTTTTTTTTTGTCCATCTTCTGTCCACATTGCTCGCCAGGCTGAATTTGAGCCAGCTGGATTCCAACAGGTTCAAACACACAATCAGCTAACTTAAATTCCCATCTTCCTTGATTAGATGTGAAATGGTATAGCTGGGTGTCACTCACACGCCAGCCACTCAAGATCCTATGTTATCAATTAATTTCTCTTGAGAGCTGAACAGAGGAGATTTTGACAGTTTTGTTTTTAAGGACCTGTGAAATTATGACTAGACCAGAATTTCAGAGATAGTGCCAGATTATAGACCTAAAAGAATATATTCACTGTCAGCTGCATAGCAAACATTAAATACCCTATAAACTCCATTGTATATATCACATTTTTGTAGTGGGATTTGATTGTAAAAATTCTTTTGGCAAGGACTCATATTCTCATTCGTAGGACAATCAGCCAATGAGATGAGAGGCTTTAAATGACTTAGAAGAAAAAGGAAATTACCACACAATATGCCAAAGTACTGGATCTTATTTCTTATAGTTTCCTTAAATAATTTAGAATTAGGGATGATTTTTCAGGAAAGGCATTAAGATAACATAGAAACACAGAATGTTAAAGGTATACCTTTAGAGGTCATGTAAGTAAAATCTTTTTTTTTTTTTTTTACATCTGAGAAAACTGAGGCCTTCTGGGGAGAAGAGGGGCGTATGTGTTCAGAGACCTGCCTAAAATCACAAAACTCATTCTCACCAGAGAGAGTTCTACAAGCTAGACTTTATTTTAAAAAGTGCAAATCAGTGAAATTCTACCCGGACTAAAGGGAGTTCGTGTGTCACTTGTACTTAGGACCAAACAAGAACTTGAAGGTATGAACCCAGCTCTCTTTGTGACCATGGACCCTCTTGCTGAGTGCTAGAATGAATAATTAGGTACTATAGCGAATTCTTGGGATTGAAACAAATATTAGAAAAAGCATTTATTGTTCATATGAATTCCTTGCAGAAAATCCATTCTAACACAAACACCTGTGTTGCTATGGATGGTCTGAAAGTATGTGGCTTTATTAAGAGAACATTCTTTGTAAAGGCATTTTTTTGACTCATGCAAAACAAAACAAACAAACAAACAAAAAACACTACCCAAATTATGATGACAATATTGACCATTACTCATATGTCCCTTCTGCACATCAAAAAACTCAATCTTCGTGAGGGTGGACCTGAGTCTAAAGAGCTAGTGAGTGGAGTAATCAGCATTACAACTATGTCTTCTAACTCCTACTTCACTGCCCCATGCTTCAAGTGACTCAAAATATATCACATCTTCTCAATGTTAGGGAAACCTCTTCCATTAGAATAGTTCAGCTGTTTCTCAATAATGTCACCTCGTTGAGAAACACCTGAAATACTTCCTCAAGTACTGGAATTTTCCCAAGAGAAGTATAAGAGCAATATTCTTCATCGCTTCATAAATTATATGAGTGTATATGTCATTATGTATCTATATAATTTATGCTTAAAACAGATTTATTTGGTCAAGGAAGTAAAATCAATCATTGGATTATAAATGTATTTCATAGCCATTAACTTAACATTTTCCATTTTGCACTAAAAAGAATAACAATTTAATAATTCAAAATCAAAGAATAACTAAGATTACTTGTTTGGTTTTGACTCCTTGAAAAATTGTTTTTATAACATGCTCTATATTTCCCTTTTTGTTATTATTATAAGTATCTAAATGAAGCCATTGTGATTGTCAGGGCCATGAAAGAAATGTGTCACAGGAAAAACAGGATTTTCATTCATATGTTTAAAGTTATTGGTCATATTTCAATCCACTGGAGAATGTGATTATGAATCTGGTTAGAATTAGAGCGAAATCAGGCTTAATAGTATTACCTCTTCTGATGAAAGGGAAAGATTCTGTTGAGAATGTGAAGATAATGTAGCAGAATTACTATGTTTGTCATATAGCTAAACTTATTACAGTGAATGCTGAAAAAGGCTTCCATGAATAATCACATCTTTGGTCCATAAGAACACTTTGTTCATACTATTTTCTGCACTGAATACTTTGTAGGACTTGCTTTCCTATTTCCTATTTGTATCCTGGTTGATGTCTTTAACCAGTGGCCGGCAAACTGCGGCTTGCAAGCCACATGCGGCTCTTTGGCCCCTTGAGTGTGGCTCTTCCACAAAATACCACGGCCTGGACAAGTCTATTTTGAAGAAGTGGCGTTAGAAGAAGTTTAAGTTTAAAAAATTTGGGTCTCAAAAGAAATTTCAATCGTTGTACTGTTGATATTTGGCTCTGTTGACTAATGAGTTTGCCGACCACTGTCTTTAACGAAAATAAAGCAGGACTCTTTCACTACGCCAAGGGAGGACCAGAAGGACAAAGCTGAGCTCTTACTAAACTCTTCACATTGAGTAGCAACTGCCCATCAGTTTCTATAACCTTTTCTCAAATATACTCATAATTTACACCCAAAATACCACATAAAATGGCAAGTTGTTAAATTTTTTTTAAAAAGCACAAAAAGGATGCAAGTCCTGGTAGAGCAACATAACCTGAAAGGTATGACAGAGTCCAAGAGCATCCTTCTTGTCTTTCTCACTCATCACAGGGACTCCTACATAGCTCTAATCTTCTTATGCACAGAACAACGGACTTTCTTAATTTGCAATCTACTACAGTAATTTGTAAATACTGTAAAGTTTTGTGTAATTTGATTTTTTCTAATTTATAAACCCCACATCCTTTAAGTTTATATAACAATCTATACTTTCCAAAGTGCTTTCAAACATTTTGACAACCCGGTGGAGCATGTCACACAACTAAGTCCCTTTTAAAGGATAAGAAACCGGGACATTCTTAGGTAATACACACTGAAAAATATTTAGGGGTATAAGACCATAGTGAATGGTATATGAGTGTTTTTTCTATTATTCTTGCAACCTTCCTGTAGCTTAACTCAACTCTCCAAACCTCAGGGGTATTTTGTAATTATTTTCAAATACAAAATTTTTTTAAAAGATATGGAGAGACAGGGAAATTACATAATTTGCATATGCTAATAGAGCTGATTATAGGCAAAGTAAAGAACCAGAACCCAGGTCTTCTATTTCTCTACTTTCCTCCAAGCCTGTAATCCATTTCTGTACAAACTAAAAAGTAATTTCTAGTTAAAAGTGTTACACCTTTTGCCATTCAGTCATCCATACCATAGCTCAGGGGAAAGTAATAATTACTATTTAACTAAAAATTTTACTTATATATTATATTACCATTGCAAATCATTTTTATAACCCTACTAGAGGCCCAGTGCATGAAATCAGGCTATGAAGCTTACTTGTACATTATTGTTCATAGCTACCAAATGGCAGAGTCATATTCTACAGACAGATACTCAAGTATAAAATTCCAGCACCGGTATTTCCAATACATCCTCTTGACATTCCAATGCCTTTTCATACTCCTAATGGCCATATCTAAAACTTCTAGGGCTCATGCTGAATTAAGCAATAGAAAACATGACATTCTCTTCAAGAACAAAACAACCCAGGCTTCCAGCCACCCCTTTTGTGGTTTCTTCCCTCTCCAAAGTTTCTGATAATATTCATTTGTCTACATTTTTCAAACCAGAATGCTTAGGTGAGCTGAGAGGACCGCACTCACTACCTCCTTCCTCAGTTAGTAATACGGCCCCATCCTGCCCCGTGCATGCCAGCCCAGCGGACACCTGACATGCACAGCTTAACCTTACTGCAAAGTAAGGGAATTTCAGGGTAAAACCTGCATTCGTGGAAGTCAGTCACACATCAGTCTCAGGTTACTCGGCTTAGCACCGCTTTAAAGCATTAAAGCAATTCCTTTCAGGCGCTGCCCCTTATCACCCTCTTGCTGTCCATCACCCTTGCCTCAGGCCCGGGCTCTTAGCCTCTGGTTCTTCTTACTAATGCACCTGCCAGCCTCCGACAGGGGTACTTGCAGGTTCTGCAGAATGAGGCTTTTTCCTGTCTGGTCTCAGCACATCCTCCAGCAGCGGCTCAGTCCAGGGTCCTGCCCCCACACCTCCTGCCTTCTCTTCATTTTCTCTGCCCAGTCTGTGCTCCTACCCATTGCCCCAGCTTCCCCTCTCTGGCTTCTTAGTTGTTGTTTTGTGTTGTGTGGGGTTTTTTTCATTTGCAATTTATTTCTTTACCTGCTAACAAAATGACTGGAGGGAACAAACCGGATTGGGCACACACATAATTCCTTAGATGATATTTCCTCTGCTCATTTTTTGTCTCTCTAACCCATTGTTTCCTAGTGAAAGCTTTATTAGGATTTCTAACACCAACCCTAATTTACCTGATTCTCTGAATAACTGTTCCCAGGGCTGATGTCCAGATTATATATATATATATATATATATATATATATATATATATATATATGCCTAAGCGATCGTCCAACCATCCAACCGGTAGCTATGATGCACACTGACCACCAGGAGGCAGGTGCTCAACGCAGGAGCTGCCAAGCTGTGGTGACTTGGCAGCTGTGGTTCTCGGGTGACGCACCCAGAACCAGAGAGGAGGGAGCCCAATTCCAGGGTGTGTCACCCAAGAACCACCCTCTCACAATCCAGGACCCCTCGGGTGATGTCGGAGAGCCGGTTTCAGCCTGATCCCCACACGCCAGGTTGAGGGTCCCCAACGGTGCACGAATAGTTGTTAATAATTACCAATCACTGTCTTCTTTAAAAGACCACTATTAGTTTTCTTTTATGTCATTTAATATTTATATTTAAACACAGAAAGAACCTAGGCAACTGTTGTCAGGGTTACCCTTTGGCTAATGCTCACTGAAAAAAGGAACACATTTTTTACTCACTCGGGACAAACAGTCCTGTACTAGCGCTTAGGACATGAACGTCCCAAAGGACGTTCAGAAAAGGAAGGAAAAGCTGAATGTCGCTGAGCACCCACCACACGTTGGACACTGCTGTTCACTTTCAGACTCTGTTATTCCAGTTATACCAGTAAGAAAAGGAATTAGACAAAAAACAGTCTCACACTAGTGGGGCTAGGATTTGAACCCAGCTCCTTTGTCTCCAAAAGCCAATGCCATGTCTCAGAAGAAAGTTCCATCTCAATGCTCAACAGTAAAACTCATTAATTACATGGAGGCAGTTTACATTTTCCTGTAATTCACACCTTTTTTCCCCCAGACTAATTAATTTCCAAAGCTGGTAAAGTGCTTCTTCTCACCATTTACTAGGCTTTGGGGTAAAGAGCTAAATGAAGGTTGGCTGTGAAGCTGGTGAGCAGGAGAAGACGGAGACTCCAATAAAAACGTGTTAACTGGTGTACAACACGGTGCCCATTAAGCCAGAACAACCGCTCCAGAACACAGACTGGTCTATATGATGCTCGTAAAGGGCTGGCCTATGCGCTTGTCTCTTGGACGTGTCTCCTGGGCTCAAGCCCAAGCCAGCCCTGACAGGGTGAAACCACCCCCCATGGAAACACGATTGGTTGTCGAGAATCTCGGGCATCACAGCGAACGGGCTGCTTGGTGCTTCCTGGGAGGCGTCATTACTGCTGCTCCAAGTAAGCAAGGCAGGACGCACACTTACTGTATGTGTTTTCCGTCAATTTACATGTCCTCGCCTCTTAAATCATTTCCAGAAATTCTTAGGAAATGTGAAAGGAATGTAGCGAGTAAATGTGTATCTTTTCCTCCAACAGAATGTCAGCTCACTTCTTGAAAGATCTTTTCCAAATTCTTCTTCGGTTCAAACTAATTCTTAACGAACTTGAATAGCCACACCAGAATCAGGAAGCCAATTTATTTTGTTAATTCACATCAGTCTAAAGAATTTTTCCTGACAGATGACTTCCGTGCTGAGTGCCAAGTACTTTTTAATCCCGGTTAGGTTATTGCTAAGGGATAGACAATTTCACATTTCTCATAAAGATGCCAGTCATTAAGAATATTAACACAAATTCCTTCCCCTTGAATGGAAACGAGCTGTCATTTTAGCACTGTTGCTGCGTCAGCTCTTCTATTGTCGAACACAACAAATGATGAGAAAATCAATTTACTCTGTAGAATTAGTCAAGTGAGGAATCCTTTGAAGTAGGGGTGCAGGGTTTTGCTTGGATCCTATAATCACATAAAAGCGAGCAATGTATATATGTTGGTAAAATGTTGTGAAATTTAATAAGAACTATTTGCTGCTATAGACCTTTCAAACAGAATCTATCTCTGAAAAAGAATTCCCCACTTCTAAAATAGACGTTTGATGAGCGGCAGATATGGTTCAAATGAACCCTTGTTCAGTGGAACTAAGAATATATTTTTATCTGTATGAGGCACAGTCCAGAAAAGAGGGGAAGTGACTATGGCATGACCTTGGTGTTGAGCTTGGTCGTGGAGTTTGAATATAGTTATTTACTCCATAAAGCTTCTCTCAGAAGGCAGAATGCAAATGAGCTTGTAATTAATAATTTCTAGGGGTCAGAGCATGCCATATGTGCTGCTTATGAAAAAATTTACAGTGTTTCGTAGTCTAAGAGTGTGTAGAGAAAAGCAATTCAATGGATAGCCACAACTCTTCTAGTGATGTATGTCCTGGCAGTGATTTGCAAGTTCCACTACTTTGTTTCTCCACCCATTACGGGAAGATGAGATTGTTGTTCAAGAATGACAAGCATTTAATATTTGGAAATGGCTAAATAATGAAGTGCCTGGACTCTATAGAAATTCTGAGGAAAAAAGAAGATTAATTTCAAACCAGAATCTAGTACAAACATGGCCTTCTTATTGTAAATCTCATGAGTAGGAAAAGAAATTACATCTAAAGCTTTGTTCCTAGGACTGAGAATTTGAAAATATATCAGTATTAGGATGTTTCAAATGGGGGAAAAAAGGATCTGTTTATTATAATCTCTTGTCTGTGGAGATAAGAAAAATCCTTTCCGCCACCTTTAACTGAAAGAATGCAGTTAGTAAAGATGTGACAGGACGGGAAGGGTCAACTTTTCATTCCTTTGCCTTTAGGCAGGGCTACAGTTAAGCCATCTCAGGAAAAAGAACAGCACTTTGCTCCTAAAAATTTCCAGGTGAGAATGATAAAAATTAAAAAGAGCAGACGGGAAAGCCCAGGGGCCTTGAAATTAATAAAAGTTCCAGCTGATATAATTCCAGTTAAAATTCATTTTTATTTACAAATAGCTTGAAACTTAGCAAACTTCCAAAGGATGTGGTGTTTGGCACTCATGCTCTGAAAATTCCATTGAGTATTAGTACTAATGTCTGGTCATTGTTTGGTTCACCTCCTGGTCATCTCTTTGGTGAGAGAGGGAGACCTGCTCTTGGGTTCTAAGATAAGCAAACACAGGACATCTGACACTGGACACATGGGGTAAACAGCAGTTTCTTAGTCACCTATACCAGTGGTCGGCAAACTGCGGCTCGCGAGCCGCGGTTTGCCGCTCTGTTGACTAATGAGTTTGCCGACCACTGACCTATACTAACAGCCAAGGAGGGAGGACACTCCATACCATGGAGGGCTGCACAGAGGATGAATTCAAGAACAGTGAACAAAAAGGAGCTATTTCGAGCATGCTTTGTAGCAACAAGAGGGTGAGATGTCCCCATTTTCAGGGGAGCGTGTGATTGGCTTTTCAATGACTTTGGGTTGTCAGGGAAGTGAAAGCTGTTTGGTTGAAGACCAGGTGGAGTGCAGCTCCTCCAGCTGTAGAGGAACTAGCCAGGTGGGGAGCCTTTTCCACAGGGGTGTTAGGTAAAAGTAGGAGAAATCACAGACCTTTAGAACCCTATGCGGCTCCAAGATGCAAAGGCAGCCCATGAAATCTTAGGCCTCACAAGCTTGTCGTTCATACAAGCTATATGGGCTTATAAGTGTTCATGTTCCCTGCCTCTACCTGACTTCTAAGAGTGATGTCTTTGCACTCCTGCTGAAAAGAGTGAAAGGAGTCACCTTTGACTGGGCTGATAAATATGGGGGCTTAAGCAGTTTTGTAGCAAGAACACTCACAGGCCAAGGGTATGTAATTAGCTAGATGATTCATGCAGAAGTTTTGCTACTTGATTTGACATGAATGAAAACAGGGCGAGAGACCTAAATCATCCAGACAAATTGCATATTTAACTCTTTATTCAATTTTAATTTGTCACAGTTGTGAATGTTGACCAACTTCAGACTTAACAGCCAAGGGCCATAAAATGGTCTAGCTTGCCTGAGTGAAGGTATTCCTGCCTCTCACTTTCCCTGTGATTTAACAAATGAGGAGAAATAACATGGAGAGGCCAGTAGTTTTAGGCAAACCGTGGACATCTGAAGTTAATGTTGGGCCTGTTATAAAATCTCGGGTAAAGCATTTAATCTCTCTGCACCCCAACTTCTGTACCTTTTTAATGAGAAAATTAAACTAGATCAAGAGTTTTTAAATAGGTTTTAGTAGAAAACCCTTATTTCAAACAAAATTTAAAGTCATTCTATAAAACAGGTAGAAGGGAAACTTCCTTGTTTGAAGCCAATAAATGGAGCCCAAGCCCGAATGACCTGGCCTCCCCCTCACATTTGCTCCAACCCTATCTGCCCCCTCACTCCAAGATTCCTGAAACATTTTTTTTGAAAGCCCAGGGCTCCTTGGAACCAGTTTGAAAACCAGCAGGTGAGATACTACCCAAGGTTCCTTCCAGCTTTCAGCAGAATGGAGAAAATCGTAGACTGGAATGAGACATATTTGTGTTTAGACCCTAGTTCTGTTACTTCCTAAGCTCTATGTCCAGTTTCCTCATCTGTCAAGTGAAGATATAAACATCTCTATTGTAGGACAATTGCTAGGTTAAGAATGTACGTAAAGCATCTAGTTCTCACCAGTGCCCGCGACCTAGTGGGGACTCATAAATGATAGCTGTAATAAAGGTTATGAACCTGACTTGAGCAGAACAAAGTGTGGGAAGATCCTATACTTGAACTACTACATTGCAATGAAACCCCTGTCATTCCTGAAGCCCAAACCTCAAGAACTTGAGGCTAAAACTCCTCCTTGGGACCTGAGTTGGTTTTTATTGTTCCAAATTAGTGGGGGTGGGAAAATGCTCCTAATTCACTGAACATTCTGTGTGCCTTGGAGAGCATGTACTGTGTAGACACACCCCAAGTCTCTTAAATGACACCCTGGTCAATCCAACCACCACTGATGGAATTTAAAGCACATTGCTTTCACCAAATAATAATAGGGGAAATGTCAGTAAGAACCTTTTAATACTAAACCACAAGACACTCAGTTCCTAACAGCTCACATTTGATATTTCACTCCATGTCATAAAACAATTCAGCAAAGCAGCCGTTGTTCATTTGGCGAGCTGCTGCTGTGTTAGTCTGCATTTTTTCAGCAGTGGAGGAGTTACCCCAGAAAATGCAATCCATCCCAGAAGTCTGTGATTTCTGAAAACTATACCTTTGGGAAATTTCCTGGCATTCTATTAAGCAAGCACCACTTTATAGTCCTCTAATGTGCAGTACAGTAAATGCCAACATTCCTGCTACTCTCACCACCTTACATCCTAAAGGGAACTGACTCAAAGTTTAGAATTCCTTTGCCACCAAAGTTCATATATTTATTTTTTAAAATCTTTATTGTTGAGAGTATTACAGATATTCTCTTTTTTTCCGCCGATCGCCCCCTCCTCCCAATACCCACCCCTGCCCAAGCCTTCACCATCCTATTGTCTATGTCCATATATGCATATAAGTTCTTTGGTTAATCTCTTCCCACCCCCCTCTTTCCCTCTGAGATTCATCAGTCTGTTCCATGTTTCCATGCCTCTAGTTTTATTTTATTCATCAGTTTATTTTGTTCATTAGATTTCTCATTTGTTTATTTTTATTTTTAGATTCAATTGTTGATAGATATGTATTTATTGCCATTTTATTGTTCATATTTTTTTTGTTTCTTCTTCTTCTCCTTCTTCCCAACTGCTTTCTCTTGCTGCTTTTAAGATTCTCTCTTTGTCTTTAACCTTTGGCATTTTAATTATGATGTGTCTTGATGTGGGTCTCTTTGAGTTCCTCTTGTTTGGGACTCTCTGTGCTTCCTGGACTTGTAAGTCTATTTCTTTCATCAGGTAGGGAAAGTTTTTTGTCATTATTTCTTCAAATAGGTTTTCAATAGCTTGCTCACTTCTTCTTCTGGCACCCCCATAATGGGAATGTTGGTATACTTGAAGTTGTCCCAGGGGCTCCTTACACTATCTTCATATTTTTTATTCCTTTTTCTTCTTGTTTCTCTGATTGGGTGTTTTTTGCTTTCTCGTATTCCAGATCATTGATTTGAATCTCGGCTTTCTGTACTCTACTGTCGAATCCCTGTAAATTATTATTTATTGCAGGTAGTGTATGTTTAATTTCTGACTGGTCCTTTTTCATGTCTTTGAAATTCTCACTAAGATCCTTGAAAGACTCATTAAGTCCCTTGAAGCTCTCATTAAGATCATTGAGCAATTCTGTTTTGAACTCTGTATCGAGTAGTTTGCTGCTTCCATTTCATTTAGTTCTTTTTCTGGAGATTTCTTCTGTTCTTTCATTTGTGACATGCTTCTTTGTCTCTGAATTTTGGCTGCTTCCCTGTGTTTGTTTCTATGTATTAGGTAGAGCTGCTATGTCTCCTTGAATTAGTAGAGTGGCCTTGTGTAGTAGGTGTCCTGAAGGGCCCCTCAGCCTCCCCAGTCACCTGATCTGGGCGCTCTAGATCAGCAGTCACCAACATTTCAGACCTCATGGACCACCAGTGGTCCGCAGACCACTGGTTGGTGACCACTGCTCTAGATAGCCCTGTGTGGACTGTGTGCACAGGATTGTTGTAGTTGAGCCTTGGTTGCTGTTGGTGTCATTGGGAGGAATTGACCTCCAGGTTAATTGGTTGTGAGGACCAGCTGTAACTACAGTGGAAGAGCTGCTATGCAGGAGATACCCCTATGGGGCAGGACTTGCTTCAGTGAGGCTTTGATGCTTACTGAATATGTCACTTGTGGATATGTAAAGTTGTAATCTGGTATGGTCTGAAGCTGTACATGGAGTGCACTAGCTCTGGGGCCTCCCTGGAGGTGCACAGTCAGCCACTGCCTGGGGCCACCAGGCAGAAGCTACAGAGTGATTTGCAGATAGATGACTGCTACTTGTTTGGGCTTAGAAATGCCCAGGCAAGGCCAAGCTCTCTTGGGCTTCTGTTGATAGGTATGGGCACGCTGATGGCAGCTGCTGCTTGTTTGAGAGATTTTAGCAAATCTGAAGCCTGAGCAAGGACAGGCCATTCATATGGAAAAGCCACTGTATACAGCTTGGGTGGGGCTGTAAATTGGATGGGGCGGGATCTCAGGGAATCACCAGGGTGGGGTAAACAATGTGAGCCAGGCTGATAGAAATTCTGATATGGCTGCCAGTCAGCTCTCCAACATGGGGAGGTCTCAGCACAGGAACTGTGTCCCCTGCAAGCATCACTGTCTGGGAGGAAGCCACCCCGAGTTCTTGCTCCAATGTCAGACAATCCAGTTCCTCCCCATATGTCCCTGGATCCGCCTGAACTGTTGCCCCAGTACTAGAGCTCAGAGGGAGTGATTGGGTAAGTTCATGTTCTCACCCTTTAAGAGGAACTACCTGGGTCTCAAGCAGTCTCTGTGTAACTCCGTCACAATCCCCACTGGTTTTTACAGCCTGAAGTTACAGGGACTTCTTTCCCCAGCTCTGGAACCTTGGGCTGGGGGACTGTTGGGGGGATGGGACCCCTTCCTCCACAGCCAAGATATCCCTCCCGATGGAAAAAAAAAACCATACATGGGTGTCAGACCAGCCTGTTCTATGCCTCCGTCCCTCCTACCAGTCTCCATGTGCTTTCTTCTTTACTTCTCTAGTTGTAGGACTTCCATTCAGTCAGATTTCAGGCAGTTCTGAATGATGATTATTCTATATTTTAGTTGTAATTCTGATGTGGTTATGGGACGCGGTGAGTACCTGCATTTACCTATGCTGCAATCTTGGTTCTTCACCACCAAGTTTAGATGCTCCTTGCCACGTTTTATAAAGCTTTATTTTTTGTTTAATTTATGAGAATTTGTAAACACACACAAACGTGAAGGATATCACAAACCCCCATAAGGCTCTAGCACAGTGTCAACATCAATACTTCACTACCACGTGGCGGCTTTCACCTGAGTTCAAGGAGGTGACATAGAGCCCCTTTCACTCCAAGACTGATGGCCCAGGTAAGATCAGGTTGACTGTCAGTTAAACTCAGCCTACACACATTAAGCACCAGCTTTAGGCAGACCCCTGGTCTAGCCACCCTGGAGAATCACTCAGGTTCCCAAACCTCTGAAGCCAGACAACAGGTGAGGAATTACAGCAGAAAAGCAGAGTCGGCAGGGGAAAAGAGAAGGTATTTGGGAAGGCTTTTGTGGTAAAGATGGGATTTGAACTGAACTTCGAAGGAAGTGGGAGTGAAGGCATTCCTGGCGGAGGAGGGGGATGTGAGGAAGGGTGGGAAGTCAACTGCTGGGCCATTTTGGAGACTGCCTCCTATTTGAATGTGCTGGGGTAGGTGAGGCAGCAGGAAGTCAGTGTGGAGGCCAATGGAAGCTTTGAATGCCAGGAGGAGGAGGTTCCTTGCTGTTGGGGAGCAGTGCCCAGAACAGGGCAGGATAATAATAATCTAGAGAAAACAGGAGGTCCCCGGTTGGGGCGGGAAGGTAGCAGAGGTGACCCAAGGTCTGGGGTGAAGAACCCTTCTGGATTGTTGCTGCCACCAAGAAAAGAGCAGAGACGGCTGGAAGATTAAAATAGAGGGTTGGCCCTGGCACCGGGAACTCCCTACAAACCATCATTAAGAAAACAGGAGACCAGGAATCCAGAGAAGCAGCAGAAGCACCTGGTCTGACTCTAAGAAACATCAGTGTTTACTAAGCACTTGGTGTCTGGAAAGCTTGCCTTTCCAAATACCACGTCTTCCTCATCTACTCCATCCTGCCACAGGCAGCTACTGTGTGGGGCGCAGGGGCAGGGGCGGGGGCCGGGGGCGGACCGTGTGCCCGGAAACCCAGCTCTATTCCCTCCTCCCCTCCCCCAGAAGCCCTCCCGCCTGTCCCCCCTGCTGCTGCGGCCAGCTGCAGCTCCCTGTTTGTTTGCGGAGGTTTGCATACTCAGATTGAGTTGCCTTTTTTCCAGTCAGTTCAGCAGTGTCCTGAAATTCACCCCCAGTGTAACTTCTGCCTCTGCTCCTCCTCTTCTTGGAACTGCCCTTTGTTTGGCAGCCTTGGTTCTACGGGGGTGTGCGATGATAATAATCCTCCGGCTTATATAACTCCCTTCATCTTGCAAGCACTTGGCAGACTGTCCCACATGAAGTGTGGGGCCAGTGTCAGGCCTGGTGGCTATAGCGGCAGATAGGAAACCCCAGCCTGAGGCTCGGGGGCCAGGGGGCCAGGAGGGAGGGCAGCAAGGGTCAGAGGCCAGGCCTTCCTGGCTCCTGTTGCAGGGAGGTCAGGGGAGATAAGAACAATGACTCTGGCCTTCAGGAGGAAGGCGGTCCCGCTGCCACCTTCTCTCTGCTGCTTTGCAGGCTGCCAGTGCCCAGAGTGTGTCCTCTGGAGAAGATTTTGAAGGCAGCCCTTGTAAGTATGATGCTCTGCTTTTCCTTTAAAAACGAAGGAAGCAGACTTTCCTTGCTGTCTAGTCCATTTCATGTTATTTATTCACTGCAGTCGTTTCCCTCATTCATATTCTTAGATGATGGAAAGTGTGTTCGGGCCAAAGTTCTCCACCCAATTGGGTCCCTCCTAAAAATCATAGGAGGAGTATGAGGTTCCTGTGATAATTCAGTTAACCAAATAGCACCCAGGCGAGGGGCTGGAATTGGCCCCTCTCTCCAAGTCCTGGGGGGTGCCTGACTGTTGTACACACGTCTGACCCTAGAGAGGAGACTTGATTGTTCACCTGGCTGGTTAGGCAACGAGAAACAGTGCAACAAGTTTGATCTTCAGTTTCCCTGCTATCATGCTCACAATTTCAGACAAACATACCATAACTGGTGGAAATTTCTTTTCACACTATGAAATAGATGCCACTTCTCCTTGTAGGCTTGAAACTTGCACCGGCTTGTGTAAACTCTATAAAATGCTGTAACGCTAGTGGACCTGTGAATTGTTACGTTTTTCACTGCCTAGCCCAGTGGTCGGCAAACTGTGGCTCGCGAACCACATGCGGCTCTTTGGCCCCTTGAGTATGGCTCTTCCACAAAATATCATGGCCTGGGCGAGTCTATTTTGAAGAAGTGGCATTAGAAGAAGTTTAAGTTTAAAAAATTTGCCTCTCAAAAGAAATTTCAATCGTTGTACTGTTGATATTTGGCTCTGTTGACTAATGAGTTTGCCGACCACTGGCGCTAGCCGAAGGGTCTGAAAACTAAAAGAACGGGGACTGGCAAAACCCATCGTTTTTAGCTATGTGTCTGCAAAGGATGCTGGGTTAACAGTAATCTTCTCAGGGATGATGCGCATTGCTTTTGAGAAACTGTCTTCCAACAAAAGGGGGATTTAAAAACTCTTGAATAATACTGAGCAAGGTAGTTTCTACACACTTAGAAAGTATGATTTGCTAATTGAACAAGCCAAGAAAGTAAAGTTCTGTTTTGGGTAGTTTTATAATTTGCCTTTATAAAACCACGATTGTAACTTGGTGCACTATGAGATACAGAAAATTACTGTCTTTATTTCAGGTAAGGAATATAATTTGGTAATAATGTAGAAATGCAAGACCTCTCACTTTTAGTAACGTAAGTGCTATGATTAAAGCACTGAGCTTTTTCTCTTTAAACAGACATGCAAACTACATATAATGTGTATATGTGTGTGTATATATATATTTTTAAATTATCCTGAACTCTTCCATTTGCTGAATTTGTCTAATGCTCAGTATTTTACATGATAGTATAATATCCAAAATGGACCAAATGGGAAGATTTCCTGTCAAGTTTCAGAATGCAATAGAGTTTTTTTTATTTTATTTACCCAATAAACATGGGAAACCTAATAATATTATGTCTGTGTTTAAGAGTCTGTTTATATGACATTTCCACTTAGAATTCTCTGGGGGCTTCCAAGAAATTCTAAGGCATAATTAAAGTTGAAAGTGAGCCTGGATTCTAGTTGGTTTTACTCCTAAATTTAAAAGTGATCTGTCAACACTAAATTCTATACTCTAGCTAATTTAATTACCAAGATCAGCCACATAATCTCAACATTAGCCTTAAAGGCATACTTGGTCATAGTAGAAAGAACACAAACTCTGATGGGATCCAATCTGAGGCTTGTTTTTGCCATCATCTGGTTATATGACCAGCAGTAAGATTTTTAAGATTTTTAGCCTCAAGTTTCACATCTGTTAAATAAAATGAAGACTATTGACCCCAACGAGAGGATTGTTGAAAGAAATAAAAGAAAGTAATATGTATAAAAATCCAGCACAGTGTCTGAAAATAGCAGCACTTCAGTCAATTTTCGGGCTTTACCATTAACTCTATTTTTTCATCTTTGATTCAATTCCTTCATTTATTGAGCATCTACTATGTACTACATGCTATGCCGAGCACTAATAATTCAAAGGTGAATAAGATTAATATCCTGCCCTGGAAGAGGAGACAGGAAATTTTCTTAACAGTGTATTACCTGCAAAAATAGAAGAGAATTTAAGATTAAGTGACAGAGATGAGGCCAGAGTGATGATCTCTCCTAGTGAAAGTCAAGGGAACTTTGACAAAGATGATGTTGATTGTGCACCTTTTAAAGGATCAGCAGGGGTGTCAAAGGACATTCCAGAGGGGAGGAACTTTGGGGAGCAGAAGGTGTGAGAAAGCCTGGGAACAGGACCTGGTTTCAATTGGTGCTCCAGTATTGAACCTAGGGGAGGCTGGAGATTTCATCAGGGACCCAATCAAGGGTGTTCTGGGTGCTTAATGCTAGGATGTTTGGACCAATTACTCTAGTAAAACTCAAACTCATGCATGGGCCAGCTCATGATTCACAAAAAGTTTGTTTTATAGGTTCACATCTATATCAGAAGCTTAGGCTGAGCCCTAACTGGTTTGGCTCAGTGGATAGAGCATTGTCCTGCGGGCTCAGGGGTCCCGGGTTCGATTCCAGTCAGGGGCATGTATCTTGGTTGCGGGCACATACCCAGTAGGGAGTGTGCAGGAGGCAGCTGATCGATGTTTCTCTCTCATTGATGTTTCTAACTCTCTATCCCTCTCCCTTCCTCTCTGTAAAAAATCAATAAAATATATTTAAAAAAATAAAAGCTTAGGCTGAAATGTAAGTCAACTATGTCGCTAAGACATTGTTTGGTTCAATAGACTATGTTGTTATTTGATGGTTTGCTTGTCGCAAACCCATCTCATTGATGGAAGCATTATAACACAAGCTCCTTAACTCACCCGGGTGGGCACTTTCAGGATCACCTATCAGTGGGAAGACAAGGGAGGACTTTGCATTGGGCTGAGCAGGTGCAGAGCAGATATTATCGATGTTTTAGGGAAGATTTTAAATAGATCATGTACGATCCAGTATGAAGTGTGGGTTTGGCAAATGCGTGAAGGTGACAATACTAAGGTAGGAGACCAGTTAAAAGAGGATTGTAGGGTACAAGTGATAAATGCTGAGATCCTCAGCAGGGTAGGTCGACAATAAGCCACAGATCCAGAGATATTAAGAAGGCAGAACATTCTCGACTTGGGAATGAAAGAAAAGGAAACATCTGTGATATTAGTTTGGGCTTGGGCAACAAGGCAGCTATAATGGAATACCATAAAACAAGAGGAGTCACAAGTTTATAGAAGAAAATTGAGTTAGTTGAGTTATTGTTGGGTTGAGGTGTCACTAAGAGATTGCAACATTTTTGAGTAAAACTCAAAAACAGGTTTGTTTTTTAAAAGTATAAAATGGAATATGTCTTGGAAATTTTAAAGAGAAAAGCTGGGCTCTCCCCATTATGCTCAATGTCCCCAATAAATGTCAATATCCAGGCTCACTGGCCCCTGAGCTTTCATCTTGTATCCTTGCTGTTGACTAGATGATTTTCCCATTAACTTTTCAACAGGAAGGCCATGTCTGGGGCAGTCTTGACAATAACTATGTCTACTCTCAAAAAAAGTAATTGTTACTTCCACTGAGCCTTCAGACATGAGCAGAGAGTAGGAAAGAAATCTGTGGGCCAGTAAAATATTTATTGATAAAGAGCACATATTCATAGAGAATGAATATTCATCAAGAAGCAGCCCTTTCCTTAGCGGGCCTTTCTGACTTCCCTTGAATTGGGGGACCGACCCAGTCTGAGACTACAGTAAAGGAGGTAATTTCTAAGCCAATGCATTGCTTAGCTTACAACCATTTCCTCCTCCTTCAGTGTGAGTAGGAAGTTTTTCCCAGATGCTTGAGTGGTGCAAAATAGGGAGTGGAGGGTGGGTAACATTTGCAAATTTCTAAAAGATGACAAATAGAACTTTAACATTTAGAATGAACAGAAAACAATCTCATTAGCAGACAGGAAGCTGTGACTTTTTTAAGTCTTTGAGGTCTGATTACTTGATAACCTTAGTTTTCTGATAACCTTACACCCATCTCCGCTCAGCACTTAATCATCTATGGCAAAGCTTCTATCAGATTTCCTGGATTCCAGAGTTCTTACCCCACCTAAACACTTCAAAGCAAATACCATTTATTACAAAAGGGACTTAGCCCCAGACTTCATGGCTAGTCTAGAAAAGTCATATAATATTCCTTTCTGATGGGTAAACTGTATCAACACATTTACAAAAAATTTAAGAGCCTATGTCTACCTGGAAATATAGAGAATTTCATCTCTCATCAGAAAGATAGTATTTGAAGAAAAAGGGAGGGGGCGGGGAGATAGTATTTGGTTAAAATCTGAATTCTATCTGGTTTCTGATGGCTCACTTCAAAATTTCCCAAACTCCAGAAGTTATCTTTGGCTCTGAAAAAGGTTTCTATTGTTGGTAAAATGCATCCTCCGTGAAACAACAAAAAATGAAGAGTCCCAAAAAGGAACTTTCACTAGCTCAGTTATACAAAATAATCACCAAATATATGCTTTAGAATAAGATGAGCTTGCATCATGGGCAAGCTTGTTGTTTAAAGAAGGAGCAAGAGAGACTTGGGGAATTCCCATTAGCACAGCTGAGAGCAGGAAGAATGTACTGAGCTTCCATATATGGTGCTGGCCATTCCACATTTAAAGTCTTAGCTTCTTAAGCAAGTGCTGCAACTTCACAAGCTTTTTGGGTTTGCTGACATAATGTTTCCCTCCAGGCTGGGTGCTGCCTGAGCCACTGTGCTCCCTACACAGTGAAGAGTGGATAGGGTGCAGCCGTGCTGTCCCCAGACACCTGAGTTCAGAATAGTTTTGCATTTTGCTTTATTTCTGAGCTCTGTGGAAAGCTGGAAGCTCCCCAACTCTCTTTTGGGTTTGGCTTCCTGTCCACATGTTTTCTGGTCTCATGTCATTGTGCATGAAGTAATAGTCCCACATGCGTGCATCGTCACAATGGCAAAATTGGTGTGGTTCAGTGCAAGTTTTCTAATGAGAACATTTTGGACCTTCCACCAACTCCTTAGGGAAGGCAGTTTGGAACCAGATATTTATTACTTAACAAGGACAAGGGAGCAAGGACAGAGCACACTTCTGCAGCAAGACTGATGCCATTTATAGAAGACAATTAAAGGACGACTGCCTAAGAAAAATAAACTTTTACTTTACACATCCGTCTAAATGTATATGTGTGTACAGCATAGAAAAATGCCTCCAGCTCACAGTTTAAAAATATCAGTTACTGGTTCAGCATTTCCCTCTGAATGGTGCTAGTGTTTTACACTGAGGACTGTTATTTTAGTGACATTTTTTTGCAGCAAAATCTGATGAGTTTATGAAGTTTGAGAGCCAGGAAATGCAGCTCAGTTTCTGAACAGCCAAGAAAGCCAGGAGAGCTAAGTTCAGTCATCCACTTGCTTTATGGCGTGGGTTCGTCAGTGCTAAGTGCAGTAACACTAATACAGAGAGGAGCCAAACCAAACTTCTAAAGTGCGGCTCTTAAACCATTAAGCTTAACTCCCCACCCTATTATCAACAGGTGAAATTCTGGCGCACACCCACACTTGGTTGTGGATGGTGATGTCAAATCAATGGGCATACGTGCCAAAGTTTTATAGAATTTTAGAACAGGGAAGGATTTGGAGGTCTTCCAATCTTATATTTTATTTTACCAACAGAGAAACTGAGACTTATGAGCTCTCTCTCTCTCTCTCTCTGAACACACACACACACACACACACACACACACATACACACACACACACACATTTCTGAGTCATGCGCTGAGTCACTGCTTACAGAAAATATAGGTCTGGCTTAAGAGCAAGAAAGGGCAAATGACCCAGAGCTAGGCCAGTGGTCCCGTGATCCATTCAGGTTTGTGTGGCCCAGCTTCAGAGCTGGGGGCCTACAAGTTATCCTTGTTTCAAGAACCATTCAGGGTCCCAGATTACTTTTTTTTTTGGCCAAAACTTGAGTAAACTCCAAAACAAACCAAGGATCACTGTGTGACTAGGTCCTGACTTTCCAGCGATGCTCAGTCAGTTCATGGAAGTTACCAGGGCCGCATTATAATGAGCGTATGACATGTAGACAAAGCCTGGGATACAACCCTTGCACGGAGGACCCCTAAGACCTGCCAGAGAGACAGGTCTACCCTCACTGTGGAGGCAGTGGAGACTCTATAGGTAAGTGCTACATTGTGTGGCACAGATTTCAACTTCTTTCTACTGGCCTCGGGTGCTTACAGTGTCACTTCCAAATGTACACTCAGTTCGGGAGATCAGGAGGTGCCATGCATAACTGTAAATACCAACATTTCCATGTTGACCTGGAACGTACTTAAAAAGTGGACATCTGCGTGATGCTTATAATAATTTGTAATGTTATCAGAGACATGGAAATAGAGAATATAAACAAACTAGAACTCATCCACTCCCAAGAGAGAAGAAGCTCAGGGGAGTGATCAAAGGGCCGACTGGGTTGGGTGTGCCAGATGACAGAGGGTGGCGTAAGTGGGTGGAGGAGTCGAGCTTCTGTTGGGAATGGAAAGAGATGTGATAAGAGTGATGTGGGAGAGAAAGTCCTGCAGCAACAAGCCAGTGCCAGGAAGGCCCTGCTGCAGCAATCTGCCCGGAAGAGGGAAGCTTCTGGAATAGAGGGAAGGACCTGGAACCGCCCATATATATCCTGAATCCCAGGGCCTGTAGAACAAGAGGAGATTCCAGGTCTATGTACTGAGGGAAACAATCTCCAGCCATTACTTCATTACCTCTGAGATTCCCCTCGCTGTATACCAACAGTGAAGAGGTAAAAAAAAAAAAAATTTTTAAAAATGCTCTGAATGAAATGCTTTAATATGTACATGGGCAAGAGAAATATTTTTTAAATGTAAAGGAAATTTTGAGTTGTTAGTATTTGTCATTTTCCTGTTCTTGTATCTTATATTTCTGTATAGGATATGTTATATATCTTATATTTCCTCTTCTATCTCATATATCATACCCACATTTATATATGATGTGTGTACATGTTAAAATTGGCTATTTGTGGCAGCAAGATTGCTTCATCAAATCCTTAATGCATTAAAATAGGTGTTTCCTCTTATTCAAACTAAGTTGGCTTTAGTCACTTACATTTTTTCAACTGCCATAAATGCAGAATAGAAACAAATGTAACCACCTGCAAATGTTTACATTGCTGTTCATCATATAATAGCTTGCAGCCACTTTAGAAGATTTTATTATTCAGCACATTTTTCTTTAAAATAGATCTCATCACCTAAAATGAGACCTCACTCAACTTTTAAACCTGGAACACTTTGTAAACTTTTAAAAAGAAACTCTTTTTTAATTGTTTTTATGAAATCCAGTCAAAGAATAATATGAAATGAATCTAATGGCTAGTCTTCCCCTTGAAGAGAGAGTCCAATGGAAACTTCTACAAAAGTACTAAATTACCCACAATTTTTCAAGGTTTCTGGCAAGTGGTTGTAAAAGGAATCAGGTTGGGTGAAATTTGGAGAATATTATTCCTACTGATGTCCGCCCTGGAAGTTGTGAAAGGGCAACATCTAAAAGATAAGAGAAATCATTGATAAAATGCACTGATAGCACTTTTGCGTTTCCCCATTGTAGGTGCAACCGTCATCTGAAGAAGGTGGATTTGGCAAATGATATGCAGGTTTTCCAAGACTGAGTAATTACAGAAAACTTTCAAAGGTACTCATATCATGTATTTATCTCTTGAGTAATTGACCCAAGGCGCTGATTTAAATCTGAGCACTCCCTGTCCCTTGACAAGGGGAACGGTTCACGGGTAGGCAATTTCTAAGAAACTGAAGAGTCCTGCACCTTCCTGTGGTGTCTTCCTTCTTGGGTCAGAGCTAAAAAGGGCCTTACATGTGGCAGAGCAATTTTGTGAAATTAGTCTTCAGGAATAACAAAAGAACCATCTGAAAAATGAGTATCTAAAGAATCACATAACTTTATTAACATGTCATGAGCTGTTCAGGAAGCTTAGGGGAATTTGAGGGACAGTGAATGGCAGACCAGCTACTCCCAATCACTGGCATTCTCAGGAGTGAAAACTGTACAGTGGTCACCTGTCTTGTTCACAGGTTGCCTTCACGGTTTCTTGCCTTGGCCATGTCAATATCAGTGCCAAGACTGTTGTGGGGCCAGGGAGAGTTATAGAGACCCACCTCAACAATACAAACATGCTTGCAGAAGCGTTCTGAGGGATGTTGATTCACATGGCTTTACACCCCCAAGAGTCTTTTCTCAAATATTAACATTGAAAGTAGTTCCCTTCCACCCCCGACCAAAACTAACCCAATGGAAGCTGTTGAGTTTCTCTTGATTTCCAACTGCACCTCTTTAAAATCTTTGCCCTTTGCTTGATTTTATTCAAACCTTGTATTGGCTCAGAGTGGCTTGAAAAAGTCCCCTAATCACTGAAAAGTTCATGAACCTCACACAACACAACAAACAAAACCTTTAACAAGTCTGACCTGAATTTCAGGTTTGTCTTTTAAGAATTTAGCCTACTTCTCTTTCTAGTACTTATGGAATTAAACATTGTGTCTTCAAACTAAAAATGGCAAGTGATGACAGGAAATGGCTGGAAGTGTATGGGAGACTGTGGTTAGTTCCTTGACATAAAATCATGATCATTGCCAGTTTTTCCATAACTCGCTGAGCTTTGTCTGCAGGTGGTTTGAGGGATCACCAGTAATGTATTGGAAGCTCAAAAAACAGTAAGAGGAGATAAGTTGAAGTTTAGGTCTCCTTACTTCAGAACTTTAAACAGGAGAGGAAAAAATTCCAAAACAGAAACTAAAACAAGATACTTGCTTAGGAATAAGGTCAATGAACAGAACTGTGATTTCTTACGAGTTCTTCATCTCCTGGAGTCAGTTTTCCAAACCTTTTCTTTGTGAACCTCTCCCAACACATCACTTTTTCTGTAGGAAAGAAAGAAGTTGCCCTTCAAAATCGTGCCATTCAAAATGAACTACACAAGAGTCTGGAACACCCTTCATGGTGGAGCTCCCCTATGTCTTCTCCAGAGGTCACTGAAGACCTGATTTCTCAGTGCCATCTGCCTCAGTTTCTTCTGTGTGTGGAGAGGCCACTTTTCTGGGATGCCATGTTGTTTATTACCTGGCCAGTCATCTTTCATTTCACACTTTTCTCCCTTCAATGGGTAATGTCACCACTTTAAGCATTATGTGCTTTTCCTTCCTCAGCATGTCCTTATTTTGAGAAAATAGAAATGTGTTTACTCTAATACTGGATCAAGTTAGAATCCCTTGTTCTAATTTAACACACCTGACACTTTTTTTGGTTAAAAATCTGTGCGCTTCCTATGAGAACAGACTCCAGTCTGCATTTTCTGGCTTTGGACTGGAAAATTCAAAGTCTGACCAGCTACCAGCATCAGAGGTCTCTGCCCCTCCTCATTTCTCCTTTGAGAAGGATTGGATAGGTAGCCGAGTCCCTCCCCACCATCACATCTGTATTCATAGACCTACAGTCCTCCCAGTTGGTCAATTCTGTAGAAAGAAATCAGCCTTTCTCTGTGCACACCGACCGTCAGGCTTGTCAAATAACGACCACTTTAATGGGCCTTCGGGCTTCAGAATGCTGCCCTGTGCATTTTTGATTGCCTGTCTGCTCATGTCATCTGGGTATAAAGTTCTTTCATTTAATATTTTTCCAGCTTTCAAAACTGCTTACCTGCAGTTCATTGAACTTGGCCTCATCTCCAAAATACATAACGCAAAAAAACAGAACCAGGAGATGTTACAAGCAAATCTCAGAAGCTGCCCAAGGGCCTCCTGACTGTTCGACTTCCAGAAGATACTGTCTTGTTCCAAGCAGAAATAGGTTGTGTTCACAGAGAATAGGGCACCAAAAGGACAATTAAATTTCACAGCTTCGGGGAGATTTTGAGGGTTCTTGTCAAAAATGTTCACACCTGTGGAGCAGACTGCTATTTTTGTGGAGCCTAGTTGTTGGCGTGAGATACACCTGCCAAAATCTGAATGGCCGCTATTGTACCTTCTGGACTCAAACATGGCCCTGTCAGACAAGGTTAGGTGCACACAGATGTATAACCTAGAACAGCGACTATGTTGTTTATAAGGAAATTAAGACGTTTCCTAGCCCTGTTGATGCCTATTTGGGATGGAAAATTTTGTCCTAAGCCCGCCATAGCTGTGCCTCCCTGGTACGTTTTCTTTTTTTTTTTTTAATATTACTTTAATTATTTAAGTTATACTCAATACATTCATTTCAATTTAAGTGATTTTTAAAAAATAATTCACACACTCTAATAATAAACTAAATGTCATCAAGGAATTGATTTCAGATGTGGACCCTAAAACCCACTAAAATTATCTTCTTCTTGGTATCCAGTGTGCATTCAAATCCAGAATATTAGGAGCTGAATTGGGGTGTGCTAAGAAGCAGTCTCTTAACTTTGTGACTACTTCTCATTAACATTTCTCATTGAAGAGGGCAATTTATTACACAGCATCCTAATGTTAGTTAAGATAATGTATTTGCTGAAAAAACAATATAGTATCCACCTAATACGTAATTTTTTTAAGAGTTCAGAAAACCACACACACTTAACCCAAGCCCATAATTCTTTCCTATATGATTATATGTTATGTGGAATCATAGAAAATTGCTGCTATCAGACTATTTTTGACCTACAAAAGCAGTAGTTTCGTATGGTACCACCAAATGAAAACAATTTTATTCTGATTGTTTTCATTTACCTTTATATCAAACCTGTGTTGTTTCTGCATTGTCTACATAATTCATGGTTGAAATTCGTGTGTCACGTTCACAATGGATATGGGACATAATAGTTGCTTTGGCTTTTTTCCTGTAAAAGATAACAGAAAACTCCACATTCATTACCTTCCTTCACACAGCCATTCTCACTGATTGCTTCTTGATGCCAGTTTTTAAACTAGCGAAAACCAGTGTCTTCTCCTGTATCATCCTTTCATCCCTCTGCATCTAAATACTTCCGCATGTGAGTCTGCATACAAACCTAAGTGACAAAGCAAGCATTGGCGTGCACAGGCCTCCAGCTCTGCGCTCATGTACAGACACAGTTAAATGGGTCTGTTTAGACAATACAGCCACCAAGCCAGCCAGTTTGTGCTTAAAGAAAATACCGAACTCCAATGGGATGAGAAGCATTGTCCTCACCAGGCTGCACGCCTTTAGTAGGATCCTCTGCAGTCTCCTCTGATGAGGCCTGCCCCAGCAGATGGCCCTCTCAGTATGCTCGGGCTGCCCATAGAATAGTGCTTTGTCTAATAGGGCGAGGGAGCAAACTCCAGGGATGTGGATCGACCAGAGGAAAACCCTTTGCTCTTGCCATAAGGACACATTCAGGCAGGAAGTGAAGAAGAAAATAGCCATTCCCCTGGGGATGAGGGCTGCGGAGTGGGAGGGAGGGAGCCAGCAGTTTAATTCTGCTGAGAGTGTGGGTTGGGGGGCCGGGATAGTCACAAGTGGAGATCAAGAAAAAAGAATGCGATGATGTCATTCTTTATACTGGGACAGTCACTGAAATGAAATCAGGTCACACACAATGGTCTTATTCTATGCTCTGAACCATAAGTGTTACAAGAGATTGCTTCATGGTAATGCTTTGTAGGAAGAGTCTAAGGACCCTGCTCACATGAAAAGGGCCCCAAGGTACCTTTAAGAGCCCTATGAAGGACGGCATCATTCCATCCAGGGCTGAGCGGGCCCACACTAGGTCCACATTTGTTTAAGGTCACTAAGCCACAGTTTAAAAAAAAAAGGTGTCTGGATTCCTATAACACAATGAATTTCATGAAGCAGAACTCAACTGCACAGCATGGTATCAGGTCAGATATTTTAAATTGGTGCACTTTTTTTTTTTTCAGGATCATTTTGAATGACAATCTGAAGTTAAGGCAGAATATATTTCTCAATACAAAGTTGGCACTTCCTGGGCGTGGGGGGGGAAATACTGCCTTGTACCATGTTAGGGCACTTTTAGGGCTGATTAATTCTGCTGACAGAGGAAGCATTTGATCTGTGTTGATCAGAGTTCTTAGAGCCACAGGAGGAAGATATATTCAATTTTAGGTTCCTTCTCTCAATGGTGTCCTAACTTAACCTCATTCATCTACTTAGGTTTCACAAGAGGGCATCATCATTACAAATGAAGATTTTCTAAGAAGTTATCCCTGGACTAGTTAGGTCACAGGGTCAATTCCTGTTATTAAGATTCTGTTGTTTTTGCATTAATAGTGCTTAAAACAAGTAAGTCATTGATGGAGGCTTTTTTAAAGGATATTTTTGCTGTGTGAGCCTTTATAATAGAACTGGAACAGTGTCGGCTTTTTACATTGGCATCTGCAGTTTAGAGAATTTGCAAAACTTAATGTGCAATTTTGGGAAACCACTGGTTTTCAGGTGCATTCAGGGACCTGGCCTGGCCCTTTTCTCTCTAGTAGACGATACAAAAATGTAAAAGTAAAAGTGGAATATAGTAGGAATTCATATTTGTTCTATGATTTCCTGTCAAATTATTAGGGGATTTTGTGTGGTAATCTAGGGTGAAGAGGAAGGAAGTGGTAGATTGTGGCTATCAAAATGGAAAGAGGCATATTTTGCAGGAGCCCTTTGGGGGGCAGATTCTAACATGAACTTCAGTGATTTCTGCCTCCCTTTTAAATTAAAGGTAATTAGGCTTAGGGCATTTAAAGTAGAATAATTATTTAAAAATAAAAAGGTAACCAAAATATTTTCAAACAAATGGTCAACCCCATCAGAAGTTCCCAGGTTTTTAAGACAGTGTTTAATTTTCTTTTCTGTTTATTTTTTAGTAGGCTTTAAAGAAATCTAAGTCCGTTGTCCACAGCCACTTGAGAATAGCATCTAAAATGCAGGTGTTACTTTAAGCAAATCCATTCTATACAACGGACATATGCATGCATGTAAGGCAGGCACGACTTCCTACAATGGGATTCACCATCAAATGAATTTTAAAATTATTTGCTTTTAAAATTTTACTCTCCTCCAAAAAAGATTTGATGTATTTTCTGCATTAAAATGTACTTATTACAGTAAGTAGGACTGCACAGCAGATTCAATCCATCCTACTTAATCCTAGGAGTGGGTCTAGTGCAACATAGGTGCTCAGCAAGGCCCGTGGCCCTGGGCGAAGGGCTGAAGGGCTGTAGGGACTTTGAGCATCTCTCCTGGTGGTCACTATGCCATAATGAAATCAGTCCAAAGAACAATGCACTGCGCATTGGCTCCAATTTTAGACATTTTATTTACTGTGTAACTTTCCACAAAATTAAAATGTGCTTGTTCCACTGCCCTCACCGGGTAAATGTCAGGTAAAGAAAGGAAGAATCCATTTGGAGGGAGCAGATGTGTGGAGCCACTCAAACACGACCCATCGCTCTTGTTGTAATATTACAAGGCTAAGGTATTCACGGTAATCATTAGTTCCCATCACACTGTGCTATTCCCAGCACCTCATTTCTCCCTCATTATTTTTTTAGTTTTATGTCTCTGCCAGTAAACTAATCCCAATGTGTATTTTTAGTGGTTGGCAAAAATTCAAAAATGTTTTGCAAAGAAGGGAGGCTATGGAATCACTTAGATGATAGCTATGTGTTCAGTGAATTTTAAAGAAAAGCTTCAGAGTGAAGTTTCTTTACTGGCTGAAGCATTAAACATAGAAGTGAAAAAAATTAGCACGTATTGTGTCATACACTTGTAGATGTTGGAATTCAGCTAAGGATCGACTCCAAATAATCTTTATGGCTAGAAAAAAGATGTGTAAGATTAACTCGCCACAGACGGGTGCTGTTGCTTTTCATGTCTTGTTGATTGTCTCCTTTTTGCCCTAACATGGATTCAGACATTGTCATCATCTGTGCGTTCCCCAGGCAGAGGCCAGAGAAAGAAGTTGACATCACGCTGCTCATTGTCACAAGACAGCCTTTCTCATAGGGAAGTCTTCAATTTTCTGGTTGCTTTTTCCACCCTCAAGCATTGATTTATAGAGGAATTTCTTTCAAATGTCAGCTACAGGATCAGCTTAGCAGTTTGTAAGTGCTGAAATGTCCCTTCCGGGTGAGAGGAGAGGAATGTAATTTACATTTCTCACTTGGAAGTTCTTCTACGTTTAAAGAACTTTCTCTCTGGTTTGGAAATATTAACACAGAGTTTATATGGTGCGACTTGTGTATATATGTATGAATAACTATTCCAGTGACACCAGTTCCTAAATGTGACAGACAATAATTCTGACTATCAAAACACTGATTTTTTTTTTTTTCCTCTGTGACTCATAAGTTCATGCATTTTCCTGGCTAGAATGAGGATGAACCATGGATCTTTGTGGGTGTCTGAGAACATACTCCGTGAAGTAAAAAGAGCCTTTCCTACCTTAGGGAGCCTTTGGGAGAAGTTCAAGTGCTATTACCAGCAAAATCGATCTTGTCTTCTTAAAATGGAAAACTCTTTTTTCTTTTCTTTCTAATTTATAATGACACGTGAAAGAAGTGTATCATAGTGGTTAGGAGCAGAGATTTGGGAGCCAGACTGCCTGGGTTTGAGTCCCTGCTATGCTGTTTATTAACTGTGTAATTTAATTTATTTGTGCCTCAGTGTCCTTATCAGAAAAATGGGGGCTAGTAATAATACCGACTTCATTTTCCTGCTTAGGGAATAGATGACTTCATATGTCCGAAGGGCTCTGAACGTTGCATAGCACGTAGTAAAGTGCTTAATGCATGCTATTATTATTCGTGGACATTTTAAAAATCCAGAAATGTACAAAGTAGGTACGTTTTCATAATGTTATTCTGCCTACAATTCATACACTTAACTACACACGTACACACAAGTCAGTGTACCAGGCACTGTAGAGAAAACAGTCACAGGCCACAGTACCCACCCTGTGGAAACGTGCTGGTCAGGAGTAGGACATACATGCTTCACACAACAGCAGTAAGAATTGTAAACTGTAGTGTACCACGCACTTAAAATGTGCATTTGCACACTTGTACCCATTTTTGAGAGAGTCGATGACAGGATGAATGGGGAAGTACTTTTGGAGTATATTATCAGCATATATATGGGAAACTTTTTAAAAAACAGCTCTTAATTTTCTAATTCCTGATTTCCCTTTAGGTTTATTTAGCTGTAGGTTCAGTTTTTCCCACCATTCAACCATGATGTGACTATTAACAAATAAAAACTAATAACCACTAAATCCAGTACAAAGATTCTCCTTATAGAGGCTCTGATGGTTCATTGGGCCTAGATTCCGATCCCCACACAGGCTGGACATGTATTCATTCTCTAGTCTTGACTCTTCTCTTCTATGGCCGCTTCATGGAGCTGGATGCTGTGATCCACAGAAGTGTGAAATGTGGTTTGCCTCATGAAAACGTGTCATACATACACGTGATGACTTCTTAAAGCTATCACTATTTAAATGATGATGTCATTTCAAAGCTCCAGGTCGACAACTATAAAGCACCCTACTTTTCTTGTGCTATTATTAGGTTCCTTGTTGAAAGGAGAGAAAAAAAATATCCTTAGAAAATGATGGGTAGAAGTCTCACAAAGAGAGGTTTCTTGCGTATTTTGTAGTTTTTCCCACACAGCGGAGAGCACTGATTCTGCCTGTATTTTATACTTCTTAAAAAGACATTTCATATATAAAATTCAAAATTCTAATCGACACAATCTTATAAACTTGGGCTTTGGTTTTTTCCACTTCTCTGTTTTTATTTCGAAGTATGTAGGTGTAGCAAGAGCTGGCAAGCCCCTGCTACATGGAAGACAGTAGAGAAAGTGCTTTGTGAGTGAGTATTGTACATCCCACCATCTCCCCTCAGCAACCCCCCAAGTGAACATTAAAGGTGATCGTTAGCATGGCACTAACTGAGCAGCAGGGCAGAAGTGGCCCGTTGTGTAAAGAATCAGGTGTAAACCTGTATCAGGCCATCTCAATAGGAGAGAAGAATATGGTGCTGTGAAAAGACAAGGGAGATACGCCGCCCTCCTACTATCTTGTGGAACTGGGCAAGTTGCAGAGCCTTTTGAGTCTCAGGTTGCCTTTGGTAAAATGTGGGTAACGGCCTTCAGCTCCTAGTGTTGTTGTGAGGGACCCAAAGAGAAGATATGTGCAAACACCAAGCCCAGGGTCACGTGGATAGCATGTATCTGAGAAGCACTCGTTTCTCTCCTCATCTCGTCTTAGCACGTAGCCTTCTTCCTCCTTCCTCACTCACGACTTAACCCTGCAGAACTTCCAGCCTGTCCCTGCTGGGATCCCTGTGTCCTTACTTCCCCCTCAGACTGCTCATGCTTCCTCAAGCTTCATGGATGGAGCTCTGTAATTTACATAGAACCAGAATGCTCTTTCCTTCACATTCTAGCAAAGCTAAAATGCCATACATAACCTTTGTAAAGCATTCCTTGATTCCCTCACAGCCAGAATTTTTTCTTTTGAACGCCTGTGGACTTTATACTTTAATTATGGTTCATATTTATTTAAACCTTATCTGTACCATACGGGTATTTACATGTCCATTTCTGTCTGCTTTTAGCACAGTGCTTTGCAAGTTCAGTGCACAATAAAAGCTTGTTTTTAATTTTAAAAAAATTGCAACTTCTGATTTAAAAATATTGAGCTTTGTCAAAAGAAGGCATCCATGCTTTGATTCGGGCCAAATTGTAAAAATCACTTTTACATTTTCCCCCCCTCTATTTGCTTAAGTATCTGAATACTTACAAGGCTCCTGTGCAAATAAACCTGGAATTAAATACCGAGTAGGAGCCTGTGGCCTGGCATCTGTCTCTTAGAGTTTAGTGAAAGATACTGGGTACACATGGAGCTGTTATGAAAGGCAAGAACCTTGTGGAATAATGAATGGATAATCCCCCAAATCTCTTTGCCATACATCAATGTCTCTTAAAAGTAGCTTGTTACAAAGGCTCATTCTGAAAGACCAGACTCGTTTGGACACGGAACACTACAGAGACAACTACAAGCCTAATGGTACCACCATTCCTGGCTGAGAAACACCACGCGGGAGGCAGTAGAAAAGCCACATTGGTGGTCAGTGTCTGAAATGGGGTGATTTTATGTGCACAAAGCACTCCAGGGCTAGTTGACCTTCCCTTTAAGGCTTGTCCTTTCTGATAGCTCCTATGAATGCTCATATGTATTCAGCAAGTTCTTTCCACTCTGGCTGGTCAGAACTTGAATATCTCCCAACCACATGTAATGCAAGTTGTTCATCTTACAGCCCCACACATCTGTAGCTTAGTGTTTAGCTGAGGAGCTTTTTCTCTGTGTTGCTCTCTCCACTTATACTCTACCCCCACAAATTCTACCTCATGTCCCCAAATTGTACTCCATCTTCATCCCTACCTGGGTTCCACATTCTGTGTCATAGTCCAAAAAATATCTCTTGTGGAACACATCTCACTCGTGTCTCTTTTCTCAGGGGTCACAGCCTATTGTCCCATGTCTGAGATAGTTGCTTCATATACTTTGTTTTCTGGCTGTTTATAGCAAGAAGATTAGTGCAATACCAGTTACTCCATCTTGACTGAGAATGGAGTCCCACATGCTTATTCAAACTTTGTTTCTTGTTTTTTTCCCCCCACTAGTCAGTAAGACCTTTCAAGGCAGTGGCAGGGTCTCATTCAACTCTGTTTCTAATGCTTAACATAGAGTTTAGCACATAGAAGACATAATCAATGTTGTTGAATGAAAGAATGAGTGACTATTGTTTAATTGATCCATAGTATGTAGGGTGTCTATTTAGTTGAGACATTGATGTAAATATCTAAGAATGTGCTTTTTTTTAAGCAACAGAGAAAGATCTGTTAAACAATTGAATTCATAGGCACTAGAGATCTATGCTAGGGAAGACTAGTTCTATATTAAACCTACTTAACATTCCTTTCAGCTGTAAAATACCAATATTCAGAAACAGAGATCACAGGGTTTCAGGTACCCATAGGACAGTGCTGACAAGTTATTCTAGAATTAATAGTGTGCCTGATTTTAATATTCAGTCCATGAAGTTGACAAATGCAGTTATATCCCTTCAGAGTATATCCCTCTATGCATATACCAAGATTATAAACTTTTAGGTTATAGTTTTACTTACCTTAGTCTTTTGAAAGGACTATGATGGCTTTTCATTTATGCAAGAGGCGCATTGAGTTGGTCTTTCTAAATCTATCTAGTTTTTTTCCCCTATGTTTGAAAAGTAGATTTACAAATTAAATTTATGATCAAACTGCTTTATAATACACAAACTGAGTGGGAAAGAACTCCTGCTTTTACACAGTAGAGATTTCTCTCTGAAATCTTAATGCAACACCTGTACAGGAAGTTGTGCATAAGAAGTATCTGTATGTGGAAGTCTCTTAAAAATTGATGATGCTTAAAATCTTTGAATATGGCTACATTTCTTATAATTAGAATACTTTTACCTACTTATTTAAAGAGTTCCAAAATTTTGAGGTATTATAGCCTCCCTCCATCCCATACATACACACGCACATGCACACAAATCACTCTTACCATACTGATAAATTATTCCTACTCTATAAGTCAGTTCAGTATTGCACAGTATTTTACTATCAAAAATGGTCTTTTAATACTTAATCTCATTTGATCCAAAGGATTCTTAAAATTCCCTTTTGTTTCTTTTTGAGTGTATTTCTGGTTCCTTTCAATGAAAGGCAGCAGTTTTTTTGGTTAAGGAACTCAACTGTGAATGAGATAGCAAAGCGGTTGGTTCATTCTTCTAGTTACCTTCGGCAAGTCACCTTTTCATCTTTGTTCTTTGATTACACAACCAACCAGGTGGAAATAATAATTTAATCTCCATGTGAGAGTGAAGGACCCCTGAAATTCTAATATAGGATAACAAAAAACTGGTTCATTATCGAGGGAACATTTTCAAAATACTGATTATACTTATTTAAAGCCAGAGCGAGGTGACGTTTAAAGCGCAGTGATTTAAGTTTGTGGTCCCAGAGCTGTTCAGAACGAACGATTTTATTTCACTTTGTTTTTCTCCAGCATTTACCCCCTTTGGTTTACATTTCCCAGTTAGGAATTTAAAGTAAACCCTTGCCAAAGCCTCAGGTTCCACCTGGTTTGGGGTTGAAACCACATGAAGCCACTGAGTTTTGCATAGTTTCCATTTGAAATGATATATCAGCTTAGGTTCTTTTTCAGTGTGAGCCAGGTTTGCAGGAAACTTGGCCAAGCTTTAGATGAACCTGCTCGGAGTTTTGATTTTTATATCAGACCCTAAAATGAGGCCACTCACCTAGTTCAGTCTTTCTAAAAGCTCTTATTATAATGTCCCCAGAGTGTGTATAATCGTTACTAGAGGCTGAGGCATGGTAACACCTTGTTTCAGTATAATGTGGGGGAGAATTTCTCAGCTACTTGGAACCCATTCTAATTGGGAAACCAGACAGACTCAATAATAGAGGCTCTAGTGTCGGGCATAACATTTAGGGGAAAGAATTTCTTTTGAAGTCTCAACAAAAGGGTTTTTAAGTAAGTAGCTCAGAGAGACCAGGTTAATTCACTTTTTTCTTTGTCCCTTCCTTTACTTATGCATTCATTAATTCAACAAATATTCACTGAGCACCTACCGTGTGACATGCCAAGCCCTCTTCTAAGGTATTCACAATACATCAGTGAGCAAAATATGTAGAAATCCCAACTTTTGTGGGTCTTACCTTCTAATAGCAGAAGACAGAAAATAAAACTAAGCAAAATATGTATGTCAAATGTATGTAGTATATTAGAATGTAGTAAGTATTCTTTTATAGTAAAAATGGGAGGGAAAGTGGAGTAAAATTAGAGATCAGGGTAGATTGCAGCATTGAACATAATTCACAAGGAAAGCCTCATTCAAAGGCTAAGATTTGAACAAAGACTTGAAAGAAGTGAGGAAGTAGCAACCAGATATCTTGAGGAAGAACATTCCAGACAGAGGGAACAGCTAGAGCAGGGGTGGGCAAACTTTTTGACTCGAGGGCCACAATGGGTTCTTAAAACTGGACCGGAGGGCCGGAACAAAAGCATGGATGGAGTGTTTGTGTGAACTAATATAAATTCAAAGTAAAGGAGCGGAGGGGAGAGCAAGAGAACCGGATAGAACAGCCAGATCCAGCCTGTGGGCCGTAGTTTGCCCAAGGCTGACTAGAGCAAAGCCCCAGCATGGAATTATTCCTACATATTAGAGGAACCACAGTGAGACCATTATGACAGACAGAAATGGAGTGAACAAACAGAAGCATGGTAGAACATAAGGTCAAACAAGTAACAATAGGCCAGCACATGACCTGTAGGCCAAGAGAAGGACTTTGACTATTTCTCTAGATGAAAACACAACCATTGAGGGATTTTGTGTAAAGAAATCCTGCATTTTGACTTACATTTTAAAAGGCTCTCTTTATCTGTCATGTTGAGAGTAGATTATAGATGGGCAAAGGTAAAAAGAAAAGATTTATTATAAGACTGAGAGAAGAGTGGTTCATGTTTAGTGATAGCAGTGAAAGTAGCCAGGTGCTAGCTATTTTTGAAGATAGAGGCTACAGCATTGACTAACTGACTAAATGTGGTAGGTGGGATAGAGGGAAGAAAAGGAAAGAATCAAGGATGTGTCAAGGTTTTGAACCAAGTAACTGAAAAGATAGAGTCACCATCGACTGAGATTGGAAAGGCTACAGTTGGAAGAGTTCTGGGGAAGAACATGATCAGGAGTTCAGTTTTGGAAGTCAAGTTTGAGATATCTAGACCTCCAAGTGGAGCTATCATTGAGTAAGTTGTTGGATTGATGAGTCTGGATTTGAGATTAGAGGTTTGCATTTGGAAGTCATTAATTAGCATGGTATCAACAAAGATGTCCATACAGACAGAGAAAAGAAGTAAAGACTAGCCTCTGGGGTACTCCAACATTAAGAAGTCAAAGAGAAGAGGAGGGATCATTAGCAGACAACACTGAGAAGGATCCCAGTTAAATTTTAATGGGGAACACATAGGGGTGGGGAAGCTGAATGAAGATAAGGTTGAATGAAGATAGGATTTCAAGGGGGAGAGAATGACCAACTATATCCAGTCTGATGAGGATTGGGAACTAACTGTTAGATCTGTCTCTTTGGTAGTCAGTGCTGACATGTATAAGAGCAACTTCAGTAGAGCAGAGGGAGAGAGAGCCTGATAGTAGCAGTCAGAATAGAGAATGGGAGAAGAGAAAGTAAGACAGAAATATGATGGCTCTTTCCAAGGAGTTTGCTGCATGGGGAGCAAAGAATTGGGGCAGCAGCTGGTGAGAGAGAAGCTAGGTCAAGAATGTTTTTGAAAGGTGGGAGAAATAACAGTATGTGTATATGCTGATGTAATTTTAGAGGAAAATTATGATCTGAGCAAAAGAGGGGAGCATTACCAGAGTATAGTATTCGAATGGGTGAGAAGAAATAGAACCAAGTACACAGGTGGAAGAATTAGCTTCAGACAGAGGGAATATGAGTAATTCACACAATTAAAAAATTAGAAGGCAGAATATAGGGGAGCAGATTCTGGAAATTCTCCTCCAATTGCTTTTATTTCCTCAGAAAAGTATGAACTGAGGTTATACCTTGCCAAGTGTGAAGATCAAGGAGGAGTGCTGTGGGCATAAGAAGGGAGGAGGTGGTGTGAAATGGACATAAGACAGGGAGAATGGAGGAGTAACAGGGCTAGGGATAGCAAGTGTCGTTGCCTGGCAGCACATAGAGACACCTTGAAGTTAATAGCATTGATTATGACATAAGACCATTCTGGGGGATGTGTTTGTCCCTGGGCATGTTCACTTGCACAAGTGCAGCTGTGGAGTAGGCAGGGAGTTAGATTTAACTAGGGTTGAGGTGTGCCAAGCAAGGATGGCAAAGTGATGGAGGAGGAAGGGAGTTGAGAGTATTCACAAAGGACTGATCATAATGACTAACTGTGGGATTTAATCTGATAAGGAGGGGAGTGAGGACATTAAGGGAATAAGGGCTAGTAAAGGAGTGGTAGGATCAAAGGCCTGAATCGCCCTGCTGTGTCAAAGAAGTGTTGGGGTTGGCACATGGAAAGACCAAGAATAACATCAGAAGGCAGGATGCCAGAAATTGAGATGGTGGGAAGGGTGGCAGCTACCAGTATTGCTAAGAGCTAAGGTTTGACTAGATTAGCCTAGAGATTAGAGAAAAGGTAATCCAGGGTCCAGAAAGGATGAGGCTATAGGCTGCTGAGCTCACATCCATGAACTTTGAAATCTCCAAAAATTCAGACAGGTTTAATACAGTATTGGAGAGAGGCAGGAGCTAAAGTCACTTAATAAATGAGGAGAAATATCCTAGGGTCAGTTGATAACTATGGAAGTGGTAGCTATGTAATCTGATGATACAAGCTAATTTTTTTATAAGGCAAGAAATAAGAAAACACAGATTTAAGGAGGAAACTAGAGAGAGGGAGGGAGGGGCAAAGAGGGAAAGGATGGAAGGGAGGAAGGAAGAAAGGCAGGCTGACTTTAAGAAAGATTTTAGCATAACACTGATTTAATGGATTACCCAAAATTGCATTCCATTTTCTAAAATTATATTACTCAAAGATAATTATACACAAACCTGGATAAATCATTACATTTTGTGTAAAGGAATATTTTGCCAAAATAGATTCTTTTCCTTCCCCACCAAAAGCTATCAAGATGCTGCTTCTTGTTTTCTAGTGAAATAAATAAGAAAACCCTTAGAAAAGTGTCAAACAATAGTGTAGAAGAAGGAATCCATTGAAGTATAGATGGTCCAGGCTTGCTTTATGGCAATAATAAACCAAATATCTTCCCTGGGAAAAAGATCTGAACTCTCCGAAGAACGATGAAGAGTGCTTCAGATGTATAGTGGTGGCTTTATTACCCCTTTTATGGCTTTGCGTCTTGTCCTTACTTTGACAGAAGATCATTCCAATGTGAATTTATTTTGATGATGATCCCTGTACAGACTTTAGGCCTGCAAAAAAGTAATTCATAGTATTCATCCTGATGATGGTTCAGAGAAGATGATCAAATTTTTGTATTTTCATAGTTAAGCCACATTTCATTCTTGATGCCCTAAGAATATTTGGAAAAAAAATTTCCTGGAAGTCAGGCATGACACCGTGGCCAGATTCTGTCCCAATGTGACCCCACAGAGACTCAGAAAGTGCTCAGGGGCACTAAGTCACTTGCCTGTTAATCCTATTGTCAGTTCAATTTTGTAGTGGAAATGAATCCTATTTTCTTTGGACTGAAAACAAGAAAGATGGCCAGGTAGAATTCCCCGGGAGTAATTTTCCTTTTCACACTTACAAGTCATCTCTTTGCCTGTGGTGAGTGATGGCAAGGATGACACCAGGTATGTGTGTTATGTGGCATTGTGTTGACTTCGACTCCTTGAATGACATCCACAGTGTCCTGACCTCAACTGCCCTGCTCAGCTCCTATAGACTCATTCCTATGGCTTCTTTTATGGAGCCAATCCAACTTATATTTGGTCTTCCTCTATTCCTACTGTCTTCTACTTTTTCCAGCATTATTGTCTTTTCCAAAGACCTCTTCCTTCTCATGATGTGCCCAAAGTAGGACAGCTTCGGTATTGCCTCCAGTGATGTTTCAGGATTAATATGCTCTAGGACCCACTTGTTTGTCTTTCTGGTGATTCAGAGTATCCATAGAGCTCTCCTCCAACACCATATTTCAAATGAATCCATTTTTTCCTATCAGCCATCTTCACTGTCCAACTTTCACATCCATACATAGGAATTGATAATACGAGGGTATAGCTTTGGTCTGTAATGACACATCTTTGCTCTTGGAGATCTTCCCTAATTCTTCTATTGCTGCCTTTTGAGTCTCAGCCTTGTCTTGATTTCTTGCTCTAGTCTCCATCTGAACTGATGACTGAACCAAGGTAGGCAAAATCTTTAACAATTTCAATGACTCATTTTGAAAATCAGTCAACTAGGGGAGACCTTCTTCCTTGCACTTTTCTAAGCAATTGGTGGGGAGAAAAAAATATTCAAATGGGAAAAGAACATTCAGTAGGCGGGTTTTAATAAATTAGGATCTTGCTAGTACTTTACTATAAATAGCAATAACATTACAAATTGCAGTGCACTTCCCAGGCAGCCAATACTATGTAGAATGGAGTTGGTGGGCTTCACCTAAAATGGCCATTGTCAATCATTCATTCACTTAACAGATATCAATGCATGCCTTACACATGCAGGATATTGTTCTGAGACCAGTGACATTACTGAGGCTATAATGACCGATGTGATCTGCAGGCTCCGTTCTCAGGGAGCTTACATTCTAGGGTGACCATAAGACTAAAGCTTCCTGTCAAATTGACTGCTGAAGACCAGGTATCTTTAAAGGGACAATGAATAGTCTTTAGCACTTAGTACATATTTCTTAAAGCTCTTCAGTGGATGATAACTCCAACTCCATTGTTTGCTAGAATATACTTCAGAAAATGATTAGATTTAATAATGAAAATTTGCCAAATCCTGCCCAAAACTACAAACTGCTACATAACCAAGCATCAGGCTTCTGCCCACCCTTACCAGCTTAGGAAGTGGCCGGAGTATTTCCCAGTAACCTCACCAACCAGGTGTTTTGAGTCCAATGACATTCCTTTCCTCAAGTGGCCATGTTAGAAATGCCAACAATATTCTGTGCAGAGAGCTCTCCTTCAACACTGCAAACATAAAGGGCTTTCCCCCCAAGGCTCTTGGCTGTGCTTTAGTGCAAAGGAGAGTTTAAATTTATGGACTTTTGTTTCCAAAGATCAACCTATCTTTTCTTTTACCAGTCAGTCTATTACAATGACTAACCTTTTTGAAAAAAAAAAAAAAAATGCTTCTAGCGGTCCCTGGCCAGGTAGCTCAGTTGGTTAGAGCATTGGCCCAGTACTCCAAGGTTGCGGGTTCAATCTCTAGTCAGAACACGTATAAGTATCAACCAATGAATGCATAAATAAGTAGGACAACAAATCAATGTTTCCTCCCCTTTCTCTTTCCTTTCTCTAAATAAAAAATATTTTTTTAAAATTTAAAAACTCTTCTATTTCAAAATACTTGTTTTCCAAAGCTTATAGAGACCTCTTGAGTTCCAGTCAAGTTATATGGGTTTGCTTAATGAGAAAGACAGCAAAAAAAAAAAAAAAAAAAAAAAAGGTTTCTTTTAAGTGTCTGAAAGGTAGGACTAATCCAAGAGTATTTGAAATGCTCTAGAAATACAAATAATAAAATGTCAATGTGACCAGTTCTGTTTGGCTTCAGCTGTGACTGATGTTCTTGAGAATCCCCGTCTGGTTCCCGGACCACTCTGCTTTTCCCAGGACTCCATCACGGACAGGCAGAGCGTGTAAGCACTCTTAGGACAGGCACTTCACACGCCAAAGTAGCTTGTGTTCAGAGCTTTATTTTAGCAGTTTACAGCCATAGTCTCAATCTGTAAATGGGCTGTCCACAGAAAAGATATAAAGAGAAAATAAGAGGGGGAAAACCTCTAGCTAGCAGATTGTTCTTAGAAGACCTTGTAGTAGAAACCAAAATAATACAAAACCTTACAATAGCTATGTCATTGAGGGCAAGTGAAAAGACAAGGTGAATGACCAGTAGAGCAAGAGGAAAGAACTGGAGGTCAGAAAGACAAAGGGCTCTGCTCAGAGAGCGAAAGACTTCATTCCAGATGCTCCGAGATCAGTGATGGCTGGTGGCAGCTTTGTGACTAAGCAGGCACAGAGTTTTACTTTACTTAAAATACCAGTTATGGGGGGAAAAACACACAGAATTGCAGGTGCTGCCAATGCATGCACACATTCTCCGCACATTCCTAAGTAAATAGAGGATAGACAGATTAAACAAAAAATAAACAACCATTATCCATACAGATTTAGAGACTTAAAAGTGAATGAGATTCTCATTGTGTGGTTTCTGACTGTGTGTGTGTGTGTGTGTGTGTGTGTTTCTTTAGAATTGCAGGAAAAAATGCATGATGAAAAATCCTCATGTGTATCACGGGGGCAGGGGTGCCAAGAGAAACACGGATAAGGGAAATGAGAAAGAGGGAATTTGTAAATAGTTTTGTTAAAAACTCCCCACTCCCAGTATAATCAAACCAACTTAAGGAAGGCTACTTTTGAGAGGATAACATTTTGAAGTTAAATAATAAAAAGGTGATATATCCAGCCAATTTCTTGCTTTCTCCAACAACTCCTTGATGGCTAACAGCAGGTCTCTATCTTCCTCTAATCCTTTCAGTCTTCTTGCCCTTTGCCCCCACATGACCTTTGGCACCTTGCCTCCTAACCTTAAAAATGAGGATTTCAGAGTTTCAGGGAGCTTTTGATGAAACCACCTGCTGCTCTACTCTACCCTTTTCCCCTTCCCCAGCATGGAACTCAAAGAGAATGGCAGAGTGTATAAATATGCTAATATGCTGACCCAACTCAGCAATTCCCATAAGACAGCTGTAGTGATAGGTTAGATTTCATAATTCTCCCACTACTACCCACATAGGAACGAGAGTGAAAGATCTTATAGAAAGAAGATTCTCTTTTCTTCTCACCTAGAAAAAGTGAAAAAGTCAGACCAAATTCTCCAAAGATAAGTCAACTTAATATTGTGTTTTAGAACTGAAGTGACTTGATTTTTTTTTCTTACAATACTGAGTAGAAACTGGAATATTTGGTTATGTAAAATTTTCTTTCAAAAACCCAACTTTGGATGTACAGCTCTTAGAAGACAGTCATGTCAGTGCATCCTGAGAGATGGTGTCCTTTAGGTAAGGGACTGAACTGAGACAACAGCATGGCTTTTGAGCTCTTGATGAGATGTACTGTCAGCTAGGGAGTCAGCGGGGAGAGCAGACGAGATGCTGATGAGCCACAGCAGTGCTCTCACACAGGACTTCCTTGTCTATTTCGGTTACAAATTTAATTTGGAAGATATTTTAGCTGACTAAAGGGCGCACGAATTCAGCTAAAATATGGACACATAACCTGGTCCCTTTATCTCAGAAAGAGGAAAATCTAACTAAACCTCAGTACTGGCATTGACCCATAACTCAGTGAACACTTTCTGCCCTCTTTAACCAACATATTGAATTAGGCAGCTGTACTTTCCCATGGGGTTGAAGCTGTTTTATCCTGCAGAAGTGGGTGCTGAGATGGGGGGCGGGGGAGGGGGAAGTAGAGCCAGAAAAGGGGAAGGCACTTCTTGAGGGTCCCCTGTATGGCAGGCAGAATGCTAGCTCCTTCACACCCATGCCAACTCTTTAATCCCTACAGGAGAGCCGTGAGGTAACAGGTGTGATTGTTATCCCATTTTACAGAAAAGAAAACTGAGTAGGACACTCGGGGATCAAGAAGCAGATATGGGACGGAAATCCAGGTCTGCCTGGGCCCGTGTTCTTCCCAACCAAGCTGTCCAAACGCAGGGGTCCCCCGCTATCCAAACGTAGAAACCTATGACCCTTTTGTAAGCTGAAATGGCGTAAAGCACAGAAGCAATTACCACAGAGCACATCTTGCCAGCGGATGTGCAAAATACATGGAGATGAGCACAGATGTTCACAGACACTTAGAGATCTGGTGGTTTGATGCTGCGATGCTGCGTGTGGTTCCCGGGAAAGGAGCTTGGCGGGGTCACCTGCTCTGGGTCCACGTTGCCTCTGTAGCAGCTCACTGCCAAACAAATGCTGGACACTACTTTAGTACTTTCCGCCTTTTATTTATTTATTTATTTTTAATATTTTTTTTTTGATTTCAGAGAGGAAGGGAGAGGGAGAGAGAGAGAGAAGCATCAATGATGAGAGAGAATCATTGGTCAGCTGCCACCTGCACACTCCACACTGGGGGTCAAGCCCCTAACCTGGGCGTGCGCCCTGACCTGAAATTGAACCATGACTTCCTGGTTCATAGCTCGATGCTCAACAACTGAGCCACACTGGCCGGGCTTTGCCTTTTATTTTTAAAAGTAACAATTCTCTTCAGTTTTCTTTCGGTTAGGGGAAACAGGCACTAATGTGGGGTTTTTTGTAAAAGTGAAGTGGTGTAAAGTGAACTTTCGAAAAGTGGGAGATACTTGTACACCCCAAAACTGACTTCTCATCAGACAGGCCCAGCTCCCTCCTATGCACTCTCCTCACATTGTCCCATGTGGCTCTGTAAGTGCTGAGCTTTAAAAAATGATTTTATCTTCATGTTTGCATGTGTGTCTAAATGAAGACTTTGCAAATATATTGCCATCTCCTTTATATCAGTACTCCTTGTTAACTCCCCATTTTCCTCATCATTTTTTTTCTCCACCAGAAGGGAACACTCCATGGGTTGAGATGGAGATGGCAGTGGCTTGGGTGAAAATTTGCCATGAGAACAAATACTATCTTCAGAGCTCACTGTCTGCTTCAGAATTGTGATTACAGTAATTAATATGGAAGCTGAAAATTCAATTGTATTGTGACCAAGACAGATCCCTACGGAAGGAACCCTACATTTTAATGTCATCTTAGGAGTGTTGTTTATTCTGGAATCACTTTTTAAGTGCAGGCACATTATAATCAGTGCTTTCTTTTTCTCTTTGTCTGTAATTACCAAGAAGACCTTTTCTTCTTTGTTTCTGTTTGTGTGGTGGCTCCATAGCTCAGCATCGCCACAGGAAAGGGAACTCTAAGCTGATTAAGTGCACCGCCACCCATCTAGGGGGGTATTCTCGCTGCCAAGCTCAGGAATTCGCATCCTTCATGGCAGCGGCAGCTCCCCCACTGAAGACCTGGGACGCACATGCCCGCTGATAACCTGTGACAGGATCATTTTTAGTTACTTCTGTTGAGACTCCAAAAGGAACAAGTTGAGGTTAGGAAGCAGAAGCATTACTGAAGTTACTGCTTCTCCATTAAAGAACATTGGGAAACAAGCCCTTCAAGGAGCACATCCATTTAGATCACAAGATTGGTCTTCAGGTTACCCTATAACCTCAAACTTTGTATCTTTCCATTAAAAAGTCTTTTGCCCGGGGGTCTTGCAAGGGAACACGAGTCATTTCTGTGTCTTAAAATAATTGTTTCAAAACAAACAGATACATGAGAAAGCTTTAAGCTTCACTGAACCTTAAAAGAATTTTTTAGTATTTAGGGGAAAATAAACAATCTGTGCAGCAATATGAATAGAATAGATGCATTAGTTTTGTGAAAAACAGGCCACTAACTCTTTCCTATTTCCCCCAAACAACAGATACTTTGCTGCTATTAATAACTGTCATAAACAAAAGACCTAGTCTGAAAGAAGAAAATGCAGGGCAGGATCTTTAAATGCATACTCCAGTAAGCAAATGAAGAAAATAATAGAGAGGAAAGTGGACAACTACCCATTTGACCTGTAGACATCATAGATTAATTAGAGTAATTGTGAGTACAAATAAGACTTTAAGTGTGCAAATTGATTAATTGGGATATACAAATATTAATTAGAACCATGATTGGCCAAGTGATTAAGAATGCTTATTTGGTCCTTACTGTCTTTAGTACAATCTTCTACACGCTTGGTTGAGACTCCACGAGGAACAAGTTGAAAAACCTGATCTCTGATATCTATATTCCCAGTGAGGCCTGGATCGCATTGGGTTGTGCAGAGTGGTAAGGTCTACTCTCAAGACCTTTGGGCCATCTGTTCCAAAATCAAGCAAGTTGGAAAGAATTTAGTTATTTTTATCCCCAATCTATCTCTCTTGTGATATTGAAATCAAAGGCTTGTTGTGAATCACCTAAAACTCCATAAACAAAGTTAAAAGGCAAGCAACAGACTAGGAAACAATATTTGCAAGGATCACTTGTAATGCTGATCAGTTTCTATGGCCTAAGGGAGTTTTGTTCTTAGCTGCTATGATAATGACAAAATCTCCTGACATGGAAGGGGAATGACAAGGAAGATGTCAGTGATTTGGGGGAAAATCTCCTGTAAATTATGTTAGTGAGAGCCACACAATGGAAGTTCATCTTGAAGCTGAATACACTTGCTAATGTACATTTCACATTATCCAACCCTTGGTTTGCTTACTTGCATTTCTTGCAGGAAGTAGCTGCTAATTAAGTAGGTAATCTCCAAGTCTAGATGACAATGGAAAAAAATTCAGGAAGCATTTACCAATGGTTTAAATGTCTATAATGTAATATTGCGTCTTTAGAGCCTAATGGCTCTTTGAGACACTCTTTAGTTAAAAGTTACACAATAGTTACTTTTGCTAAATCATGCATGGTTAATTTCTGGGTTACTATCAGTTGTTAAAGGAATTATTTATACGCCAGAAGAAATAAGAATCCAGTGTACTTGAAGATGCCAACTCTGAAGAATAGGGATATATTTCTAGAAGCGTCACCAGTCATTTGAAGTTTTATAATACATAAGAATAAGTGCCAGAAGAGCAGGAATATTCTGTTCCTTTTACTTATATTGTTTTATTACCAATTCAAATTTCAACATTGATGAAGTCAGCTTGATCTTCCATACATCATGGACTGCATTTCCTTGACAAATGCATGCATTTTAAGACTTTATTTTACCACTCTTTTGAGACTTAAGAGAAATAAGACAAGATAGTGACATCCAAAAGCCAATTTGAGAGGTTGGCAAGATTACAAATTTCTCAAACCCATGAAATAAATGTGTGACATTGATTTAATTGATGTCATGCACATTTAACACGAACTCTATTTTTAAGTTGTTCTAAACACAAAAGTCACCATTCATAATTCATTAATACTTAAGTGAAAACTTTTTACATAATTCAGATAAGAATGTGCTGATTGGAAGTGGAAGAGTATTAGATTTCATAAGGACTGTTTCTATAACAAAAGCAAGCTGCTTTACATGGTGTGTGTGTGTGTATGTGTGTGTGTGTGTGTGTATTGATTAGAATGCTTTGAGTTGATAGGAAAAAAGTGTCCCAAATTGCCTTGGGCAATAAGTGCATGTTTGGGTCACAAATGATAATTCCAGGGAATAGGGCTTCTGCAGCCCGGGCTGTACTAGAGCTCAGTTTAAGAGTTTAAATCACCTACTCTGCTTCCTTCCCTTCATCTTTGGTCTCTGCCTGCTGAGGAGGGCTCAATAGAGAGGCATGTTTATATCCTCATGTTTACCATGTGGCTGCTGCAGCTCCAGATTCACACCCTCACAGTCTTAAGTCAATGGACAGCAGAGCACTGGCTTCCTCCCCAGCTCACACAACAAAGCCTCTGAAGTCAGTCACTGGCTCTGAATGACCTGGTGTCGGTTAAGTATGTCTTTGAAACAATCACTCCTGCTGAAGGGAAGGGAAAAAGAATGTACAGCACTAAGGCCACAACCCATTTCAAGACTACGTCAGCGCGCAGGAGTCTTCCCTGAGTAGCCGGGAAGCTTAGTGAGTTTTGAAAGCACTTGTCTGCAAGGTGAGGGAGAGATATATAATAATGGTTTCTATGGAGAGGAGCTTAGAAACCAAGTACTGAGCGAAAAGGAGACAATGAGAGAAGAGAGAAAATCCTGTCATGTCTAAGCCTTCCCACACTAGTCTTCTTTTCTTTCGCAAGCTTCAATTTATTTCCAAAACAAAGTGAGGTAAGCCAGGATTGCGCCCTGCAGCTAGTACATGATCGTGTCCAGGGCTGTCTTTGAAAAGAGCAGGGGCACATCTCTCAGTGAATCCATCCCACTGCCCACACACACCCACTGTCAGCCAGCTTGCTGTCAGGCTGAGGGGCTGGGGCGGAGCCAGATACCTGAGCCTTTCTTCTCAGGAAGGTCAATCTAAGGCCTAAGAAATGGCTTTCAAATCCATTGGGGGAAAAGTCAGACTTTCACAGCTTTTCATTCCTTTTTCTTTTCTTTGTTTCCTTCCTTTCTTCCTTCCTTCCTTCCTTCCTTCCTTCCTTCCTTCCTTCCTTCCTTCCTTTCTTTCTTTCTTTCTTTCTTTCTTTCTTTCTTTCTTTCTTTCTGTCTTTCTTCCTTTCTTTCTTTTTGAGTCTACTGAATAAAAATGATCTTTTAGAATTGAAGCTCATTGAAAAAAGAAAGGCTTTTAAAGATAAAAGATTACACATTATGTGAAAGAGGCATTTAAATGCCCTTATTGTTCTCACATTACACTATGATATGCAAATATGAAAAGATCTGGTCCTATTTCGATGTGACTGAAAATACCAAAGGGTGAGGTAGCCAATTCATTTTTTAAAATATTTTATATTTGGTTGAAGAAATACCTATAAATGAGTATATTGCCATGGAGACCATTATTCTTGTATTCCACAAGCATTTCCTAAACGCCTGTGCTGTGCTAGATTCTGGGTGGGCTCTAAAGGCACAATGACAGTCCAGATGCATGGGTATTACTAGATTCCGGAGGAGGGACACAGAATTTCTGGAGAAAGGAAGTAAATGGGTAGGTGGCAGAGGGAGATGAAGGAAGACTGTTGATGTGTGAACTGTCTTAAGGAGTAAAAAATGGCCCGGCCAGTGTGGCTCAAGTGGTTGAGCATCGACCTATGAACTAGAAAGTCATGATTCTATTCCTGGTCAGGGCATATGCCTGAGTTGTGGGCTTAATCCCCCAGTAGGCAGTGTGCAGGAGGCAGCCAATCAATGATTCTTTCTCATCATTGATGTTCCTACCTCTCTCTTCCTCTCCCTTCCTCTCTGAAATCAATTAAAAAAACTTTTTTTTAATGATGGGAGTGGAGTTAGTTGGGCAGATATTATAATTGGGAATCAGCAGGTGCTTGAACCTAAAAGGTGTTTTTAACACTAGGACCGTGATAGGGAAGAAAGGATAAAGTCTCCAGGTCTATGCAGTAATCCCCCACTGAAGTCAATCAAATGGAAATGACATCCACATTATACAGAAATGTGATGGTAAAGCATATTCACTTGGAATGACTGCTGTTTGTGAGACACATCACCCCCAAGTAGTCTCAACCTACATAAGGGCATTTCTTCTGAGAAGATGATGCCAGCGACCTGCCCAGTGTGGAGGGCAGTCTGAAGGATTATCTAACTTTATCTCTGTCTTTACTCAGAAAAACTGAGGCAGTTGAACCAAGGGAAATTGAAGATTTACTAGTATGTATTTACTCTTATAGCAAAGGGGAGAAATAGACCTGGCTCTGGTGAGGGAATATATGATCTTGTTTTCAATCAGATGTAATAAACGAGAAGGATGAAAGATGAAAAAGTAGGCAGGAGAGATACCCACTCCTAACAGTTTTATATATATATATATATATATATATATATAATCAATAAAACAATATATATATATATAATGTTTTATTGATTTTTAGAGAGAAAAGAAGGGAAAAGGATAGAGAAATAGAAACATTGATGAGAGAGAAACATCATCATCGATTGGCTGCCTCCTGCACAACCCCCACTGGGGATCAATCCAGCAACCTGGGCATGTGCCCTGACCAGAAATCGAACCAGCGACCTCTTGGTTCCTGGGTTGATGCTCAACTGCTGAGCTGGGCCTAACAGTTATATTTTAAGGCAAGTACAGAAATCCCTGAACATGTATTTGAAAGCAGAAATGGTCTTGTGCATTCAGGTGTCACAGAATCCCAGCTTTCAAAGGAAGGAGAACTTACAAAGAGAGTCTTTCCTTCTAAATATTTGTTAAGGGGAACAAGCCATTTGATAAAATATGTGGGTGATGTGTGTAGATACATGTGTGACTAAATAGTGAGGTTTGTTTTCCAAAGCAACGGATTTTTAAAAAAATGAGATGGAAATGTTTCAAGCTCAGAACTGGATCCACCAATCTGTCGATCACTGAAAACATTTGACTTTCCATCCTTCTTTCTCAGCACTTCTGGATCCAAGCCATTGATGGGGAGGAGTCAAGGACGGGGCAGAAGGAAGAGTATGAGGAAGGGGTGTCCTTCCTTGAACTTGGGGTTTATAGACCTGTAATCGTGCACTTCCTTCACTACAGAGCCATTTATTGGAAGGAGCAGATGATACACATGCTCTCTAACACCTTCTGCCCAGGGAGCTGAAGACATAGTCATTTCCTTTTCTTCCTCACACACCTTCTTCATTGGCATAACTTCTCTTGGGAATCCCTGCTTTAAAACCAGGGGAGTTCCACATGCTCTGAAGAATGTTGAGGAGGGTTGCACACATTTTAGGTATGTGGGTGTGGTGGGGGCAGAAGATATTTCTTCACAGCACAAATGCAATTTGCTCATTGGAGCAAGTCCCTTCACTCGAGACAGAGCTGGCTTCAGTGAAAGCATCCATGGAACTAGAAGGAAACTGCCTTCAATTAGTTTTGCATCAAGTGCAGTATAGAGGGGGCGATCATGTGACGTCATAGGAAAGAAAGCATGTGAGTGGGGTTCCTTCTCCACTTTGAGAAACAGTGATCTGGGGTTGGTCACTTAGCCTCTCCTAAATGCATTTGAGTGTGTATGTGTTAATTTGAGTTTATTGAAGTCTTAAATTAAGGAATAACTGATATCCACGAAACAGATCATTTTTGCATTCCTTAAAGCACAGAGACCTTGAGTTTTAGGAGTTTGAATTTTTTAGGAAATTCTTGCTTTTCAAGTAAAGGCAGAATCAATCCTATTTTCAACCAAAAAAAAGTTGTATCTGCAGGAGCTAGAAGGGAAGAGGTTTCTAGGTGAAGAGAAATTATTAAGAATAAACATGTCCCTGCATTCATTTCTGCAGAAGAGTTATTTTGTTATTATCTTTATACCCAACATTAACATTTTGCATTTAGATAAGAAAATAATAGAATATCTTAAGCAATGTTTTCTGAACATATGGAAATTCCTCCTTTGGGTATGAAATATGAAAATCCATCTTTGGTGGTGACCATTCAACCTATTTCAAGAAAAATCAGGTAACCCTTTGCTTTGTTGCGTCCATGAAAGCAAGATGGGTTACCAGTAGCTCTATGGGAGCCATTTGAGAAAATTCAGCAAGGTTCTCGCTCTTGCAACATCTGCTCAAACTGGCACAGTCTGCTCTAAAAATAATGCAAAGGATGTTGGCTTCATGAACTGGAGTAAGTGAACATCCTTGAATGATCATCCAGTATAACTACCTGGCTGCAAAAATAATGTTAGCAGCTCTTTGTACATAAAAAACATTTTTTAACTTCAATTCTGAGTGTTTTAATGTGAATGGAATGGTCGATTGATTCTAGAAATCTCTTTCTTATAATTTACTATTATCTTCTCAATGGATTCATCTTCAAAATATGAGGCTTTTTGCCACACCCCCCCCCCCCCCAGTTATATAAAATATTCATGGTGGGGGGGAAAAGCCTCAGGTAACTACTACAGTAGTATATTGTCTACATAAAGATTGCAGGCTTTTTTTTTTTTTTTTTTTAAGAAGCTAAAGAGCATTTTATGCCATAATAAAGTTCCTTGAATCCTGGGAAATTACAAAACATAAAGGAATCCATTTGTTTTTTATTTCTATAGCTAATGAGAGATTTCTAACATTCTTTAACTGACCCAAAAACCTTAAACTGGCTTAAATATTAGTTACATATTAGTGTGGAGATTGATGCCTGCTGAGAGAATTTCATGTCCCCACCTGTCCCATGGACTTCACAGCACTTATCACAAGTTGTAATTACACTTTTATTTGTGTAGTTCTTTATTTCTTCAAATCTCTCATTAACCACAGGTTTTGTTTTTTCCTATTCTGAATATAAATCAAATTCTTCTGGTTTTGACTTAAAAGGCTATGTTTTTTTAACATTTTAAACCCAAGAATGTTAGTTAGGAGATATAATTGGAAATTTGATTACACCTAGCAGAAATCAAAATAGTACCTTATCCACCTTGTTCTCTCAAATGAAGAAATCCAGATTCAGGGAGAGTATATGCTATGTGAAGTAAACCAGTAACAGGAAGACAAGTATCACATGATCTCACTTATATGTGGGATCTAATTAACAAAATAAACTGATGAACAAAATAGATCCAGAGACATTGAAGCATGCAACAGACTGATGTATTTCAGAGGGTAGGGTGGAGGGGGGGAAGAGATTAACCAAAGAACTTATATGCATATATGCATAACCATGGATAGACAATAGTGCAATGAAGGCCTTGGGATGGGGCGGGAGCAGGTGGGGGGGTCAATGGAGGGGAAAATGGGACATCTGTAATACTTTCAACAATAAAGATAAGTTTTAAAACATTAAAAAATAATTTTTAAAAATTCAGCCATGGCCAATTTTCTCAGTGGTTAGAGTGTCAGGCCAAGGACTGAAAGATCCCGGCTTCATTTCCGGTCAAGGGTACATACCTCAGTTTCAGGCTCCATCCCAGCCCCAGTCAAGGCATGTGGGGGAAGCAACCAATCGGTGTGTATCTCTCACGTTGATGTTTCTCTCTGTCTCTCCCCCTTGCTTCCACTCTCTAAAAATCAATGGAAAAAAATATCCTTGGGTGAGGATTAACAAAACAAAACAAAAATCCACAGTCAGGCTTTCAGGTGGGGACAGTAGTCACTAGGGACCCAGACTTCTTTTCTTTCTGCTCTCCCATGGAGCATTCCATCAATGATAGTATCTCATGTTCCAATATGGCTGTGGAAGCTCTGGACATGTTATATGACAAACTAGAGGCCCAGTGCACGAAATTCGTGTATTAGCCCACCCTGAACCCTCTCGCAGTCAGAGAGCCCTCAGGGGATATCTGACTGATGGCATAGGCCCTCTCCCCAGCTTAGGGCCTAAGCCAGCCGTGGGCAAACTACGGCCCGCGGGCTGGATCCGGCTGTTCTATCCGGTTCTCTTGCTCTCCCCTCCGCTCCTTTACTTTGAATTTATATTAGTTCACACAAACACTACATCCATGCTTTTGTTCTGGCCCTCCGGTCCAGTTTAAGAACCCATTGTGGCCCTCGAGTCAAAAAGTTTGCCCACCCCTGGCCTAAGCTGTCAGTCGGACATCCTTAGCACTGCCACAGAGGCGGGAGAGGCTACCATCACCACCACCACTGCGCTCGCCAGCTGTGAGCCCGGCTTCTGGCTGAGTGGCACTCCCCCTGTGGGAGCGCACTGACCACCAGGGGGCAGCTCCTGCGTTGAGCATCTACCCCTGGTAGTCAGTGCGCATCATAGCAACCGGTCGTTCTGCCATTCAGTCAATTTGCATATTAGCCTTTTATTATATAGGATGACCACTCACACTTTTTAATCCTCACCCGAGGATATGTTTATATTGATTTGAGAGAGAGAGAGAGAGAGAGAGAGAGAGAGAGAGAAACTTCTCTGTATGAACCGTTGCCTCCTGCACATGCCCTGACCAGGAATCAAATCCACAACCTGGGTATATGCTCTGACCAGGAATTGAACCTGCCACCTTTTGATGTACAGAATGTCACCCCAATCAACTGAGCCACAGTGGCCAGGGGTACTCATACTCTTTTACGGAACCCTCCCAGAAGTTCCTCAGTCTCTTTGTCGCATCTCATTGGAAAGAATTCAGCCTCATGAGCACATAGAGTTTGGAAAGAAGCAGAGAGATTTCACCTAAAGCTGGGCACATCACCACTGCAAATGAAGTCAGGATCCTGTTATACACGAAGAAGGCAATGAATGGTGAAGTAGGCAATGAGCAGTTCCTGCCATATAATTTAGAACTATTTACATCTGTCAAAAATTAAAATATCTTTTTCCTTTCAGTAAGTGGTAACAAATTATATAAGCTTGGAATTTGGAGAAAAATAGGTTGTTTCCATCAGAAAAAATAAAGAAAAGTTGTGCCTTATCATTTTTGTATCAAATACCGTTTTGGCCTCTACATTCAGCCCTATGGCTGAGCAAAGCAATGACTCCAGGTGAGGTGAATTTCCAAGAATAACCAGCACTCTCCCGCATTCCCACCTAGAAAGCTCCAAGTTTTCCTGCCGCTGTCCACGGAGAAAGGTGCTAACTTCCTACAAGCCAGTCCTTTCCTGTTTGCGGTTCATGTCACACATGAATGCATTTTCACCAGTGTCATCAATCTAACTCTCCAGTCTGTTTTTGTAAAGAGACTATTAAAATGTTAAAATCAACATATCTTTAAGGCTTTCTTCAAGTTATTAATCCTTAAATTACTTAATCCAAATGATCTCATAGACATAGTTTAATTAAAAAGTTGTTTTTCCCATTTTTTTTAACCTAAGAGTCTATTAAGGATACCCTGGTCAACATAATACTATTGCTAAAATTATTAGAGAACAGCATTAACTCTTTAGCTCATTCCACTCTCCTGACTATAGACATTATCACTTCTTTTTATTTTTAGTGGTTGGTGGGTTTGTGCAGAAAGAATAAGGAAACCTAAAACCAATATTCTGTTTGCTTGAGTTGTAGTGAAAAGCAGCAATGAAAAGTTTTGAAACTAGCGCCAATGCATTTTTCTTTGCCTGCTTGTACATTAGTCTCTATGTTTCTAACATCTATGTCCATGGGTGATCAGGCTGGCAATTATTCACAAAATGGCAAGGTAAAAGTGGAAAAGAATTGGTTTACCGGGGAGGGGGAGGGGACCACCGGCCTCAGAACAGAAGGCTGAGTGTGAGTTTCAGCTTCAGCACTTTGACCCCCTGGGAGGGATAGGGATGGACTAGAGAAAGAACAGTGGTGCCTGCTCCACCCTCTTAAATAAGTTGCTTGAAGAGCAAATTTGATCATTTAGAGTCTTTTCTGAGCTGTGATGCATTGTGAACATAGAAGGAGTTATTTTATCCCTGAGAGAACAAATACATCTTCTAATGGGATTTCAGATACAAGAAACCACCTAAGCATATGAAAAATCTTGTTCACAGTTCAGTTATTATCAGTGTAAGACCAGGAATTCAGAGGATAATTAAAAATATAGTAGAGGAAAGTGTTAGTTAAGAAAATAGGTGTCCACTCACCAAGTTGGAAACATTTGACTTCTCTATACCTTGACTGGCTAATATGGCTCTTTGGGGTTTATTTTCATCAGACTCCACTGTGGCATTCAGGGTAATATCAACCCAAAGTGAGTAGCGTGGACACTCTAAGGTACCCTGGGGCCTTTAAAACTGTGCTGTCTGCCCTACCTTCACAAAGAGGGCAGTTGCTGGCGCACTCTGGAACTATGGTAGACCCAGCACTGTATGTAACTATCCGATTGAAAGCAGGGTTCTCTTCTCATTCCTTCATCCATTATCTCCAACAGCGCTGAGCAAAGTGGCTCACACAGGTGTTCTGCCAAAGGTTGTTCAATTAAACGTGTATGGCAATTAAAATCAATGGGATTGAACAAGAAATGGCAGGTTGCTTTAACGCTTAGTCAGCTATCTAGGAAAGAATTCCTGTTAAATATGGGGAATGGCAAAACAGGGTGCTCCTGTGGAACTTAACCCCAAACCTGGTCTCTCCTAACTCCATTTATCCAACACCCTCAATCAGCCAGACTCAGGCAAAAAAACAACAACAACCTACAAAGAAATCTAATAATCCTATGAAGCACCCAAACATCTGTCACAGAGTCCATGCACCATCCCACCAATAGATGGCACTTGAGTGAGACCTTCATGTCTTTGCTCTTATTTTAAACGTGGATCTAGCAAGATAATCTCCCTGACATCTCTCTAGCATATCAGAAGAGGGAAGGTGGAATTCTGACAGGTAAATACGCTTATACTCACTAGAAATGAGAACTGATAACAAAGGAAGTAAAAGCAATGTTAGGAAAAGCATCCATGAAGAATTCCGAACAGTATTATTTCAGTGTGTTGAGCAAACGGCTTTCTACACCCAAGTACAGTATTCCTAAAGGAACGTCTGAATTATAACCAAGTGCAATATTTATGTTAACAGTGGTGACCCGGAGCCATAAAACAAAACAGAACAGTGACATCATTCCCAGTAGTCTTTAAAGATGAGGAAATACTTGATTAACTTTTGGAAGTGCATGGGGTAGATTAAATCACACTCCCGAAGTGCTGCCGCACCCCCCTCCCCACCCCCAGAGAAATGAACATAGTTTTAATATCCTCACCCACTGCAGTGGGACTTAGAAAGCCTTCCAGGGAGCTACCCCTCTCGGGGTTCCATCACGTGGCTTGCTTTGGCCAATGACAGGTGAGCAGGTGTGCCAGATGCCATGTCCAAGCAGCTGTGTAGAGTGGCACTCTCCAGTTTCCGCTCCCGTCCTGAGGTTGGCGCATCCCACATAGGGGCTGCTGTCCTGGGGTCAGAGGACTCAGTCCTGGGGTGAGAAGGCTCTGAGAGCCACAGCCTGAAGCAGGGCCCCACCATGTGACAGGGAGCAATTGTCCTTTTACGTTATAAGCCTCTGCGCTTTGGGAGGCCTTTGTGCAAACCCAGGGTGCTTTTTTGGTTCCTGTTTGTTTGTTTGGAACACCCACCTTTAAATAGTTCAAGGTATCATGGAAATTCACACATTTGGGAGCCCTCCTTCCTTCACTGTGGTAGATAATTGAGGTATTTCTGTGACTAGCCTGAGTTAACATTGCACTGGAGGACATGTGGGGGAAATGGCCACAAGCAGCCACATGCAATCAATTAACCGATTGTGCCTCCTCCGCCCAGCAAGACAGGAAGCCGAGCTCAGGGAGGGCTCCTGTGGGCATGCCTCCCCAGGCTGGGGAACAGGCCTGCTGGCTGGGGGTGGGGACTCAGGAGGGGATTTCCGTGGTCTGGTGATATTGAGAATGAGGTCATGAGGGTGTTTGTTAAGGACAGCTGGCAGCCACCTGCCCTCCGTACAGAAAATTTCAGGGGTGGCGGGGTGAATCTCTGGGATCACAGGCACAAAGCTGAAAGTCAGGTTCAGTCTCCTTTCTTGTGTCTGGAAAACGCAGCCCTCCAGAACTGACTTGGAGCCTGAGAATGACCAACTGCGTGACTATGCACAAATTATTTCACCTTCTGCCTCGGCACCAGGGATTAATTAATCACTGCAAATTGTCTCGCGACTACACAATGCTAAATACAAATAGAGGAGACCCTCGAATTCACCGAGTTGTGACTCGTGGTCTTGAATATTCATGTTCAGCCACGCCAATCCACTCCCTCACCCAGCAACCACTCTTTGTTTTACCAGACTCTGGGGGTCCCCTTCTGTTTGTAAGGTGAAAGGGGACCTGTACGCGGTGTGTGGCTGCAATACTGATGCCCTGTTTGGTTCTCCTTGGCCAGATACCGCCAGGCACAGTGGCAGATGCCTGGAAACCCAGCAACACCTGACTCCCATTTTCACCCCCCAAATTTCTTCCCATTAAGTCTGCCAGATCGGAATTCTTCAGGCATACAAGATCTCTTAAAGCGAACACGCACTTCAGGAGAGACATCAGACACAGAACGAAGTTTCTGGTGGGAGGGAGTTTCGGTCCCGCCCTTGCTGTGTGATTTTGCACAGATTCCTTCAGTTCCCTGACTCTCGGTTTCCAATGAGGAATGTTAGCACCTACTCCGGAGGTATGTGACTGGGATGGAGTGAACTGATGAACTGAGAGGTTTAACACATACCACATGCCCAGGGGAGATTCACAAAGATTTTTTCACTTTTTTGATAAAACGTATGGTTTCCTCCACATGCTGGAAGCTGTGGAAATGTGGAGACTGCGAATGCAGAAGGAAAGAAGAGAATGATGAAGCGGGGAGACTGGCGTGGTAGTATCTGAGGAATGTAGGAGACACCGGTGATAAGATGGGGAAGGGGTAAAGGAAGAAGAAGAAAAGGCCACAAACTCAAGGTGTGCCACTTCTCAGTAGAGTGCAGATCCCCGCAGCAGTCCACGTGGTCCTGAAATACCCTCGCTGAAGCTGGCCAACTGGAAAGCCGAACTGCAAAATTGTTGCACCTTCTTCATGGGCTGTCCGACCGGATGCCCACCTGGGGCTCTGAGAAGTGGCTGTGGCAGGAATTCAGGTGCACAAAGTCGTTGGGAAGGTTGCAACCCTGACTTTTGCTCTATTTCAACACTTTCTACACTAAGCCTTGTGAGTTCTGTGCACTTTTCCAGCTCACTTTCGTGTGGCCACACACCTTTCCCGCCTCTTCCACAGGGTAAGAAGGAGAGTCCCCAGGACCCCCAGTGTCTCCTGCACATCACAGTGGGTTGATATATATATTTTGGTTCATGTTGTTGAAATGAGTCAGAGTTTGTTTTTTTATGGCAACTGTATTTGTCTCCCAGTGTCTCAGAGGAGGTGATGGATGGGGGTCAAAGGCCCAGCATGGGTGATTGGGACAGAATTGGAAGAGTGAGGAAGGGCTTCATTAAAACAAAAGCAAGTAACTCGCTCTGCCTCCTTAATCTCTAGGAATAATTTACCTAAAGATATAAAAGAAAATGTGCTGATGGTCAACCATATTTGCTCATAACAATTGTTAAATGTTAAAATTGCACTGGGCCACTGCCAGGCTCCATTAGTTCATGGATGTCGAGGATTTGTGGGACCTAGTTTCTTCAGACATTGAGTGAGAATATTTAGAAAGGGATATTAAAGGGTCATTTGAAAGCCGCTCCAAAGCACATTTCTGTTTATTTGCTGAGGGAAGTTTAATGGTCTTCAGTGGATAACTCCTCCAGTTGCCCATGCCTAGTGAAGACTGAGTGCATTGGAATGTTTGCTTTCCTGTCAACTGGGCAAAAGATGGCCTTACAAAAGTCCTTTCAGCTGTGCCCTAACTGGCGATATCAATTGTCTTGTCCTGCGAATGCGCAGCTGCTCCAGCCAATGCAAAGGCCTGAAAGATCAACCTTCCTGAAAAGACTTGAGGCACCTGCCCCAGGCTTGGCTCTAGCCGCCTTTCCTTTGCTAGGACTCGTGGGTTGATTGCTCCACCCTGGACCAGTACTTTCAGGGTAGAGCAATCACCCAGGAACTTGTTAGAAATGCAATTCCTTAGGCCCCACCCTTGAATTGAACTCTAGAGTAATTAACAAAATTATGATAGACCCCTGTCTACCTTATAAATTAAATACTTGAGGTTGGCCTTTGTTTACTGATGGAATGGTGGTTCTTGTCTTGCCTAGCTCTTGGAAAGTAGCCAGTATTCTGAAATTGGAAGCCAAGTGTGGTAAAGGAGATATTTCTTCTTAAAATAAAGGCTTTCTCAAAGTCTAGAGAGAAGTCAGTGAGTAAATGGTCACGTAATAACAAAAATCCAGTACCTGTATTATGACTCTTAGCCTGGATGGGTCTTTCTCTTTCTTCTCTGGCTTTACCCTCTAATAAAACTGATTAACAAGATAATTATGCAAATTTTAAAACATTTTTAAATTAAATTTAGTCCAAACACAAAGGTAATAGCATATGAGAAAATTTTTCTTAGTGAATTTGGAAAACATGGATTAGTAGTCTGGTAGTCCAAATTCTTTTGAGCCAGATGGGCATTAAATATGCTGGCTTCATATTTCTGTAACTATAGCTGTGTAGCAGCTATTGATCTAATATTTAGCTAATCAATGGCCAAATCCAAATAACTCCTTTATCACTCTCCTGTAATTTACCACTAAACAACCACATAAGTATGTTTTGTAAGAGAGGAGGATTTAGGAGTTAGATAGAAACAATCTTTAGATATTTAAAGCATTTGTTGTATATAGAAGAATATAGATTTATTCTGCACGGCTTAGACGAGAGCATAATTAAACATAAAGAAGAGAGGAAGGTAAATTTTTGGTCAATAAAAGGGAGAATTTTCTAACCTTAATTGCTATCCCGAAACTAAACAAGTGGCCTAGCGAGTCCTGTGTTACCTAGAAAAGCAATGCTCTAGAGAAGTTTTCCTCACAAGTTAAAAGTTGATCCATGTTAAGATCCGTCTGTCTTAGCCTGTTCGGGTTGTTATAACAAAAATACCATAAACTGGGTGACTTAAATAACGTTTATTTCTCAAAGTTCTGAAATTTGGAAGTTCAAGATCAAGGCACCAGCAGATTCAGTGTCTGGTGAGAGCACTACCTGGTTCATAGATGGCCATTTTCTCAGTGTCTTCACTCAGAAAGGGGATGGGAGCACTCTCTGGGGTCCCTTTCACAAGGGCACTAATCCTATCCAGAACAGCTTCACCCTGATGACCTAATGACCTCCCAAATGCCCCCAACTCCTGATACCATCACATTGGGGGTTAGGATTTCAACATATGAACTTTGGGGGGACATAAACATTCAGTGTATCGCATCTTCTAACTCAGATATTCTATAATGTGTTTTCTAGAATGTCATCCTCAAATTAGCTCTCTGAGGTGGAGGTTGCCAATCTCCTTTCTCATGTGTGATCTGGCCTGTGAAGTGATGTTTCAATGAAGAACATCTGTGTGCCACAGTGTTGCTTTGTGCTAATTTCAAAGCCAGCTGATGATCATGTTCATGGTGTGTGTGTGTGTGTGTGTGTGTGTGTGTGTGTGTGTATTTCAAGGATATAAAGCTCAATGCAGGAGATCTTGGAGTGGAGGACCAGAAACATACAAATCTAATCCTTTGTATTCTCATCCGTGATTGAAGCTAAGTTCAAATAGAAAATAAAAAAGGATCAAGAAAAACAAACAAACAAACAAATACTCCAGAAATCCACCAAGCTTGGGGGTCTTGGTAAACTTCTTAGGCAACCAGACTTACTTAGTAACTGGAAGAATCCAGTTCTACAAAGAATGACAATTGATATTTTGAAGTTGTCAAATGCTGTTACATGACACATTTTGATAATGTTTCACCATAGCAAGTCAAAGGAATTATCAACTAGAAATTCACAACTTTATAAAGAATTTTCTAAAGTTTCTCAATATTTATAGTTATAAAATAGTTATGTGCTTTGCTAATCCATCTTATAGTGAAAACTGTTTAAGGACCTCCACACACACTTTTACATGCAAATTTAAAATTCAGATAACATTCTTTTTTTTTTCCTTAATAGTCAACACTATCTACTTTTGTATGCATATGTTTTAGTAAGCTTACAAATATAATTGAAAATTGTTTTCCTTTTCGAAGACTCAGATATTGAAATCAGCCCAACCCTGTTGCATTATAATCTCTAATATTACATCAGGTTTTAATAAACCTCCTTTTGCAGAACACATGTGCTTAAGATTTCATGGAAACCAAATCAGTGGAGAGAAGGGATTACTGTAGATTACTTTGAAATATGCATTGTTTGAAAGAGCCTCGGGTGACCAGCTTTCACGAATGGCTGATTTTACTTGTGGGGCACATTCTCTGGTTTAATTATATCAGCTTTTTGTGTGACAAGTACTGTTCATGTGTGCGCTGAGAAATGAAAGTTGAAAACAAAGTAGAGTAGTTAGTGAGAAAATTAATTCTAGAAGTGGAACACCCTTGGGTGTTTGTAGAATAGAGGTCTAAATGAAATGTAAGGACTCATCCAACTATAACCTCCTAATTATAAAAATACAGATAATAAACAGAAACTTGCCGAACGTCCATAGATATAGATCATAATTTGATCCTTTTGAGGGTGATAATTTGACTCTTAAAATTTTCATTCTATAAATTTCCACAGCTTACAGTTTCATAAAGTTTACTCTTTTATAATAATAGAGGGAAATGTTAGTTTTCATTAGCTAAAATATTTCCCAACTTCTGTTTGGACAATAAACTAAGACAGAAGTCATGTTTTAAATTTCAAGTTATTACAAACCTTTGATGCAAGTAGTACCTTGTGAATCAGTACATTTTAGTGACTTTATGGTTTTAAAAATTTCCTACTATATCTCTTCAGGTGCTAATCTACTTAAAAACATTGATAAATAATGATTTGAAGGTAAGATGATGAATTTAATTGGGCAAGAATGCCAAACAGATAGCAACAAAAATAGACCATTAGCATTCATTGTATGCTTTATGCATGCTTTATGGCTAAGATTAATAAATTAATTTCCCTAGAAAGATCTCTAATTACTTTGTTTTACTGCAATTATATTTTCCAAGATTGCAGGCCTGAATTTCACTTGAAATTTTAATAGAGTTGCTCTTTTTATTTGGTAAATGTACAGGCATGCAAGTTAATCATTGAGAGATGAGTATATAGCTAAAGGAGAGATGATCATCTGAGCATAGCACAGGGATTTAAGTACATATACACGTTTAAAATGATTTTGTCATTGAGAGACTTGGAATTAGCCCTGGCCGATGCACTCAGTGGTTAGAGCATCAGCCAGTGCACCAAGGGGTCGTGGGTTCAATTCCCGGTCAAGGGCATGTACCTGCATTGTGAGTTCACTCTCTGCTCCCAGTCGGGGTGTGTACTGGAGGCAACCAGTCGATGTGTCTCTCTCACATCAATGTTCCCCTCTCTCTCTCTCCTTCCCTCTCCCTCTCTACCTCTCTACCTCCCTCCCTTTTTCCCTACCTTCCAGTCTCTGAAAAAAACAATGGGAAAATATCCTCAAGTGAGGATTAACAACAATAACAAAAAAGACTTGGAATTATATATTTAACCAATAATATAAAAATTGCAACACAATATTTTCTAGTACAACTTATGAAGGAATATTTTTGAAATATCACTACATCAACTAATCTAAATCTTAAGGTTTCCTTGGAAATGTCGCTGAGCAAAGGAGTTGACTAAACTGTGGATGTGTGATTTTTTTTTTAATATATTTTATTGATTTTTTTACAGAGAGGAAGAGAGAGGGATAGAGAGTTAGAAACATCGATGAGAGAGAAACATCTATCAGCTGCCTCCTGCACACCCCACACTGGGGATGTGCCCGCAACCAAGGTACATGCCCTTGACCGGAATCGAACCTGGGACCTTCAGTCCACAGGTCGACGCTCTATCCACCGAGCCAAACCGGTTTCGGCTGGATGTGTGATTTTTAAAGATTCTCCTGTAAGTAACACATTATTTAAAAAAAACAAACAGCTATTTTCCATAATTTTTACCCCTGAGTCTTAAGCCAGGAAGTAGATTCTTTCGTCGTCTTTTGAAATGAGTATTCCTCCTTTACTCTCCATTGCCCAGACTTCCCTTTGTTGGTCATCACGCATGCGACCAGCAGGGTCCCTCAGAAGGAACTCCTAGCTCCACTCTTCTGTAGTTCAACCCTTAGAAATGATAAAGAGCATTATTGGTGGCGAGCTTGACCAGACAGAAAGTAGCCTGGTGAAATTCTCTTTGAGTGTGGATTAATTTACAGAGTCAAGTCAGATGTTACTCTTTCCTCACATAGATTTTAACTACAAGAAAATATTTGGAGAAATGCTTTTGAAATATAAATATAGCATCTAAGTGTCTTTTTTCAAAATATTTTCTTCAACTTAAATGTTTCACAAGAATTGCTGAACTTTAAAATACATGTGTATTGTGCCAGATTATGTATATCAGGAAAACAAACTAGAAGGAAACATGTCCAAAAAAAAACCCCAAATTTGTTAAAACTACATTTTTAGTACCTAAGAATGGTTGAACTTTAAGCTGCGAAGAAGACTATGTTTCTTTACTACTTGAAATATGTATCTGTCTGTGTGTAAAAATATTTATACACATACCTTAAGTGTGCATGTATACGTGTGTGTGTGTGTGTGTGTCAGACAGAAAGATAAATTCATAAGGTACTAATGAAACTTGATGCTTGTGGCATAGTCACTAGTGCTCAGCACACACTTCATCCGTTCCACCAGGTTTCCAGCCTCCTTGCAGCTGGATGGGGCCACATAACTAGTTGCAGCCAATGAAATGTTAGAAGTGACTGAGTCGCCCTAACTGGTTTGGCTCAGTGGATAGAGCGTCGGCCTGCCGACTGAAAGGTCCCAGGTTCGATTCCTGTTAAGGGCATGTACCTTGGTTGCAGACACATCCCCAGTAGGGAGTGTGCAGGAGGCATCTGATCGATGTTTCTCTCTTATCGATGTTTCTAACTCTCTATCCCTCTCCCTTCCTCTCTCTAAAAAATCAATAAAATATATTAAAAAAAAAAAAAAAGAAGTGACTGAGTCACTTCCAGGTTGAAGCCAAGAAAACCTCCTGCAAGATTCTCCAATTTTTTTCTTCCTCTGCTACTTGGTCCAGTTATTGTAGCAACAAGACAGCAGTACCCCTGACTAGCCATCGACCACACCACCCCATGTGTGACTTGTAATATGAGTGATTGATATACTTTTATTATGTTAAGCCATTGATATTACAACAAACTACTGCTGACTGATGCAATACCTCAAGACACTTCAATCACAAATAAACTATAAGTATGTAAAACCAATGGCAAATTTAATGACATTTAATGTAATAAGCCATACACTTCAAGACCCTCATTAAGATGCCTAAGATCACATCGGTAGTTCTTTTCCTCAATATTGTTGTCTATTCACCTACCCATGTTAACTGAAGTTTTCAATGCCCCCTCTTTTGAAACTCCAGTAACCTCTTTGTTCTCATTCTCTTGGATCTCACTGCCACCATTGGAACTAGTGGCCATTGTCAGGCCCTTTACCCTTTAGACACTTGGTAGCATCTGCTTCAGAAATATCAGCTCCTTCTGGTTCTTTTTATAATTTTTAGGTCACTTCATGTTCCTCTGTTTTGCTAATCTGATTTGAAAGAAGTGGGACAAATCTCCGTCTTAGACTTTTTGCGTTCTCTCAAATGCCCTTGGTACACTGGTTTGGGTTCCTACCTTTGCGGGGCCACGTCTCAAAACTGCATTTCTTGCTCTAGCCTCTCACTTCATTCTTATCACCACCCACCTCCTATTTTCTTCCTCCATGAGAAGACAGAGGGAAAACCTAGAAAACTTAAATTTACTTATTTCTACTTTTATAATGCAACAGAGCATTTTTTAAAAATCCAATCTAGGTATGAACGAAGTAAAAAATAAAATCCGTCCCTAGCCCTCACCATACCACACAGATAACCGACACTACCAGTTTTGTTGAATAAATGACTTTTCAAGGTTCCTTCACAGCGTTGCGGGGAGGAAGAGAAGGAAGAAAAGCAAACATTGTTCAAGGAGGCGCTCATCATTCCGCCAAGTATTTTCTCAAAGGTGCTCCAGGTCAGAATGCACACTTTCCAGCTGACATCAGTTGTTGGAAGAGATTTATGATTAGAGGGCTCTAAAAATATTGCTGCACCAGAAGGAGATGCTTGTCTCTCTTCTTTGCTTGGAGTTGTAATAAATTAGGCTGGGAAACAGGCTTTCTGGGGATTAACCGTAGATGAACTTTGCAAGCGGGGAGGGTTTTTAAACGAAGAAATTAGCTCCTTCACAATTTCACATATATCATAAAGAAGATAGCATGTCCCGAAGGCTTTCACTAAAGAAAAGAGTGATGTTTGGGGAATCTGAAAGCCAGAATGGAGGGAAAAGGGCCATGTAAACTGACATTAAGAAATGTATGTAGATTGGAGGTGCATGTGGGCCGATGTGATTACCAACAATCCTATTTTGCTTCACTCTGACCAGAAACTAAATGTGTTCTGGCTAAATTCAGCTTTTAACAATTGCATGCTGCTGGCCTAATCTCCCTGGCTGTATTGATTGGTTATGGTGTCTCTTTTTTTTTTCCTCTGTCCCAACTATGGAGTGCATTGCTTTGTTCTAGAAACAATTGTTTGCCCCATCCCTGGGAGGCGTATGTCTGTGCTGGTGGGTGGTTCTGATCCTGCCTCTCCCGTGCTTTAGCGGTGTGGGCATTCATTTGTGACGTTCGGTGTTACCCTCAGATTAAAACACACACACACAGAATGTCATCATTCATTATTAATAAATCCTGTATGACACCAGGCATTTAGAACTTAGGGCAGTTTCAAGGCTTTAAGGGAAAAAAGTGACTGAGAATGAGTCCAGATCTCCAGCCTTGGACGTGAGAGTCTGGGCTGAACTGTGGAGACAGGTAAACTATAGGCCAGCAACTCTCAAACCCTTTAGACTTAGGATCCCTTTATATTAGTAAAACTTATTGAAGACCCCAGGAGCTTTTGTTTATGTGGATTATAGCTATTGATACCTAAGGCATTAAAGCTGAGAAACTTTAAGAATATTTATTAATCCTTTTGAAAGGAATAACAAATCTATTATATGCTAACTTAAATAATACATTTTATGAAAAATACCTATATTTTCCAAGCCAAAAAACTATTGGTGAGTAAAGTGGCATTGTCTTGCATTTTTGCAAATCTCTTTCATGTTTATCTGAATAGAAGAGGGCTGGGTTCTAATAACAGCTTCTACGTTCAGTCTTTTGAAATATGTTGTTTTATTGAAGTACAGTAATAAAAGTCAGCCTCACATAGATAAGTAGTTGGCAGAGGAGAAATAAATTAATAGCTTATGCAGATACCTGTAGATCTTCTTTGATACTCTACCCAGACTTGACAAGTGGTAATTTTTTAAAAATGTATTAAAGGTTAGAAATAGTAAGAAATCTGAAACCATACCAGTAAACATTCCAATACTCTGTTATTTTAAAATCCAAAGGTCATTTGCACTTTGATTGGACATTTTTACTCATGTATGACTTTTGTAGCATTGTATTTGGTCATTTGGGAAATATTGGGTCCCTGAATTACATAAATATTCTAAATGTTGACATACTTCGTTTTACCATATGAAAAAATAACACTTGTTAATATGCTAATATCAACGCCAATGTCATCAGAAGACTTTTATGTATTGGGAAGCTGCCAAGCTCACAGTGGCGGATACAAGTTCTCCAAAATTCTGATTTTAACTTGAAAGCAAGCTTTCTATCCTTGGCAACAAACACAACAAATCCTGCCAGTTGTTTTCCTTGAAAACACAGTCTCATTTCATTCATCATTTGAGAAAATGCCTGCCAAATATCTAAGTCCAAATAGTTCTTTCAAGTAAAAATGGTGTTTATGAGAAAAATTAGTGTCTAGTTCAACTTGCAACCTGGTCACACAGGTGCTTTTTTCCGAGACAGCGGTCACGCCTGCCCATGTGGCAAAGTCCTCGATGTGTACCTCCCATCTTCTGACACAGAAAATGAAAAAGAAAAGATGTGCATTCAAGGGTCCAGGTTTAATACAATTAACCATTTCACCGCTTCATCTTACATAAAACTGGCTCTTTTTAACTGTAGGTGACACTCCCTTCATTAGGTCTGAGACAAAAGCAGTTTTATCTACCATTGCTCTTACTCCATCAGTGTAAATATAAACAAATTTTTTTAATAAGCAAATAGCATGTCAGTATTCTTATCAATATAGTGGTGGCCTTATGGACCTCCCCCAAAGGATCTCAGAGTCTCCCCAAATTCTGAGATTACACTTTGAGAACTGCTATGGTGGACAGAGCAGGACATTGTCAGCATAAGGCCACCTCCGCCCCAGCTGCCGGGACAAGAGGGGCTTGGTGAAGTCAGAGATCCCCTTAAACCCACTAGGACACTGGGTGTGGGGTATGGCACCCGATCAAATGTCAACTCAACTTTCTAGGTGGCGTAAAGTCCTCCAGTCTTTTTTTCCTTTTATATGTGACTTGAAACTTTTAATGTCGCATTCAGAGTTTGGCTTCCTGCCCTGAACAAAGTCCTGTAAAACTGCACACGATTGGCCAGAATTACAATTGCTGTTTTCATTCTAGGGCTTGGAGACTGGTCCTCGAGCTGCCTTCCCATGTGTGAGAAAAACCTCTTTTTACATTTCTCCCATTTTCTACTATTTCTCAAGACAAATTGTTAGTCTCTAAGGACACTTGCCGTCCACCGCAAAGTATCCAATTCAAACATTGCGTCCTTGTCTCCTTTGTCCAGTTCTGCATTTTGTCTGATGGTGTTTTTCTTCTGCTTCTTTACTTCTTTTCCTTCTGGGGCTGGAAACCAGGCAGTGAGAGGATGACAGGTTTTAAAAGGTCATTTTTGAATAAAGAATTGTCTGTGTGCAGTTTGTGCACAGTGGTGTGTTTTGTATGTTTGAGCGAAGGCGGGGCGGGACGGGGGAGATAAAGGACTGAGCACTCCTGCGGGCCAGACCTGTCAGAAAATTCTCTACCACGCAATTCCGGACTTTTACATAAAATCCCCTCAACTGCTTATAAACTGTGGTGGGAGAAAGGGAGGTCTCTTCCGCACCTTCAGCTTTCCAAAAAGGAAGGTCACTTTATAGGTTAAAAAAAGGAGAGAGAGAAAGAGGAAGGAAAAGAAGAGAAGCCACCTACTCTGTCTCCTTCTCTTTATTAGGAAGTGATTTTCAATGTAGTTTACATAAGGGACCATTAATACTAAGTTCCTTTTTCCTAAGGAAGAAGTAAAGTAAATAAGATAAGGAGAAGAATAGTAATGTTGATTGGGTTCCAGGGAATGTTATCAGCATCTTAATTGTTGGAATTTTCAGTTGCGTGTGTGGCTGACTAAGCTCCACACAGTGAGTCTGTCCGTCCTTCCCAGTCACTGCCGTCCGCAGAGGTTGGTTTCTAAGACAGAAGATGCAAGAAAGCCCTGCTCGCTCTCTTCACACACCCTTGCACAGTCTGAGGAGGGGGCAAACTTTGGCTGCTTCAAGGACCAACCCTGTAAGAAATTTCTGTATTTAACAGAGCCTGGTGCATGCTCTTTGGGAGAAAGACATTGTTTGGCACCGTATTTCTTTCATTTTCCGGTCCCTTTGTGCCCATAGCAGTTTTCTCATGATTTAAAACAAATGCACAGAAACCAGAGTCGGTGCAGAACAATTGTGGGCTTCCAGCGTTCAGCATGCCCAGCAATGATGGAAACAACCCTGAGCTGTTACCAAGAAAACCCTTCCACATCGACTCTTAGAGCCACAGGGGCCATCAGAGGTAGCTTGTTGGTTGCTTGACAGATCATGGAGTCAGGACTGCCTTGCTGCAGACACTAGATTTTTGTTTAAAAGCTTATTTCTTGTTGAGTTGCATATTCTCTCTCTCTCTCTCTCTCTCTCTCTCTCTCTCTCTTTCTCTAATTATAGGCTGCAGAGTGAAAAGCATTAGAACTGTTTACAAAACAGCTCATGAAGTTTAAAATAATGGGGGGGGGGGTGTTTATGTAAACAAAATGCTGTGTGTGGCAGGGGTAAACAATACACTGTCTTTCTTCTTCCACGGCCTTTGCCACCCTCCAGAATTTAAGGCGTGGAAGTGAGCGATGGAAGCCCTTCCCTCCTGCTACGCTATCCCACACTTAACTCATTATATTTATTTATATGATGCCAGTTTATTGTTGCAGATCAAAATACAGACCCTCAGGTATGTGGGGACAGAGGCACGGATGAAGGGGGCTGCCACCTAGTTAATGTTAGGGCAGCCTGAATTCCCGTGCAGATGTTGCCTCATGACAGCCAAGAGACAGATTTTTTTTTTTTTAATGAGCCCTTTGCCATCTTTCAGAAGTTCAAGAGAAAAGCTTGTGGCAAGTTTGTGTTCCAAAGCAAAAGGGGCATTCCCAGCCCTTTCAAACTCGCCCCTCTTGTACAGACTGGCCAAGATTTTGCAGTGCTCCCTCTGGATTTTATTTATTTTTTAACGTGGGAGAGTAGCCTCTAACCCCCAGCCTCGGAGCCCATCAATCATTGTGCTTTGCAGGTTTAGATCTGCGGCAGCAAAGCACAACCTCTGTGCTGGCGGCGCTGCACCGGGTCTTGATAATAGTGAGGCTGGTGCTGACAGTCAAAGGAGGGCTCTATCCCCTTAGGCGCCAGCGCGCTGAGGACGCGGGCTGGACAGAGGGACCAGCCTTGCTCGAGGAAGCGCCTTTCCCCCTGGTGATTGATGGAGGACAGTTAGGAGGTTTTCAGAGGCTGGGAAAATTTGCCCTCCTTTCTGTGAAGTCTTTGTCAGCAAAAAGAACTCTCCTGGGTAGTGAGTGACATAATGCAGATGACAAATGACAGCTTTGCATTGCATTCTACTCGATAAGTACGCAATATCTTACTATGCAGGTGAGTTAATGCTCCTCCAACACAACCCCTTGTGTCAGACCCCCCCATGGATGCTCTGTGCAGATGCACTGTGTTTCACAGGCACCGCTGGCTCTTCCTGACCCGTCCTTAGTTTTGGGGGGATGTTCAAAGTGCAATTAGGGGGTATGAGTGGGGATGATACTCAGCGCCCTTTATGGAGCTGGTTATGGGAATGAAGATGTTGAAGTCATTTGTTAGCAGTTCCGAATGTTATTTAATTCTGTTTCTCCCTTTTGGCGTGCAGATGGGGAAAATATACATACATAAATAGTATATATGAATATATAACACACTTATTATGTTGTTTTAAGAGACTAGTTCAGATAAAAAACCTGTTTCAAAATCCTTGACCGATGTTTTCTATGTATTTTTCTCTCCTATGTTGCAGGACCCCATCTACAGATGTTCTGAACACCTCTGAGTAGAGAGATTGATTTTTCAACCGGGATACCTAATTCAAGGTATTAGCCCTTGTCAGAAAGCTTTTGCATTCGAGCCCTGTGTTGGAAGTGATATTTTGGCAATGAAATGAAATAGGAAAAGTTGGAATGAGACTAAAGGACGAAAGTGAATTTGCAAAATAATCAAGTGCTTTAAAAAAAAAAAAAAAGGACCCAGCGCCTGCCTGCAAGGGTTTGCGGCTTCTGACTCCTGTGCAGCCTGCTCCCTGCCAGCAAATGTGCCAGGTCTCACTTAGCTGAAGCCCTTTTTCTGCAACTGTGTTTGGGTTTGGATTTCATTTCAGCCTCTCCCTCTCGCTTTCTCCCTGACTGCTCAGCTCTGCAGAAGCCAGGAGGCTGGGACGCTCTGCCGGTTTGCGACAGCGGCCACACAGAATGAAGTGTTCTGGCTGGGCTCTGGTTCTGGCTGTGCTGGGCGCAGAGCTGCTGGGGAGCCTCGGATCCACGGTCAGGTCCCCGAGGTTCAGAGGACGGACACCGCAGGAGCGAAAGAACATCCGACCCAACATTGTTCTTGTGCTCACCGACGACCAGGATGTGGAGCTGGGTGAGACCCCCGATGTTTCGCTTGTTAGTCTCTTTGGCTCAGATGATTCGCTGACCTTGTTCACGATCAGTAACCGTCAGCGAACATTTGGGGGTTTGGCACTTCATTCTACCTTCGTAACCAATGACCTAGATTATAAAAATGAACTTGTATTGAGGATAAGGCATTCGGTTTGTATTTCAACATTACTTTTCTGGTCTTAAACTTTTGAAACAGTCTAAGGGGCTTCAGAGAACAGGAGAAGGGAGGAAGCTGGGATTAAATATTATAGAAGTCAAGGATTTGCTGGTGGACCTTGGGAACTCTTGGTCCATTTTTTTTTTTAAATATTTGGGCAAAGTTGTTTCAAAGAATATAACATTCTGGCTGGAATTCTATCTGATATATATGAACCTAGATAGATCCTTGAGGAACTTTCAATGGTTTATTAGTATCAGAGTGAATGATTTATTCACAGCTTGTAATCATTGTTAGGTAATTGACATTTACAGTATTTTACATACTTTCTGGTAGTAATTCACTACTGCCACCTAAGATGTGATGCCTTTCTGAAGACTTAGCTCAGCTGGGTTAACGCTAGAGCACTTAGAGAGCCTGCCAAAATCCGGGGGTACCAGCTTAGCTTCTGTCTTAGCTGATTGGGTTTCTTATCTTCTCACCTTCCCTATTGGCCCAGCCCCATGATCTTGTCTGTACACCGAGGGTCAAGTTCTTCCAGGTGACCCCAGGACAGATAAAAAACTTGACCTGACAAGTTGTCACCACCTCTCATTTCCATTCCTGGACCCAGATTCCTCGCTGTCGGGCATCACTCAGCTAGGCTTCTCTGTCCAGCACGCTCAACATCGTGGTATCTTCTAGACGTGGCGCTAGCAGAGTACCTGCCTTCATGACAGAGCTCCTCTGACTTAGTGTTCTCGAGGAGAAAACCCTCCGTGTGGGAACTTGATCTCCAGGGAAGAGAACTTTGCTTTCCAATTTGAAACCTAACCATGGAATTCCATCGAAGTTAACTCCTTGGGTTCTGCGGGAAGCAAATGCAGCAGCCAACAGGGGTAATGAGCCACAGGGTCTGCTCTTTCTCACTTCACGTTTTAAACGAGAGTATAGATTTCAGGCACTGTGCCAACGTGAAACATCTTGCAGGTATGACTTTAGTATGTATGTGGCTGGTGGTTTCAGGTTTTAATCACTTGCAGAGCAAGTACAATGATGTAAACACATTTGAATGCACCTTCCTTAACATCTCTCATCCCATCCTTTCGGCTATAGCCAAGCTCTGTAGACCTCCCCTTGCAGCTTTTTTCTCTCTTCTCTAAAAGCGAATGAGCTCTGGGCCATCTGGCTCCTGCCTGTGTTTGCGAGGCTACTTTTCCTTCCCCCCACTTTCCTCTGTGCTTCGTGAAACAACTGACACTTCCCTGAAGGAATCTTGTGGTTTCATCTCCCTCACCTGTGTTTCATGCCTTTGCACATCTGGTCCCCACTGTCTTTTCCCCCTTTCTGCACCTGGAGAAGCCCTCTCTGTTCTTTATGACTCCATTCAATGCCTTGCCCTTGAGGGATTTTTCCTCACCAAAATCATCCTCCCCTCCAGCAGGGTCCATGGAACTGACCTTTGCACCACCATGGACGTGCCGCCAGTGTGGCCCTTAATCCCCCATGTGCTTCCATCCCCATCTCTTCCACTTGACTGAAAGCAACTAGAGGGTAGGGGTGTGTTTGTTTATGTTGCAATCCTGATGCTGAGACTGTGCTGGAAAGACAGTAAGTGCTAAATAAACTTGCAATAGACCCAGAAAGGTCTGAAAAAGCTAAGATCATTCCCAGAAATGAATACAGGCTCATAAAACATCTCAAGTGCAGAGATAGTTTAAACAACACATCTTTTTGAGACCCTGCTTTTAATACTTTGGGGTATATACCCAGAAGTGGAATTGATGGATGATTTGATAATTCTATTTTAATTTTTTGAGGAACCACCATAATATTTTTCATAACAACCACACCATTCTACAATCCCACCAACAGTGTACGAGGGTATCCATTTCTCTACATCTTCACCAACATGTTATTTGAAAGTAGCCATCCTAATGGGTGTGAGGTGGTATCTCATTGTGGTTTTGATATGGATGGGTTTTATTTTGTTATGTGTTTTGTTTACTTACATGTAATTATGTTCAAATGCTTGAATAAATCCTCACCTAAGCAAAACATTTTGCACCTGTAATACTGTAGGCAATTTTGGCTACTGTGCCTCCAGAAATATATAACAGGCTTAGAAAAGGCTTAAAAAAACAATTTGGAAAATTGCAATAGAATACTTTTCATTTGGGGGGAAATAAAACAATTCTACCTCTTTGTCTGGAAAGACAAAGGCTGAGAAGGGTTTTAATCAAAGTTTATGAACTCAGGCTGGCCAGGAAAGCTCCTATTCAGGAAGAATAGGGGGCCACTCCCTCAATACAGTCTGAGAACAAATAAAATAAACTAGTACTTTGTGAAGGGAGTAAGACATATAAGGAATTCATTAATAAAAGTGCTAGAACCTTGCACGAGGGTAATGCTTTATCTTTATCCAAAGAATATTTGTTCTCATTATTACATTTTCTTGTCGTCCCACCCAAGTTGGGTGGGAAAGACAAAGATCATTATTCCAGGAGAAAACTTAATTATGTGGAAATACTAAATAAGGTCAGCGGTCTCCTTACTCCTGGAATTTTTTTTTTTTTTTTTTTTTTTAGAACTTAAGAGGTTGTTCAGGTTGTGCCTACACCTATAAATAGTTCAGGTTTTTAGACTAAGCTACTGGATGGAGGATTAACACTTTTTATTTTATTTTAAAATATATTTTTATTTATTTCAGAGAGGAAAGGAGAGGGAGAGAGATATAGAAACATCAATGATGAGAGAGAATCATTGATTGGCTGCCTCCCGAACACCCCCTCCTGGGAATTGAGCCCACAACCCAGCATGTGCCCTTGACTGGAATTGAACCCGGGACCCTTCAGTCCACAGGCGGACACTCTATCCACTAAGCCAAACCAGCTAGGGCAGATTAACACTTTTTAAAGCTAGGGAAACATTCATGGACATGATCAACATGAAGTTGGAATGATGGCACCTCTGGGGAAGGAGTGGTAACCAAGAGCATTGACAGGATCCACGTTTCACTTTTAAATTTAAAAAATATATCTGAAGTGACTATGATGTTAAGCTTTGGTAAAGCTAAGAGATGTGTTGTTTATACTATCTCTGCACTTGAGATGTTTTATGAATCAAAAACAAGAAAATCAGAAATGCTTGTGGAACTACCCTAACTTTTGAGGACTTGAGTCAAAGAGATTAGGGTCTAAATCTTTCCCAAATGCTTCCTGGGAGACACTCTGAGAAATAAAATCATGAAATGATTGGACATTGATCTGAATCACTGTGGCATTTCTTATATTCTTAGGAAATTGGGCTGGATGCTAACATCTTAGTAATGCTGACCTCACCAATGCTTCTCCTAGATCATAGTGGAATCAAGAAACCATGAATACATGGAAATACCTTGTTTCTTTAAAGTAGAGATCACAAAGGGGATATATACTAGTAGTGCAGAGCTAGCCCATCAGTATGTTTTACTTGACTATACTAAATGTTGCCCCAAAGTAAAAAAAGCATACTTTTTTCAGATCAAGGCAACATTTTAAAAATCAGGTGATTTTATGTTTTTAAAAAATCTAGATTTCTACTTTTCTTAAATCCAGAAGAATAAGGGCTTACATTCCCATGAGGCAGCCTTCTGTTAGATGCTTGAAGGGGAAGTGAAGCCGACCCCATTAAGTGTGCATGTCCTCCCCAGGTCATCACAGTCCCAGCTCTCCATTGCTCCCAACACTTAGACCAAGGAGCAGCTGCCATTTATCATCACACCCATACTGTGGTTCTCCTTATAGTCAGGGAAGAGTTCTGTATACCCATATCTCTATCAAATATGAAAAGACAAAAGCCTTGTGATTTTTCCTCTACCTGGCTGGCTTCACTTGCCTACCTTCTCTGTTTAGCTCCGTAGACATTTAAGTTCCACTCCCTTAAGAAACTAGTCTCCACTTTTAATGGCCTTGTGCTCTTTGGGGAAAAAAATAATGAATCCTAGTGACTGGAGACATTTTGGACAGATTGATTTATTTATTTTATCTTATTTATTTTTTATAATCTTCATTGTTGAAAGTATTACATATGTTCCCCTTTCCCCCCATTGACCTCTCCCATCCCACCCCCTTATCTGCTTCTTGGTCCCTTCTTCCCCAAATTTGATTTCCCTCCTCTCTTTTTAGCTGAAGTATCTATTTTTTTTTCTACCATTCCATAGTTGAATAGAAGACACTATGCTGTTTTATCATGTTACTTTTTCTTATACTTTCAGAATTAAAATATTCAATAGACCAGTAAAACCATTTTTAATATGAAAAATGTCACTGTTTAAGGTTCCATAATGCATGAGGAACTAACAGTGATGTATTTGGTACTGACCATTTATATGCTTAAAGCATGAGTCTTTCTTCATCACAAAACAATGACATCAAGAAACAACCCTGGCCCTGACTGGTTTGGCTCAGTGGATACAGTGTCAGCCTGTGGACTCAAGAGTCCCCGGTTCGATTCTGGTCAAGGGCATGTACCTTGGTTGCGGGCACATCCCTGGTGAGGGGTGTGCAGGAGGCAGCTGATCGATGTTTCTCTCTCATCAGTGTTTCTAACTCTCTCTCCCTCTCCCTTCCTCTCTGTAAAAAATCAATAAAATATATATTTAAAAAAAAGAAAAGAAACAACCCTGAACAATTAATAAGAACTGTGTTTGCTTATTGTTGTCACTCATCAAACCATGAACCATTACGATCCACACAGCGATGTGTCTCCCTAGGAAGCCAGGTGTGCATGGATCCCACATGCCTGGGATTTCCGTAAAGGATGGTGATGACAATAGTCATTACTGAATTTCAGGTTTTGTGAGGTTTCCTGGTCATGATAAATAGGCTGGATGAAAAATTTAATGTTTGACAGTATAAAATATTGAATAATCAAATGCTACGGTAGTTGAATCAGGAAAGGTAAAGCTTTGCTATAAACTTTAACATGCAAATACAATAATCCACGCTCTCAATGTGATTTTGGTAAAGTCATTCAGATTAGAGGGACATTTTCTCTATGACCTTTTCACACAGATGATTTGGGGATAAGTAGGCAGAATGTGTGGAATAATTTAAATTCATGGCTGTGGTTCCATCCAGGCCCAATATCCTATCCCTTAACCATCCAAAGGACTTGTCTTAGAGGTTGGATTTGTAACTCCACCAATCTTGCTAACCTGGTGGATCCTGTAGGGTTCCCAAAGAATGCCACTTCTCCCCTCCCGGTCACCACTGTCCGAGCAGCATTCTGTGACGGCCAAATGCTGTCACAGCCTCCCTACCCCTGTGACAGCAACAGCAGACTTCCCCAGTCCCAACCTGAAACTCTGGCGCTGGGACAGCTTTTCTTGGCAGTCCTGAGGCTCAGCTGTGGCTGGGACCTTCCCTGTCCTCAAGCCAGCCCAGTCAGCAGTGCCCCTATGCCAGCTGCTGGCCCTAATTTCAGTCCCTTCATTGCATCTCTGTCAGGCTCCCATCCCAAAGGAAAACGGTAAATGATAATAGTCAGGCTTTATGCTTAAGGGGGAAGGGCAGTTTGTGTGGCAGGGGGGATAAATGATATTTTTAACTGTAAGCCAACATTAACATTTTAAGTCTTAAAGAAAACGTAGTTGCCCTGACCAGTTTGGCTCAGTGGATAGAGCGTCGGCCTGCAGACTGAAGGTCCCAGGTTCGATTCCGGTCAAGGGCATGTACCTTGGTTGCGGGCACATCCCCAGTAGGAGGTGTGCAAGAGGCAGCTGATCGATGTTTCTTCTCCCATCGATGTTTCTAACTCTCTATCCCTCTTCCTTCCTCTCTATAACAAATCAATAAAATATATTTTTTTAAAAAAATAAGAAAACGTAGTTGACTTCAATCGTCGTCTATTTGGGCTGTTATAACCTTTTACAGACTGGGTGGTTTAGTGACTTATAAATAGTCTGGACACTGAGAAGTCCAAGGTCAAAGCACCAGGAGATTCCATGTCTGGTGATGACCCATTTCCTGTTCATCAATGTCTGTCTTTTCACTGTGTCCTTACTTGGCAGAGGGTCAAGGGAGCTCTCTGCAGTCTTTTTTATAAGAGCACTCATCCCATTCATGAGGATTCTACCTTCATGACCTAATCACCTTCCAAAGGTCTTACTTCCTGCTACCAGCACTTGGGGTCTTAGGATTTAACATACGAATCTTCAGGGATACATTCAGTCTGTGGTAACCTCTCTACTCTTCACCCAGCTTGGAAATGGGATGTAGATTACAGAGAGGGAGATGGGAACGGCATGAGAAAACTACACATGGGGTTGAGGTGAGCACTCAGTGAAATTGTGGCCCTATGCCATTTCCTCCCCATCAAAGCTATAAACTAGGCAGGGGAACTGTTATTAGCTCCATTTTACAGACGAAAAGCACAAATGAAAAGAGAGTAAATGACGTGCTCAAGCCAATCTGTGGCAAAATCAGATGTTGTCCCCGAAGTTCAAGTCTCTTCCTCTTCTTATTCTTATCCTCCTAAGCCCTGCTGTGGGAATATTGTTCTGAGTCTTCCATCTTAAGTTTCATATCATTTCTGTGAAATAATTGTTCTGATAACTGTGAACCAGCATGGTTTGCATTTTAGGCACCAAGGCCTGAAACCCAGAGAGGTGAGGAGCTTCAGCTTAAAACAAAGGACATTGTTGCCCTTCCTACCACAGGACAGGACATGGTCCCACCCACTCCTCTCAATAGTTGTAAATGCATAATTATGAGTTCCGTTACAGGAAACTTTTTTATAGAGTTTCCCAATGAAAAATCAATGGTACGATCACATGGCAATAGATGCAGTGCAAGGCAGTGTTATTGACCAACATTAATCATTGCAGAGCCGTGAAAGGAAGATGCTGTGTGCTTACCTCGCTGATGCATGCTAGCTTGCTTTACAGAGAGAAGAGGTATGATTCCTGCACTCCACCCTCTGAGTCTAACCAGGGAATCCATTGAGATCAGAAGCTGAGCTTGACACCATTGTGGCTGTCAGCTACTAAAGACAGACCCATCTTCAGCCCACTCACCCTTCTCCTGGGCCTAAGTCACTGAGATCCCTTCAGGCCTTGGGAGGGAAAGAGGCAGGCATTAGTGTCTGTCAGCATCTCCCCTTAAAGGCCAGATGGAGCAGAATATGGACTACAGAGAGGGAGGCATATCTTGACTACAAGCAGACATCATTTCGGTTTCTCTGTCTTGAAAACATCAATGTCACAGTCCGTGCTCAGTCTCATGAGCTGAAGAGATGGTCTCTGGAGCAGGCTGCCTGTATTTGCATCTGCGCTCTCTGTGGCCCCATGTATGTTATTTAAGCCTTTACATCTCAGTTTTAACATCCATAAATTGGGAATAATAAATAACAGCACCACCACTGCAAAGGGTTGTTGTCAGGATTAAATGAGTTGATGTATGTGGAGCTCTTAGAGGAGAACCTGAGAGTAAGTATAAAATCACTGTTTTCTTTTTCTGTCTACACAACATCTGATAGCCTGAAACATGGTCTAAGCCACTTAGATCACTTAAAAGAAGGCAACCACTAAAGTCACTTCCAGCTCTAGGCTTCCCTAATTCTGCGTCCAACCTAGAATACTTCCCCAAGTGTGGTCCATGGACATGAAGCTTGTTAGAAATGCAAGTTCTCAGGCCCTTCCCTGGTCTTACTATGTCAGTTTCTTTGGGTGGGCCCAGAATTCTGTGATTTAATGTGTTCTCTGGATGATGTTTAAATTTGGAGAAGGATGTCTCAGAATTTTCTCTTTATTGAGAAGCTTCAAGCAGGTGCCACTTCCAGGAACCCCAGTGATGGAGCTGTGGTGGTCACAGTGATGGTGGCAACCAAATCTCCTCATGGTTCCCTTTGACATGGGGACTAGTTGGAAGCAGAGCATTGGCAGGAATTGTTAAGGATACTTAGAATGAGGTGAGTCCTGGCCAAGGCAATTCCAAAGATTTCGATTGGGCTAAGTTTTAGCCTGTTTTCATACCATTTGACCTTAGATCCGATTTCCACCTACCATCTCATATTTTCACTCCAAATTAGTCTATAAACTAGAGATTGTAGCTTTGTGACTTGGGACCTTGAAAGATGGTTTTCAGCTGCATTTTTTATATTTGAATCCAGCTAGTCTCATAAAGAAAACTCGGAGAGCTCATTCTTTGAAATAAAGAGATTATTAGGAAATGAAAATTTTCCAAAATTCAGGATATTACAATGAGTAAGCACTGAGGATGTCTGAAGAAGAGAGGGGACTGATAGACTTCAGCATGTACCTCTCACTCTCTCCCACGCCATGTCCCTCCCTAGTCATCTACTCATCTCCAGGATGCTTCCCCTTGTAGGATCAACCAACACAAGTACAAAATGCAACATTTTTTAAATGAACTTCTTTGATGCATAGGGCATATCTCCTTTTACTTATTTATTTATTTATTTATTTTGGCCAACAGTGAAACAATTATTTTTCAGTCTTTTTCTTCATGCTGAAATCTTTGAGGTATTAGTTAATTCATGACCTTCTGACGCATTACAAAGTCTTTTGGATCTGCTTCATAGAGTCGCTCTATTTTAGCAACACAATCCAGTTCAGGTTCTTATCCCTTGTGGCCTGATGGCTTCAGTGACCTCTTGGCTGTACCCTTGATGGACCAGCCTGTTCCTTCCTCTGCATGCACTCCCATTGACACAGCAACACCCCTCAAAGACTTTTTTCTTACCGTGTTGTTCATGCCTTTGGCAAAGAACCTACTCTGCCTTTATTTTGTCCATTCTATCCAATCCAAATATCTCTACCCAGCCTCCAGCTCTTTGCTCACGCTTCCTCCTACATTTCAAGAGACTTCTCCATACTTTTTGCAATTCCAGGAAACCAATGTGGTGTACTCATCACTCCACTTCTTAGCATCCTCCCCATTCTCCCAACAATCCACTTCACCCATCACATGTTTTTCTCCCTCCCTCTGTCCTCAACTCTCGTTTCAGAACCCTTATTGAACATTCTCTCTAGGTCCCCTCTAACCTCAGAGGTACTGCTACTGCTGTACCTCCACTCTGATGTGTACGTTGCTTTGCAATTAACCCCAAGGATTTTTGTAATGTAGGTTTTCTTTTAGATCATTGACTACCGAAGACCAGCGGCAGCAGAGAATTTTCCATTTCCTTTGTTAATGCTTCACTTGGGGCCCAGCCCAGAGTGCAAGGCTGATAAAATGTCCAGCATAAAATGGGTGCTCATGACATATTATTCCCTGATTACAAAAAGCTTGCGGGGTCTCCCCAAAGACACCCAGAGGGGAAGAAGCAGTTGGGATCCCCTAAGTGAAGCATGGTTTAGGGAGCTCTAATGAGACCCAATTAGAAACCTTCTTGCTTTTTGCCTATGTTTCATGTGAATGGTAAAAGCTGGTATGTGAAAAAAAATCAGGCAAACTGTGGCTTTTTGGACTGTGGCACGCTTCTCTTCTGCTATGAATGCTCGCCTGGTTTGCATTACGATTTCCTTCCTTGCTGGAAAACTACACAGACTTTCTCCCTTTCTTTGGAAGAAGTGGGACCTGTTGGAAATGTGAGGCTCCAGGATTCAAATGCAGTGGGCTTGGCTGTGGTGCTCTGTAGTGCATTTCTTGACAAGTCCTGAAAAGACTATTGAATTCTGGCCTGTGCTTTTCTCTGCAGTATTTGGATGGGTTTCAGCTGCAGTGTTTGGCTGGATAGAGTAATCGAAATAGATTTTTTTTTCTTCCTCAGTAATCTTAGGTTACAATTTCATCTTTTACCGTGAAAACGGAGTATTTTTCTATCACGCAAGTACTTTTGAGTGCGCTAGAATCATGGCTCTCTCACAAGCAAACAACCTGTCTTTTGAAATTACATGCAAACAGGTGAAAATATAAGCTGGTAGTGCTATCCTCAGAGGAACACTGGACAGGCATTTGGGGAGTTTGCTAGAGGATACCAAGTTACATTCATCTCTCTCTCTCTTTTTTTTTTTTTTTTTTTTAAATGCGGGCATTTTACTGAGTAGAAAAAAATCCTCTTTTTTTCATAGGTTAAAGCACTGTCTGTAAGCATCGCTGCAACGTCACTAGCTCTGCATGTGTGGTGGGAGGGGGTTGATGCTGTGTAAGCGCCAATTGCTCTCTGTGCTCTTCAAAGAGCGGCTGGTCTTTGAATCTGCTCCATATCTAGAATTCTAGCTTTAATTATCAGATTAGCCTGCATTTTCCCCTTTGTGATTAAGGAGGAGAGAAGCTGAAGTGTGTTTATTATTCTGCAAAATACTTGACATAGTAGCATCCCAACTGTTTTAATTTTGTTCTGGAAATGAGAGCTGGTGAAATTATAGACTTCTTCAAGCCAAGAGAAAGAAATGAGTAAACCAAGGGAACAGAGTCACTGAGTGACAAGACAAAAATGGCTGAACAACACTGGAATTGTGCCTTTCAGGGTCCCTGCAAGTGATGAACAAAACGAGAAAGATTATGGAACATGGGGGGGCCACTTTCACCAACGCCTTTGTGACCACGCCAATGTGCTGCCCCTCCCGGTCCTCCATGCTCACTGGGAAGTATGTGCACAACCACAACGTCTACACCAACAACGAGAACTGCTCTTCACCCTCCTGGCAGGCGATGCACGAACCTCGGACTTTTGCTGTGTATCTTAACAACACTGGCTACAGAACAGGTAAAGGGTGCACTTTCTTCCCCGGGGCCCTCTGATAAAACGTCTTAGTCACAGGAAAACGCAGCGCCCAATGAAATCTATGAAGATCCAATAAGTTCCTAAATGGAAGTATTTAGGCTGTTCTCTTCTGTATCATATCCTTCCCTTCCCTCACTTTTTCACTCTGAAGGATGTCCCAATGAGAGGCTCCTTAGAGAGAAGACAGAATGATTCTCAGTGGACATGTTCTGAAAATGTTGTACTCATCAGAGTACCCAGCAATTGCAATTTTCCAGGAGAACCTACAATAGATGATTTTTCTTCCCATTTGCCTGCTTACTTCAACCTCCCGAATCTCAGGGCATCATGGCACAGCTTGAGGCTTGTTTTAGATGTTGGTAAATTTCTGTTGATTGTTCCTCAGGGTCTGGCACACAGTAGATGGTCACAATCATTTAGTGAATTAATAAATCATTGAATGAATAAATCAATAATGTGTACCTTATTGATGCATTTATTTATTCATTCATAATTTAGTAAGATTTGGAGTTTCTTTAGCTTATGTTGCAGTCATTTTTAGGTCTCAGATGTTCACCTCCACCTTCCAAGAAAGGAAGGCAATTGCTATACCTGTTATCATTGTTTAACCCACAGAGGGCAAGAGGAAGGTTAGGGTTAGCTGGTCTTTTGAAAATTGTGGACCTCTTTCAAGAGAGGTCATAAGCATCATGCCAGTCTTTCTAAGAAGCAAGGCTCTTTCTAGTAAGACTGCCGCCCCCGCCCTCACCAAAGTCTTTATTCCTCCAACATTTAGATGCTTTTAGCACTTCTTCATGAAAGAAAATAAGAATGATTATAGAGGGGCTACAATGCAAAATAGATTTTTCAGAACCACCTATCATTAAAGCTTATTGGAAACTATTTTACAAATTCTCTGTTCCAAAGATTTAAAAGTAAAGGATTCCAGATAAAGGTATTCTGTTAAATCTCTTCAAAAAAGTGAAATGAATCTTTCCCTCTGATCTCAGGAAACACGTGGCCATTGGCTCCTCTGCCGAGCACCCCGTGGGCACTTCATACTTTTTACTTATGGATGAAAATATTCGTTGTGAATATGACAGCATTGCCACTCGCAGACATTTCAAGATAGCCGCTCACAGAGGAAGCTCCTCCCGGGAATCTCCAGGGGGGTTGCTTCTGCTGAGGAAAGAAACTAGGTTACTCCGAGTGCCTTATCCTGTTTCTCACATAAGTGATTTAAATTTATGGCACCTTTCATCTGAGAGCTCTGAAGCAATTTGCAAATCCATCAAGCATCCCTGTAGTGTTTTGTAGCCAGCAAATGTACTTGGCTCTGTTTTATAACTGAAGTGGGGATTTCAAAAATCGGTGACCAGCTCAGAAGCAAAATCAGCAATGGTCCCCTAATGCCTGGTTCCTGATTTGAACCATCCAATTTTGTTCTGTTCCTGGAAAGCGTTGTGTGAGATCAGGGCCTTTCGACTCCCAGGCTCCCTATAATTTTTTCCCAGCAGCGTGCATACAGCTTGGAGCGTTGGGACCCTCACCATATCCAGAGCAATATGGACAATGTCCGTGATAAGTAGAGATGCAGGGTGAGTCAGAGCATCCTGCAGGACTGAGAGTGGCCAACGAGGGTTTGCTAATTTGTTTCAGGGCTAAACCAAGAAAGGGGGAAAACAAGGTAAGTTCTGGAGGCATGGTATGCAGCGATGTGACTATAATTGACAATATTGTACATGTACTTGTTTCACTCATGCTCTGCTGTATCCACCCTAAAATGGGTTGCAAGAACTTGAATGAAACTCAGAGGTAATTTAGTTCAGTTCCCTTAGACCCACAAGATTAAACTGACTCGCTGAAGTGACACATTCGATGTTCTAATGGGAAGACCAGGCGTCAGGACCTTGATCCTTGGGGCTCTCTCCAGTGTGCGACTCTAACTCATGGGTTCGGTCCAGGATGAAATTGCACATCGTAAGGCTTTGCCCATGACAAGTGTCTGACCTTTTGTTCAGCCCAGCAGGCCTGCTTCATTCAGGGAGAGGAGATATGTTCTTGGAAACTAAGACAGATTCTGAAGCCAACCTTCTCCCCGGGGGTCCAGACACTTAGGTAATAGTGGAATTTATAGTGAGTCATCCTACAAAATTAAAGGCATTTTTTTCAAGGGTAACAAGGACTTATCCAGATACTTAGTGTGGAAAACAAATATTGATGTGCCCATTAGTAAATCAGAAAAATTATAAGTGAATGACTAAAATGGCAGTGATAGGATCTACAGAGTTTAAATTTATCTTTGATGGGAGCATATTGAAGTGTCTGAGACAATTAGGAAGCAAAGATGTCTTTGTGACAATAATTATTGATCTAACCAGGGACAGTGACACATTTGAAAATAAACACATAAGCATATCAAGATGACAGGCACCTTAGGAAATTAAGAGAACTGGTGAGTAGGTATTAAACCAGCATAATTATTCATGAGCCACTAGACTAGTCGGAAAAGAGCCAGCATATAAAGATTTTATTGTTGTCTTAATAATGAATATATTATTTGGAACATTTAGCTGAGAACCGAAGAAAAATAATGAAGGAAACTGAAATATGTATTAGACATTAATATCCATCGAGAGAAAAGCACAAAGCAGCAATTAGATTTACGAAGAACAGCTCAGAGAAGACAAATTACTAAGAGGTTTATTTTGGGAGGAATCCAGAATACATGGATTTAAATGAATCGAATTGATCCAATATTATATTTACTGTTGTATGACATGATTTTTCTTTTTCAGAACTGAGGCATATTTTTGGACTGGCTATAGCCTAAATTTTTCTAAACTTACTCATGGAAAATATGAGTCCACAACCACTTAAATGTTCGAGAAAGGGAAAATACAGTAACATGTCTATTGCATTTTATGTTCTGACAAGTGAACTGGGAATGACATTGGATTATCGATCATACGAATGAATATCCTGCCTGACTCTATGCTCAACATTTTTTTTAGCTTGCATTTCTTGCGAGGGTATAGACATATGTGTGAAACCTGGCCTAGTTTTAAGGTAAAGTGATAAGCCATGTTTCAGAGGTAGCATCAAGTGTTAGCCAAAACCCTGAACAAAGACTGAGGACACCTAGAGTCACGTCCTAGCTCAGTCGGCCTTTCCTTTGTTTTGAGAACTTGTGGAGAGGCCAGTTTTCCAACCGACAAAATGTAGAGATTGGACTAGAAGGATTCCTAAGTTTTCTTTCCGGTTCAAAATTATACTGTCATCTTATATGACCACTGCAGTTATCATACTGATTCACTTAAAAATTGTAGTGTTCAAATTATAATCAGAGCACATGATACATGAAATCACATGTGAATTAAATTTAGTTTTGCTAATTCTACATATCACTGAAGTATAAAGGGCAGTATTTAACAGAGATCTGCAGTACAACTTTTTGTAGAGTATTCTTTTGTAACAAAACAATTTATACAAATTAGTCAACTTTTCTAATTTCATGTCTTTTATATTATAAAATTTATTCATGTTACTTATGGCAAGTATATTTATTCTCTAATATAGGATTTTGTAATGGTAGAGTTCACTTAAAGTAAGGCAAACTAATATTCTTCTTCCTATGAGTACATAACATAAGACATAGCATTCCACATTATGCTATTTATTGAGCATTCTTAGAACTTCACTAGATACTGGGCTGAGAAGAGATATAAAATAAGATCCCTGTCTTCATTAGACTTACAATCTAATTGGCGAAACCAGATGGGTTGACGTAAGAGGAAATCATAATTTTTACTTGTTTTAAAATGATGTGTATTATTAGTTATGACCAGTGAAATCCTGTGACCCAAATCTATCCATTACATAAAGTAAAAAAGCTCAATTAGTATATCATTTTTTATATTGAATAAGATTTAACTTCTTCACAGCCTCAGAAATCTTTTGTGTAGTTAACTATTGCTGATTTAAGATAAATACCTTTGCCCTGGCCATTGTAACTCAATGGTTAGAGCATTGGCCTGTGCACCAGAGGGTCATAGGTTCAATTCTGGGTCAAGGGCATGTACCTGGGTTGCAGGTTCAATCCCCAGCCCAGTTGGGGTGTGCGTGGGAAGCAGCCAATCGATGTGTCTCTCTCACATATTTTTTCTCTCTTTATCTCTCTCTCCCTTCCTACTTTATATATATATATATATTTGATTTCAGAGAGGAAGGGAGAAGGGAAAGAGATATAGAAACATCCATGATAAGAGAGAATCATGGATCAGCTGCCTCCTGCACACCCCCTACTGGGGATCGAGCCCACACCTCAGGCATGTGCTCTTGATCAGGAATTGAACCCAGGACCCTTCAGTCCTCAGGCCGATGCTCTATCCACTGAGCCAAACCAGCTGGGGCCTCCTTCCCTTTTACTCTCTCTAAAAACCAATAGAAAAGAATATCCCTTGGGTGAGGATTAACAATAACAACAATAGTAATATAATAAACTAAAACAAATACCTTTACTTCAAATAGCTCAAGGAAACTTTCCTATGTATTATGGCACAAACAGTCCTGGACAGAGTAGCATGGCCTAAAGTAAAAAATAATTATAACCAAGTCTTTGTGATCTTTCTCCTGGCACCAACAGCTGTGAAGGGACGTGTTCGGCGGCATCGCAGAGAGACAGTCATACGGAAGGGCGGGTCGGTGGCGTGTTGGTGATATATTCAGATAGCACAGCAGTAAGTGAAGTTGAATGCCAGCACCAAAGGGGAGAAAAACTTCAAACTCCCCATAATACAATGGCAATATGGGCAAGAAAATGAAATTCACCTTAGGGAGGGAGGAAGAGATTTAAAACATCTGGAGGGAAATCATTAGAAGGCCAGATAATCAATTGCAGAGTGCTGCCAGGGGTGATTACAAATGAGTCTCAACATCAGGAGGCAACAAAAAAGGCCAGAGTCCCTCGAAGCTGCCAACACTGGGGTGTCGCTTTGTGAGGCATGAGGTCCTGGTTTCTTGGAACAAGTGTGATGGGCAAGGGCACATCTGGAAAACTGATACATTCTTTGCACTCCATTAACACAAAGACACCGAAAACCTGGAGGGAGTTCTGACGTGAATGACAAGCACAGTAAAGAGACTTGTAGAAATAGTTTCTAAGAGGAGGATGAAAGGGCAGGGAATAGCCATGGCAATGGGTAGAAACAGTACCAAATATTAGTAGTCTCTCGAGGGAAACAATGAAGGAACGGCTTGGCATGGCTGCCCTGGGAGGAAAAAAACAAAAAATAAAACTAAGAGGAACAGGAACACTTGTATAATGCATCGAGCTGGGGAAAGGAAGCCAAATGGGAGAGAATGTGTTGCCACAAAATCCATCAGATCAGAAAAGAAAATATTGTAACCTCTCAGGAAATGTTTTCAAACGCACAAGTGCAGAGATCTGGGACGAGAGTTCCTTGCACCACGGAATGGTCAATTATTTACAATCAGAACACGGATTTGAAAGGATGGAAGTAATAGTGATGCTAATAATAACAGCAGCAGTAGCAGCACTTAAAAAGCTCTTGTTATGGGCCAGGCACTGTGTTGAGCACTTGATGTTTGCATTAACTCATTTAATCCTGACCAGAATGCTGCCACTGTTACTATTATCATCTTCATGGTTTTAGGAAAGGGAATCGGAGGTAGAGTTAAGTAACTTGCCGGTGGACACATAGCCAAGCAAATAGCAAGCCAGGATTGGAACCCAGGCAGGCTGGCTCCAGGGTTTATATCCCAAACCATTACGCTCTTTTACTTCTTTGAAAACCAAAGGAGAGGAAAATGGAATAAACCCCCAGGGATGAGGCACAGGCCAGAGGAAAGAGCTGGGCCTGAGGTTATTAAGTGGAAGATTCTGGAAACAGCCCCCTTCTGGAGTGACGTTGTTGGGCTGTGGTGTTGGTCGGCTGCCTGTGACTCCAAGTCATGTTGCTTTCGTCGGAAAAGGAAACTCATCTTGTGGTTCTGTGTGAAAAGGTGGTTAGTCTCTGCAGACAAGAACCCGTCATTAGAAGAATTCCTACTACACGGTCAGCTGGGAGGGAAATCCTGAGTCAGACCTGACGTGAGAGCCTCTGACACTTTGTCCTACCCCCCTGGAGCTGCCCCGGGCCCTGGCAGAATCCGCAGGCTGTGGGCGTTTGGCTAAGGGACAGTTTGATCCATTCACTCACTCACAGATTCAACAGATAAATATTCACTCAACAAATAAGTAGGCATTGCCTTGTTCCTCAGACTGAAGTCAGCTCTTAAAAAAAAAAATCAGTCTGAGAAACATTAACTTCAGCAACTCTGGAGCTCTATTGTATGAAAATATTTCGACCAAATCAGCATTAAAGTTATAACCCAAGTGAAAACACAAAATGTAACAAGTCTGGAACCTATGGAATCCCCAGAATGCATGGGGATCCATAAACCCCAGTTCAAGAAACAAAACTTATGCAGCCCCTATACTATGGGCAAGGATGGAGAGGGGGTACAGAGATGAGGCCAAGGTAATGCTTGTCCTCAAAAAACTTATAGTCTAAGAAGGGTTAGGCTCACATATGAACTTGACTCTACCACTAGGAAGAAAGAGAGGATGTCGTTAGAGCCACAGACACAAATTGCTGTGGGATTGGGGTGAAATGGCATGTGCTCTGACCTTGACAGAGAGAGGGAGATGAAGACAGTAGCACAGGAGAGGTAGAGAGATGCAGACCAGAGCTGCAGAGAGGGACATGAGCCGAGAAGGGCAGGTGGACTTGGAGAGTGATTTTGTGCAGACCCAAGGAAGGCTGAGGATAGCACTCTATCAAATTAAACTGGATCCTGCAGGCAACAAGGGTTCACCTAGACTGTGAGAAGAGGGTCATGTGACCAGAGCTGGTCTTCAGGAAGGTGGTACTGAGAGTGGAAAGACCTGGAGCCTGGCAAGCAAAGCTGGCCAGGAGACCGGGCATCTGTGGGGGATCACATAATCAGAGAGGGAGGCAAGGTTCGAGAGCCATCACCCAGGTAGAACCTACAGGCGGTGGCAACTGCATGGCGAGGGGCAGGTGCAATCAGGGAAGGCTCTGGGTTGCCAAGCGTGTTATGCAGCAGGGAGATTATACCACTCAGAGAATTAAAGGATAGCGGAGAAGTAAGTTTAAAAGGGAAAATTATTAATTCCGTTTGGATGACTGTGTTAAAGGCAAGTAAAACATTCAGATGGAGATAATCTACAGATAGTTACACATCAGAGATGAGAGCAAGGTAAATAGCTATCCGTTAAAGTCACGGAAATGACGTACCGTGGATAAGGTGATGATGGAGAAATATGTGCTTTAAGACGATAGCAGGGAAGTGCCTGGATTCTAGCGTCCGTTTTCATCCCAAGCCAGTCATCCGGGAACCACCTGTTTTCATTGTGTAAGTGAAGGCACCTGCAAAACCTGCCTAATGAAGCTGGGAAGTGGCTTTGACCTGGAAGGCACAGGACATGCTCTCTCCCTAAATTAAAGAGGGAGGCCTTTTAAAAATCAGAAAAATTAAAACATGCATGCATGTGTGTATGTATGTGTAGATCTAGATGTGTGTGTACACATATACTTCACTATACACATATGTATTCCCATATATACATATATAAAATAAAATGTTCTCTAGTCCTTCATACTTGAGGGGAAGGCTATGTATGTGTCTAATAGGGTGATCAAACACTTAGGTTTACCCTGAATAGTGCTTGTTTATATCTGTTTCCTTTATACCAAAAGGAAAATGTGTGTATGTATGTCACTTTGCCAAAAGATTGGGGTATGACACTAACATTATTTTGACATCCACTGCCCAAGGTTAACTTTTCTTCTACCGTCTCTTTTTCAAGCCATCGTTTCATATTTTTGCATTTATACATTTATTTATGATTAATCATTTCACATGAGAACATAATCCTTTTTTTTCTCTCATTGCAGCCTTTTTTGGAAAATACCTCAATGAATATAATGGCAGCTACATCCCTCCTGGGTGGCGAGAATGGCTTGGATTAATCAAGAATTCTCGTTTCTATAATTACACTGTTTGTCGCAATGGCATCAAAGAAAAGCATGGATTTGATTATGCAAAGGTAATTTTCAGGCACTTTTACACGGCATCAATTTACTTGGTGCATAATGGAGAACAGCCATTTTCAGCAAATTAACCTATCCGCAAGATTGGCTTTCTATGTTCTCACAATGTTAGAATGAGAAATTTTAAGGTAATTTTAAAACTCCAGGCAAGAAAAGACTCTCAAGGAACACTGACTTTATATAGTGATTTTTTTTCCCCTCATTAGAACCCTAGGCAATCAGCCTTTGATGAAAGGATCATCAAGAAAATCATAGATACCTCCACTCTGTCTTGTGATAATTTTTGGTTTCCCTCCCACACCCAGAGGACTTGTCCACATAATCAAATGTTCATCTTTGTACTATTTTGCTTTTCACTGGGATGAAAGTCAATTTTGTCTTCAGATTTAGATGTAAAAATAAGAGCAAACAAGTGGAATAATCAGAGGTTGGGGACCCACACGCCTCCCTGGGACTCCTGTCTGACCAACCTTAGCTATGAGACCAGGACACCTGCCCCAGGGCAGCTTGAGTCCACAAGTGTCTCTCAAACTGTCAATCCTAAGATTTCCAAATCAGTTCATAGAAACTGGAATTGGCGTGCCCCACGGCCCCCTAACAAATGGATCCTAGATTGGACTTTAAAATTCCCAAGGGTTCTGTGATTGCCAGTGTAAATAAGACAATTTTCAGATCACAGGAGTGAAGGGGAAAAATACCTTTGAATTTAGCCTGCTAATTAGCCTAAAATAGCCTCTTCCCTTCTGGCCATACTCACCTCTTCCTCATTCCCCTAAAAGAAGCCTCACATCCGCTCTACGTAGCACAGATCACTACAAAAGAGCCACTGGTAGAAATGACAAGGAGGGAACTTGATTTAATTCAGGCACATTGCTGCCTTGATGTTTGGCCTGATTTAAGCACAAGGAACTTGGTGGGAGATAAGGTTTAAGTGTCCTCTTTCATACCCTTCAGAAATCAGTGAATGCAAATGAATTCACAAACATTCCTAATAAAGTTTCCAGACTCATCAAAGTTGAGAGCTAGCTGGCAGGGACCTTGGAGGCAGATCCGAGCTGCATCCTACAACGTGCACGGATTGTCACCGCTATCATTTTTTATCTGTGGGGATGCTTTCATGCTCCTTGTTCTAGCGATTAACCTCTCTTTCCCTGTTGTCCTAAGGAGAGCAATGTAATCAAGATTCCCTCCAAAGACTAAATCAGCGTAACTTGCCCATTACCACCGCTGATTAAGTGTCAAAGACAACTGTGTCCAAAAAGAATATATATCTTTTTTTTTTTTTTTTTTTAGTGGGGAAAGGAATGAAACAGACACTCCCATAGAAAAAGGTGCTACCCTGTGGGCTGGTCCTAACAATGGCATGTGACACAGATTTCGTCCCCTGGGCGCTGCTTTTGCAGCTGTTCTGGTCCTTAAATCTACATGGGATTCGTCATGCCTGGAAGCCCCTGCCACTGTAAACCTTGCCCGGGCACTTTCTGACATTTAGGCTGAAACTCTAGGCCACTGACACACACTTAGAGAGGCAGGTGGTTTAATTTAAGTTTTCATCTTTTCTTTCCTTTTCATTCCCTTCTAGACTTGCATCAGCCCCTGGGACTGGGGGTTAAGTCATTTTATTAACGTCAGGCTCTAATCCCAGCAGCTGTATCATTTTAGCTGTGCAATTAACGGAGGATAATCTGCAGGAAATCAACTGCTTCCCATATTTTAGTGTTTCAAGTACATTAATTAATAAAATGTTACAGCTTTTCCTGTGCACCCAGATTTTGGCCAAGGTTTCCTTTAGCAATTATGGTATCATTCCTACAGGTGAATTTTTAATTTAAAAGAAAAGATCTTTTGTTTGTTCGTACGTGTGTGTGTGTGTGTGTGTGTGTGTGTGTGTTCTGGAACTGTGAATGTGTAGTGGGTGTTGGTGTTTCCTGCCCTTGAAGTAATTAAATTTTTGTCAATGGATTACATCAACGAAATCTGAGAATGAAATATGTATCCGGTGTATTATGTGCTCTAGCATTTGGGTTGCCAGATCTGATCATTATCTTGGGCAAACAGGACTTGACTTTTTTCTTGCCTAATTGCTAAGTTGTGCATTACTTAAAATACATTTTACCACGCTCGTGACCCTAGAAAGTCCCTGGCAACTGGCTTGTTGCCTTGGGAAGTCCAGTGTCCCTTCCCGCTTTAGACCTTACCTCGTCATTCAGTGAGTTGCTTCTGAGGAAAGCAGTATTCAAATGTGATCTGATGAATTGTCACCTTTTGTAATTTCTGTTTTGTGTCAAATATATGTTTCAGGACTACTTCACAGACTTAATCACTAACGAGAGCATTAATTACTTCAAAATGTCTAAGAGAATGTATCCCCATAGGCCCATTATGATGGTGATCAGCCACGCTGCGCCCCACGGCCCCGAGGACTCGGCCCCACAGTTTTCAAAACTGTACCCCAATGCTTCCCAACACATGTGAGTAATACCATCGGCTCTGGGACCTACTGAACATGGGCCTCTCCTTTGCTCCCCACCCTGCTTCTCTCCTCACCCCATTTCCTTCCACACGACAGGAACATCAGCTTGGAACAGGCATGCAACCAAGGGCCTCGTCTAGATTGTCTGATTAGGAACCCCATTTCTAACATTTGTAAGTTGCTAAAAGGAAAGCAAAGAAGCACACAGGGTGAATGAGGCTGTTTTTATCAAGCATCCCCTTCAGTTACCTTAATATTCATGAGTATCGTCTAATAATAATGATGATCAAACTGTTTGCTTTGCATAGCAGCAGAGTGGTGACTGGGTCTGGTTACAGAAACATGGTTCATTTTCTAAAGAAAACTGTGAAACAGCGTTGCTGCAGACGTGCAGTTAGGACTGCGCCAGAAAGCAGCAGGAGGGGCCTTGCCCGAGAGGTCTGCCCAGGTCACAGCTTTAAAATAACCTGCTGTTTCTTTTTGAGAGGAGGGGCCGGAGAGACATGGAAACTGGAGGGACTGTGCGGAGAGCAGAAAGCTGTGTTATGCTGAGAGTGCTCCGTAGCCAAGGGTGGGAAAGTCTGGGTGCTTTGGCAGCAGAGAACCTGATTTTGGTGTTGACTCTGTGGACACATTTCCTTCCTACCTGTTGTAATAATATGCAGTCTTCCCCACAGAGCCTTTGGCTCGGGGTTTGCTCCAAGTTTGGCCCTCAAGGAGGTTGGGAACAGGAATTGATATTTGTTTATCATTAAAGCTTGTGCTTAAATACCATCCTTTTTTATCCACACTGATGTTCTAGCTGTGCTCCTGGACAAAAGAACATAGATGAGATGTGCAGCTGACCTGTGGGGGTTAGGGATGCTGAGCACTGAGCAATAGAAAATCCATGTATAAGTTTTTACTCCCCCAAAACCTAACCACAGTGTCCTCTTGCTATTGGTTCCAGAACGCCCTCCCCCACTGTGGATACCAAAATCTGCTCAAGTCCCTTATATAAAATGGGGTAGAACAATGCATACAGTTGCCTCTCCACGGATTCCCATTCACGGATTGAAAATACTGTTTTCGATCCATATTTGGTTGAATCCATGATGCAAAGCGCAGGGATACCGAGGACCAACTGTGTATCTATCGCATAAGTGAACCAGTGCAGTGTTGTTCAAGGGCCAACTGTGCTTCCTGTGTAAAGAGAGGAGTAACTGCTGAAGGCACTCTAGTTCAGCAGTAGCCAATTGGTGGTCCGTGGACCACTGGTGGTCCGTGAGGTCCGAAAGGTTGGCGACCGCTGCTCTAGTTGCTGTCATTACACATGCATGGAGGACATTCTTGTGCGCTTATTCTGTCTCTAATTATAGCTAACAGACCGACAACTCCTGGTCAGTAGGATATAGATCGTTTCTATGTATCAAGTGACTTAGAAAGGAGAGAGGTTAGAGCTTACTGAGGAGAGGAACTAACAATAAATAGGGAGCCAGGGTGGATAACCTACCAAACATGCCCAGACACTTGGAGGGCAGAAGTGTTTTAATGCACTAAATATTGTCAACAAATAAAGAGGAGTGCCCCATACCTGGCTGGCATGGCTCAGTGGTTGAGCATTGACCTATGAACCAGGAGGTCACAGTTCAATTCATGGTCAGGGCACATGCCCAGATTGCAGGCTCAATCCCCAGTGATTGGGGGCGGGGGGGGGGGGGGAACGTGTAGGAGGCAGCCAATCAGTGATTCTCTCTCATCATTGATGTTTCTCCCTTCCCCTCTGAAATCAATAAAAATTAATTTTTTAAAAAGAGGGGTGTCCCAGCCCCTGGGGAGCCCCTGTGTTTTGGAACTGACCCTGTGGATGGACATGCAAACCTCTGAAGATTTTCCCTACATATAACCATGGTGCAAAATTCAGGAGTGAAGCCCACGAGTGGCAAGCGCCTCTCCATTATAAAGTTAGGACCCAGCTGGTCCAGTGAAGGAAAACGGGCTTTGCAAGGTTCTTCCTGTGCTGGGACCCACTTTCCCTTTCCTTTTGAGTCAGAAATCATCATATGTGATGGCTTCCTTTGTTGCATTAGCATTAGTCAGCCTAAGCAGTGGTTCTCAACTTTTCTAATGCCGCGACCCTTTAATACAGTTCCCCATGTTGTGGTGACCCTGCTAGCGGTTCTCAACCTGTGGGTCGCTACTGTTATGAATTGTAATGTAAATATCTGTGTTTTCCGATGGTCTTAGGCGACCCTGCTAGCGGTTCTCAACCTGTGGGTCGCGACCCACATATTGAGAACTGCTGGTGTAGAGCCTAAGACCAACGGAAAACACGGGTATTTACATTACGATTCATTAACAGTAGCAAAATTACAGTTATGAAGTAGCAACGAAAATAATTTTATGGTTGGGGGTCACCACAACATGAGGAACTGTATTAAAGGGTCGCGGCGTTAGAAAGGCTGAGAACCACTAAGGTGACTTGGTACACCTATAAATTTTACCGGTGTTTTCTCAGATTTGAGAAGGGGTTGGCAAAGGGTTTTGTGGCTCCCTAGGGTCCCTGCCTTTGAAGCCCCAGGCCACACCTACAGGAAAGTCAGCCACAGGTCAACAGGTCTGTCTGGCAGCTCAGTGTCAAGCACAGACAGCAATCGCATGGGGGGAGAAGTCTGCAGAGTTCTCAGGGCCCCGATGATAGCTAAAAAAGCATCTCTGATTCCAACACCTAAAAATTCTGTTTAGTTCCACTAATATTTATGAGTGCCACTTGTGACACTCTGCTGAACAGCAGATAGACATGAGGAAGATATAGTTGTTGACATTAGAGAACCAATAAGCTCAAACAGGGATTGGCCCACGGGGGCCGAATCCAACTTGCCAATAGTTTGTATTAATAAAGTTTTATTGAAGCACGGCCACATCCATTTATTTAGGTACTGTCTATGGCTGCTTTCACAATACAACAGCAGAGTTGAGTAGTTGTGGCAGGTACTGGGTGGCCTGGAGTGCCTAAAATAGTACTTACTATCTGGTCCTTTACAGAATAAGTTTGCCCCAGATCCCTGCTCTAGGCAACTGTCCAATTAGCCACATCACCAGTAGGACCAGAAGTGGTAAAACCTCAGAGGGGACTATGGAAATTTGGAGGAGGATGTGTTCACATCTTTTGGGGGACCAGGAAAAATGCATGGGCCAGGAGGCATTCAAAGTGGGCCTCAAAGGATGGATAAAATTCCTGTAGCCAGTTCTACAGAGTGGGTTGATGATTTCAGAAAGAGAATGGGGCTCAAACAAGTGGTCACCACGTAAGTGAGGTGATCTCAGATGTGACTTAGGAAGTGGAGAATGGGATGCAAGGAAAGCAAGGTGGGGGGAGATAAAGCTAGAAAGGGAATGAGCAGAATGTTGAGGACGAGTGAATTTGTACATAACTGTAAGCAGACAGTCACTGGGGGTTATTTAGTAGGGTAGTGGCATAATATCTGACTCGGTCACTTTTACATGGAAATAGTGTCAGTTATTCTTTAGTTTAAATGAGCCACCTGTAAGCCTTATTAGTGAGTTCATAAAGTGAAATCTACACCTGGCAGAGGGAAGAGTGTTCAGATCTTAAAGACATGCAAGCATGGGTTCCCATCTCAGCTGTCCTCACTAGGGCTGGGAGCAATTTCTTTTAAAAAAATATTTTTTTTTATTGATTTTTTGAGAGAGAGGAAGGCAGAGTGATGGAGAGAGAGAAACATCAATGTGAGAGTGTAACATCCATCATCCATTAGCTGCCTCCTAATGCCCCTGCACCTCCCCGTACTAGGGATCGAGCCCGAAACCCAGGCATGTTCCCTGACCAGGAATCAAACTGGCAACCCTTTAGTGCACGAATGTCACTCAACCTACTGAGCCACACCAGCCAGGGCAGGGGCAATTTCTTTAACCTCTCAGAAGTTCCATGGTCTCATCTGCAAAATGGGGATAAATTAGCACCTTGACATGATGTCATGCATGAAAATCAAGAGAAGCAGCATAGCTGAAGTCCCCAGATAGGTCCTGGGACATAGAAGTCACTTCACTGATGTTAATTCTTGTCGATTCTTTCTATTAAGATGAACCATATAACACTGCTCTTTCTTTTTCTTTTTTTTTATTCTTTATTGATTAAAGTATTACATAGTCTCCTTTTTCCCCCATTGACCTCTCCCCAGTCACTCGCACCTCACAGCACATGCCCTCACCCTCCTAATGTCTGTGTTCATTGGTTATGCCAGTGGTCGGCAAACTGCGGCTCGCAAGCCGCGGTTTGCCGCTCTGTTGACTAATGAGTTTGCCGACCACTGACCTAGACTCTCGATTCCAATAATTACAGGCTGTTGTTGTTCCTTGTGATTAAGCCCCTATCCCAGTGGTCAGCAAACTCATTAGTCAACAGAGCGGCAGTTTGCCGACCACTGGGTTATGCTTATGTGCATGCATACAACCAAAGGACTTGTATACATGCATATAAACACCGCTCTTTCTTGTTTTATCTTTGACCTATGAAAAATGCAATCTTATTTGGTTCAACTTAATGTTTAGGGGGAGCAGCTAGAGAAATGACAGACTGATACTTGCCCATTGTGACATGGCAAACCTCTTGACACGCTAAGACTCACATTGGGATGCGCCTCCCGCACCTGGCCATTCTGAAAACACAGGCTAAGCACCGAGATGGGCTGTGTTATCCCTTCCAGGTGCAAAACCGGTGCTACGGGCAAGTGCCAGTTTGGAGCACAGCCTTAGCCGCAGAAAATGAAAATTCATGTGGTTGGTTGAGTGACTGAGCTTGTACCTGCTGCTAACCTGTGGGGTTTGGTGTCCCTCGTCCCCACAGCCCTTAGATCCTTGGGTTGCTGGCATCTTTGTTGCAAAGTCCTCCGGGCTGCCGCTGGGGGAAGGGGCTGGAGAGAGTCAGTGTGCATGTCTTGTTACTGTGAGTGACGGCACCGGTTCACAGTTCCGTCCGCAGACAAAGGGAGTGAGACAAATGAAGGACGGGCTGCCATTTGGGGTGCACGGAGCTCCTGAATGGCCGGTGTCCTTAGCGCATGAGCAACACGTTGGAGCGAGGGGATGGCAGCAGTGACGTCCGCTGCAGAAAGCTTTGGCAGGCCCAGGGACAACAGAGCAAGAAGCTGCAGACTGACCCCCACGGCGGGACCCAAGTAATGCGGACGCTTTCCTTCAGGTCGCCTTCCTTGGTGGTCAGGCATTACTGAGACGCCTTTCAGCCGGCTTTGGGTTATGGCTCTGTGACCCGCTCAGCCCCGAGCCAATGTATCATGTTTGCACGGTGCTTGCCGGTCCCAACAAAGGATGAAGCCAGGCCAACACTGGCTTGTTGGCTTTACAAACGGAGGCTAGAGGTTATTATGCCCACCAGCTAAGAATGAGAGCGGACTCCCGGCCACTCGGGACAGAGGCACTGTTTGAGCAGACAGCAGCCCAGCCGCTCCTGGCCTCCGAGACATCTGAGGGCGCCGCCGTCATAACAGCACACAGAGCCAGCCCTGTTGCAAAGCCCTTCACTGTGGCTAAGACCCTGTTGTGCTTTTCAGTAAGTTACCTGGCCAGTATCCTCCGAGTAGGGCTGTGCCTCACTCTGGCTTTGACGTAACGTCTGGCCCCTGGCCTCAGTGATGTCAGGATATGCACCTGTGACAGGGAGGCTCCACATTCCACGCTCCCTTATCACCTTCCTGCCATCGATGTGCCTATCAGCTTAAAACACTGTCGTGTGTGTTTCAGTTCCACATTCTTTCTTCCCATACCTGGGAACGTGCGGCCGTGTGTGTGAACGCACAGGTTCAGGCGAAATCTACAATCTCCGCAGAACAGCCCATGTCCACTAATGTGCGAGAATCGTTCTGAAAGGGGAGCTTTCGGCTGAACACAGTGTGTTAAATGGGAAGCTATCCCTGTGTAAGCCTCCAAAGTTTTTGAAACACCTTTATGATCTGAAGTTGGGAAAAAACGTCTCGCCTTAAAAAGAAGTTGCGCATTCTTACTTTATTTCTTCCACAAATACGTAAAAGGAAATTCTTTCAAAGGTGAGAGAATTTTTAATTCTCCATAAAAATTTCTGATTTGGGCCGAACTAGTTGCCCATCTTTTCTGCTCATCCCGGTCCCTGAAGTCCAAGTGCACACCTCCAGGGGGACAGCGTTCACACCAAATACCATGGAAATGGAGTGATGCAGGGCAGCTCCGTCCTGAAAACAGAACCAAGTGTCTCATCTATACCTTCCAGTGCCCGGTGTGCATTGGTTAGCAAATAAATAAATGTGTTAACCCCTCCAATTAGCTGACATTAAAATGGTTTTTTAAAAATAATATAAAAATAGTTAAATAATCGGTTTTATGAATTAAAAAGGACACCTAAAATAGCATAATTCCATAAATTTTTAGATTAAAAAAAACGAAGACTTAAATTTTTTTTTTTTAATAAAAAGACCCCAAAATGGCTTTGCCCAGGTCACATAAGTAGATAGGGTCAAAGGTGGAGCCAAAACTCGATTCTCTTGGACCCAGGTGATGTCCCACCAGGCTTGCTCAGTACCCATCAAAGTCACAATTAATATTAGAAGCGGTTCCTGTGTGTGCATCGGCAAAATTCTAATTGGCATCGGCAACGTTGTTAGAAAACTCTTTAAATTAGTTTGGTAATGTAGCTATAATCAAGATCATTTGGTATTATTCTGCACGTGTTCAATTTTGCCTAAGTAAAGACATTTGAACACTTGTGGGGAATATCTCCACAAAGCCAATTAAGTAAGTTCAATTTCAGTGAAAGCTGAGATCGTGTGGCTTGGGAGATTAAGTATAGAATTTCCCATTTAATGCCTTGAGTGTGTGTCTTCAATCTGTGTAACTGGCTTATTCTGGGAACTGAGACCTATTTTATTTCTCAGGGAATGATGGTTCCGCTACCAATACGCTTTAAGACTTAGACCACTGGGGGGATTTTGTTGTTGGTTGAGACTAAACAACAAGTGAAGAAAACACACGTCAAACTGTAACACACTAGAAACATCTTTATTTTCACTGGTAACAACAAAGGCCACCAGTGGTAAGAATGAACTGCTAAGTTCCTTGCATTTCCCCAAGTGTGGATTTAATCTACAGCACATGCATTTCTTGAAACTATTTTTTTTGCTCGGAAGAATTATTCTCCTAAAATACCCACCCATCAAAAAGAAAGGGGATAGTGTTGATTTTCAGAATTCTTATTCCTGTTCCATCGATAAGCAATCCTGGAAAGAGAATCAAAGGCCAAAGAGAATTGGCATTGATGTGGAAGGCTGAACTGACAGATGTGGTGGGCTACAGGATCTGTGCTCTAACGGGCTGAGCAATAAAGTCCAACGAGTAGTGACTAGAGAAAAACAAGGTGCAGGCAAACTCACCGGGAAAAGTTAACACTGTCAGGTACTGGAATAGTCTGTTGAGGGCTCTGGGTATGTTTTCTGGAGAGTCTAAGGTCTGGAGCGCACTGTTCTGGACAAAACTCTTACCTGAAGAGACAACAGAAAGTCTCGACCAACCCAGGCATGTGGGACTATAACTCACACAGAATTTTGTGGGTTGTTTGTTTTTTTTTTAGGAAAGCAACAGAAACTCAAAAACGACAAGTTGGTTCTTTGTTCTCTCAATTTTAAAGCAAGTAGCCAGCGTTACCTGCCTTCTCGCTGACGCACCCAGGGTGCCGTGCAGGGTCAGACGTTATTCTGTATTTGCAACAAAAGCAGATGCTCAGCGTCTGGTGGGAGGGATCTGAATGGGAAGCAGGAGCTGCTGATGTTTTACATCAGGATGAAGGCGAAGGGTTTCAGGACTTACTTTCCCACAGAAAGAAATGTTTGTTTCCCTTCTCCTTTTGATGACTAGGACTTCAAGGTGCTTCTTGGGGACTGTGGCCATTGTGCCGTCGTGGAGGGAGCACTGGCCCCTGCACGTTCTTATGTCCACTTCACTTCCCCGTTTGTAAAATGGGACTAAGATGCCCTCCCTCACGACAATCAAATGAGCTAGACAATGAGCCCTTTCCCAGGCACCCGTAAGTGTGGCTCTGATGTGGTCCCAGGATTTGTTCTTTCGGTCACTGAAATCCCTTTCACCCTCACAAGGACTCTTTGAAGATATTCTACCCACTATATAGGTGAGGAAACAGAGGCTTAGAGAAAAAACGTTGCCCACCATCACACACTAATAAGTAACGGAGCAGGGATGAGAATTTGGGTCTGATTTCAAAACATTCCGGAACAATCGAATATGTGGTTTTCCACTTTTCCTTAAAACAATTCCCTGCTTCTTTCGCTGGCTTGTGTTCCAGCTGACCGCTCCAGTGGGTATGAATAATTGTAAGTCAATTCTTAGCTAGGGAGGCAGTCCTTAATTATCAGGGGGGACCGAAGGCTGCATCTTCCAGGAATTTGGCAGACCCCAGCAGGAGGCAACCACAGGCCTTTGGCAAAAGATCACTTTTCAACAACATTGTCAATTTCAGTGACCCCTGACCTTCCACCTGCAGGTCTCTGAACAGCTGCTGTGTTGTGGGAAGCAGTGGCAGTCTGTCTTCTTTTAAAAGGCAAATGCATACCCCCGCTCCCTGCCCCCTGCTGAGATCCACCTGGGATTTCAGCGGCAGAGCTGGGGGTCATCTCCCACATCCAGAAATTAAGCCAAAAAAAAAAAAAAAAAAAGGCAGCTTTGACAACTGACCTGAACTCTCCCTTTTAATATAAGCCAGGTTTGACATATGTCATTCTGTAAATCCGGGAGTCCAATTTGAGGCTTGTAATTTGCTGCTCCTCCAAGTGAGGTGGAGCCTTGCCAAGCACATCGAGGTAACCGGGGGAGATATAATTTGCCCGCTGTGAGCCCGCGTTGCAGTTCCCTATTGTAATTTTTATTTGTGTTGAGGTTTTGCGGTTTTTAAAGAGTCAACTAGATTTATTTTAAAATTAAGGTGGACCAACATCAAAGGCAGGCAGAGGAGGATGTTTAGGTATTATGAGGAAACCCCGTGTAATCTCTTAGAGCCGTGTTCTTTCTCAGGGTGCGTATCAGTAAATGGTTAGGGGCCTTTCACAGCCAACTTGCTACGTGTCTCTGACCTCAACCTACCCCCACGGGTGAAAATCCCTTTCCAATGGGATTTAGAAGCCCCCTCGCTCCTCCTCAGCCACTTAATCTAATCCTGTTTGTCACTCGACATGCTGCGTGAAGAATAAGAAACTCCAAGCTGTTGTCCTTTCCTACCGTTCAGGCTCCTGAGATACGAGTCCGATTGGGCAGTGGTTCCCTTTTAGATACTAGGTAGCCTTTCAGGCCAAAAAAACGGGACCATTTGGATCATGAGTCATTTACTTGGTAAAAGAGAAGAAAGTTTATATTGAAAGTTTCTCTTAAAAAGAATAGCAGGTGACACCTGAAACGCTTGTTTTGTTTGTTTTTTTATCCCACTTACTTATATAAAATGTATTTGTTTATTGGCTCATGTAGGAAACTCATGTGCTTCCTCTGTTCTAGGCACTTAAAGTGATAGAGATAGATAGATAGATAGAGATAGGTAGGGTGTAGATTGGTAGATACAGGCAGACAGATCAAGTTGTTCCTCAAAAAAAGCTTTTTAAGAGAGGTGCTATGATTCCCATTTACAGGTGAGCAAATTAAGCGACACCAGCTTCTTGCCCTCTACAAATGTGTCTCTTTAAAAGGGAGATAGATGAGCCCTAGCTGGTTTGGCTCAATGGGTAGAGCGTCGGTCTACAGACTGAAGGGTCCCAGGTTCGATTCCTTTCAAGGACACATACCCAGGTTGCAGGCTTGATCCCCAGTAGGGGGCGTGCAGGAGGCAGCTGATCAATGATTCTCTCTCATCATTGGTGTTTCTATCTCTCCCTCTCCTTTCCTCTCTGAAGTCAATAAAAAAAAATTTTTTTTGAAAAGAGAGAGATGAGCATAAGCTGTACAGTGTCTCTGTGCTCTGTGTTGTACTGGCTTTGGAGTTGTTGGGTGCCAAACAGATGTTCTGCAAATCCCCTGGCAGAAGAAAATGTACAATAACAGGTGGCATTTGTAGAGCTCGGTGTGCATGCAAACGCCCCAGGGCACAACCATGGGCTCACAGTGACGGGTGGTTTCTCTGGTCTTTTATAGTATAAATAATGCCACGGCGACACCTTCTGTCATTATGACCCACAGTCTTTCACTGATAGGATACTCCCAGAACAGAGAGAGGTGGTAACCAAATTTTTCAGTCAACATAGGCTGTTGCTTGTTCTTGAAACTGACTATTTGTAAAGTTGGGGGTTGTATGAAAAGCAATCTTGGAGGCAGGAAGTGGCCCTCACTTCACTTTTCTTTCATTTTGTTAGAGGAAGTGGGCTTTGGAATTGAATGCTATTTCTTCAGCTGCTAACTTTGTTAATCTGAAGAAATTATTTCATTTTGCTAAGCCTCAGTTTTCTCAGCTGTAAAATGGGAATGATAAACCTAATTAAAGAAGCTAATGTACATAAAACAGCACAATACCGGATGCATACCAAATTTTAATATTACTGCTTCTACATGCTTAATAAAATCTAAGGAGAAGGTTCAAGTACATTAGATTGTGATGGAGAGGTCAAATATACACAAATAATAGTGTGAGGATTGCTGTAGCATAGATATGTCCTTTGGGAAGATGAGGTGAGTGTCTCCTGGTTGAAGGAGTTGGGTAAAACTTCAAAGAGAAGGGTACTTCTTTTGTGGGTTTTCAGTGGAAAGTACTAGTATGCGATACCACTGGGATCTGCAATAGATTAAATATAGGCTTGCACTGACCTGCCCTGTAGTTAACAAAAATTATGCCTTGCATTGTTATTGTTTTGTCTATAAAGTAACAGTTTTATTGGTATTTATTGGTAAGCATGTATATTGCAGAATAGGCTTGGTTATAATTCCAGTAAATCCAATTATGTTCAGGGTAGCTATATATACAAGGTTAGGAATGAGAAAAACTCGTAGAGGCTAGATATACAAGGGTGGGTAAAAGTAGGTTAACAGTTGTGTGTATGTGAAACAGAGCTTATTCTTGTATTATTATTTATTAATTATTGTATTATTTCCAGACAAACAACTGTAAGCCTACTTTTGCCCACCCCATATAATTAATAATCTACAAAACACCCTAGTAAATTCAACGGAAAAAAAATGTGTTGAAATTATGATTCATCATTCCACATATTTGTGACCATATTTAATAGCCTAATTAGCAATAAAATTTTACGAGTTAACATCACCCTGGGAACATTACATTCCCTTCTACATTACCGAGTTTTATCTGTAGATTTGTAATGTTACCATAATCATCTTGATGTGTTTCCACAGTGAACCCAAATGAACTCACACTAATTAGATTTTTAGCTGCCAGTCTTGCTTTTGTGAAGTTGAATCCATATACTTTCAGAGGATGTGTGCTATTTGGGGTGGTGAATTCTTCAGATCTCCCTAAATTCACAGAGAGAAGACACATGGGAGAGGGAAATAATGTAGCTGAGTCTCAATTATCTTTCCTAAATGATAATTTCACCATCTTTAACTTGAGATGTTTCTCTAAGAGGCTAAAAAACATATAGTAAGACTCCTTTCTGGATATTTTCAGAACTCCTAGTTATAACTATGCACCAAATATGGATAAACACTGGATTATGCAGTACACGGGACCCATGCTGCCCATCCACATGGAATTTACAAACGTTCTACATCGCAAAAGGCTTCAGACTTTGATGTCAGTGGATGACTCCGTGGAAAGGGTAAGCACGTGAACTTGCCTCACTTACAGGTTTTTGTTCAACTTCCCATTCTTGTCCGACCTATTTTGTTATTTTTGTTTGGTTTGGTTTTTTTCCAGGAGAAGTGAAAGAGAAAACTTGTCAGCCCTCCCTTTTCTTATGCTCCCTTCTGTTATCTCTCTAGACTTGGTTCTTATGGAACCAATAGCAAAGAGGAAATAAAAATAAAAAATCATTATAAATTCAGGGCTACACCCACAAATACCTTCAGGAATTAAGCGAATAATGTAAATAACTAAAGCAAGTCCAGTAGAAGACAATAGGGAGTGGTGAGGATTGTGATAAACTTGAAATTAAGCTCCATCTAAAGCAAGGAACAACTACTCGGCTCCAGCTAATTTTTACCATGTAGCGTGTGGATCCAGAATTTCAAAAAATTTTATTTGAAATTTCATTAATTTTAAAACAACATAAGCCAAGCAAGACCTGCCTACAGGCTAAATCTACCTGGATCAGGCTCAGAAACAGCCTGTTTTTAACCCTGGACAAATAGCTGTAAGACTGATGATGTTAAAATTTGCTTTAACAATGAATTTTTCAAAGTAAAACCTATAAGTTTGGTGGTGGAGGTTGCTTTGTGTGTGTTTTGGGGTTTTTTTTCCCTTGCAAACAGGTGAACAAAAATATTTAAGGAGCATGAGCCAGATAAAAAAAATGTTACTTTTCAACTGTATTATTGGACTTTTTTCCTCCAAGATTGTAAGCAGCAAGAAAATGTAGTTAACATTTTGCATTTGTCGGTCCTACTAAAGCAACACTTAGCCTTTTACAAATAATGGGAAAAAGGTTTGGGGGAATCATTGCCATGCTGTTGCTGCCTTAGGCCATCACAACTGCTTCTGACTTGTCGCTGGGCTGTGTTGCAGCTGTATAACATGCTGGTGGAAACGGGGGAGCTGGAGAACACGTACATCATTTACACCGCCGACCACGGGTACCACATTGGGCAGTTCGGACTGGTCAAGGGGAAGTCCATGCCATATGATTTTGATATCCGAGTGCCTTTCTTTATTCGTGGGCCAAGTGTAGAACCCGGATCAATGTACGTATTCCTCTGCTTGCGACGTTCAGCTGTCATAGCTCATGTACATCTGAGATAATTCGATTACTAATCTCAGTGTCTGGTTTCCTTTCATCCAAAACAAAAAAGATTGCATGTAGGTTGGTAATTTAGAAGACGAAATCCTACACCTCCCTTGCCTCGCCACATGTTAATTTAACTAAAGTATACAATTTAAAGAGGAAAAATAACTGGGCCGATGATTAATTCTCTGAAACTGACCAGAATCCATGTCACGTGGACCTGTGTACACAGATATATGATAGGACCATTAGGAACATCATCCTTACTTTGTTTGAATCAGAGATACACTATTTTAACGTGTGTCGTCCATCTTCTTCGTTTTATTTTTGTTTTTTAAATTATTACTAAAGAACTTTTTTAAATTAAATATTTTAAAGCATGATTTAAAAAAAAAAAAAGCCTAAAAGACTGGAGTCCCATTCCTGTCACCTTAGACAAGCCACTGCATCCCTCTCTTCTCATTATAATAGGGGTTCATGTGCCCTGCCAATCACAATAGAATGTTTTGTATAAAATGAGAACGTGTGCATGAAACAATTATGGGAAGTGGAAGAAAAGAATGCAAGTAGAATTCAAAAGCTGCAAGGGCCCTTAAAGAGCATTGAGCCTAGACTCCTGATTTAATGAAGAAACCCACACACGGCAACAGTGCCTCCCTCTCAGAGTCCCGGGTCCCGGAAGTAACTGGGGCCCAAACCCAGATATCTGACTCTCCCGGGAGAAGGCGATGGCAGAAAGTGGGGTTTCTAGGGAAAATATTATTATGTCTCTTCAGGCCATAGAAATTGTTGAATCTAGAATTAGAAGGCTTTATGTTTGAAAGTCTAGGTCTGTGGTCGGCAAACTGCGGCTCGCGAGCCACATGCAGCTCTTTGGCCCCTTGAGTGTGGCTCTTCCACAAAATACCACGGCCTGGGCGAGTCTATTTTGAAGAAGTGGCGTTAGAAGAAGTTTAAGTTTAAAAAATTTGGCTCTCAAAAGAAATTTCAATCGTTGTACTGTTGATATTTGGCTCTGTTGACTAATGAGTTTGCCGACCACTGGTCTAGGTGATGTGGATTGGATTCATCTGTAAAAACCTTGTGTCTTTCCTTAGAATTTGATTTAATTTATTTATTACTTTATTAGGATGACATTGGTTAATAAGATTATACACATTTCAAGTGTAGATTTCAATAATACATGATCTGTATATTGCATTTCCTGCAATATAGAAGTCGATTTTAAAGCTCTGGTTTAACAGAGAAGTTACAGGCTATCGGGTTTTAAATATATATATATATATTTTTTTTTTTTAATTGATTTCAGAGAGGAAGGGAGAGGGAGAGAGAGATAGGAACATCCATGATGAGACAGAATCATTGATTGGCTGCCTCCTGCTGGGGATGGAGCCCACAACCCAGACACATGCCCTAACCGGGAATTGAACTGTGACCTCCCGGTTCATAGGTCTCTACCCTCAACCTCTGAGCCACGCCGGCTGGGCCAGGCTATCGGGTTTTAAAAGAAAGTATACACCCTTACAAAAACCATTATCAGGCCTCGATTTGTGTGACAGTGTGGCCAGAGCGCAGGGATCCGGGCATCTCTCCAGTGACCCCTGAGACAGTCAGTTAACCTTGCTCCATGCCGTCACTGCTGACCACTCAGCTGTGGCCAAATGCAGCTCCGCTCCCTCGGAGACCAGGTGAAGGGGAGAGGCACTGAGGGCCAGTGAGTCACGGTGTGGAGAAAGCAGCCCCACGCGCCACCCTCCCGGCCCTGCGGCATAACCATCTGTGCCGTTGCAGAGTCCCGCAGATCGTCCTAAACATTGACCTGGCCCCTACGATCCTGGACATCGCTGGACTCGACCCACCTCCCGATGTGGACGGCAAGTCTGTCCTCAAACTTCTGGACCTGGAAAAGCCAGGTAACAGGTGTGTCACTTTTCTTTCCCACAGCCAGCCCCAAGCACACGCTCCCAGAGCCAGCCAGCCAGCAGCTGAAGGAGGTGGAAGCCAAATAGCTTTCTCTCCCCCCGTGGAACACGCCGCGCTGAGAATTCCCCGGGTGTTTGTATGTAGCCTATGATGGAGGCGCAGTCATGGTCTGCGGGAAGGGAGAGGTGTCCCTTTAAACAAACTGTTAGCACGGACCCGTTTGGAAAGACGTCCAGCTGCCAACTGTAAATATTATTATTTTGCTTGCAGGTTTCGAACAAACAAAAAGGCCAAAATTTGGCGTGATACATTCCTCGTGGAAAGAGGGTAATTATGGGTTGCTCGGGTGCTTCTGGGAACCAGTCCTAGTGGGAAGCGCTCCCTGCTGGGTACTTTCCCCCCTTATTTTGGGTTTAAGCATACAGATTTCATAAGTCTAGTAACAAAATTGAATGGCTTGCTAGTCATTCTTCGCTGGCCAGAAGAGTAATGATTGTTGCATCAGAATTGCAGAGAAGAAATTCTCATTAGCCATTACATGGCTGTGGATTTTACTAATGTTTTTCTCAGCCTTAGTTCCTAATCGGACCAGAACTTCCTTCCCAAGTTCTATCTGGCACCTTTCTACTTCTTTTCCTGATGTGCCATTCTTAGTTTTAAATATATAAACATTGGAGATTGTGGTTATTTCCATAGTTGCTTCTGGATTTCCCCTTTAGATTTATAACGCTCAGTGGTTTTGTTTTTCTCCATACACACATTGAGAGAAAGCATTACCATAATTGCTTTGCAACAAAAAGAATTTTGAGTCTTTGAAGCTAAAATATAGGTCCAAAGCTTTGAGAAATGATTCCTCCTACCCTGACCTCTCGTCTTCATAGTACCCAGCTCATCACGAGGGACTCATCAAATGTTGAACACCTGTGGTCAGAGCCTTATTATCTATTTCTTGCTCCTTGAAGTCATGTGACAGGAAAGAAAAAAGAACAGGCAGGTGGTAGGTAAGGTAACACAAATCACTTCTTACTTAAGAAGCTTTTCCATTTCTGTCAAAGGAAATTTCTACGTAAGAAAGAAGAATCCAACAAGAATATCCAACAGTCAAATCACTTGCCCAAATACGAGAGGGTCAAAGAACTGTGCCAGCAGGCCAGGTACCAGACAGCTTGTGAACAACCGGGACAGGTGAGTATGCGGCTTTCTTCACCACATGCATATGCACACCATGCATAATTCTCTATTTCTGATTTAAAATATTTTTAACATATAATGTGCATTTACATATAAATCAATTTTTCATAACAGTCATGGATTGCTCACAGTTGCACCTCTCCCCTGACTGAGAATTGTCTACCTCATCCAAGCTGGGCCTCCTCCACTTAAAGGAGATGATGATCTCAGAGAGAGTTCTAGATATCCACCCACTTAACCAAAACCCGTTCAGGTTACCAGATACACGAGATGGTAGCCCCATTAGAAAGATCAGAGACTCATTCCATCTGAGGATAAGGCACCTTCCCTGGGACTCTTCTTAACTGGTTATCAAGAGAGGGTTGAAAAGCCACTTAGTTAAGTTCAGGGGCAGATGCTGAGCCCCAAGAGACATGATGGAGTTTTCCTACCCTGGACTAAAGTCAGACATCATCTAATTCAGAGAGGAGGTCAAACTCTATGACCAAGGTTGGGGAGTGACAAGGGACACCATATTCTGTTTGTTTATTGTTTCTACCTCTGCTCACAAAATTTCCAACCTCAAATATTTCATTAGAATGATCTTCATTAATCAAAATATTAGTATAGATTTCAGGGCTACCTATAACATCAATAAAGAACTAAAGAAATACCAGGTGATGAATTAACACAGACCCGTTTTTAAGGAAAGTGAAAATATATGAACACAAACTATGTTAAGCACTTGTGATTGAAATCTCTGCTAGCTCAAAGGAAAGCTATGTCGCAATGAGAGGAACCGAATTTCTGCCTACTTAGACCAAAGTCATTGCATCTGAGAGCAAAATCGTAGGAGAGAGAAAAATAACTAACATTTATTGAGCATGTTTTTATGTGAGGCTCTGTCCACGGGGTTTTCTACGCATTAGCTCAATTTAATCCTCACATCTGCCGAGTGAGGTAGGCATGGTCATTGCCGTTTTACCAAAGGGCAGCTGGTGAGTGGCAGAGGTGGAATCCAAATGAGTTTTCTGATTCAAAAACTCAGGCCACTTGCTGCCTTCCAGGGTAAGTTACATCCAGTAAGCGAAGAGAAGTTCCAATCTTCTAAGCCCCTTATTAAAAAACTTACCTGACCCCTAGCTATCCACACAATTAGCCAACACCAGTTCCAGGTATTATTAAAATGGCCTCGTTCGTTGCCCTCTTTTAAGATAGTATCCAGCTTCTTGAAGAGACATTCACAATAAACAACTTGACCCTCCCACTCTCTGCATTTCCTCATGCCTTTTGTACACAGGGATCCCTTTGAAACAGAACAGGGTGAGGTGGAGCGCTGTTGAAGGGATAACACCAGGCCTTCCTGGTCTTCTAGTAAGTCTTAATTTTCAAGTGTTTAGTGGAGAAGCTTAGACCTATTCATTATATTTTAATTTGAGCTCTTCTAATCCTTCTCATGGAAGCTCTGAGTATTGTGACTAAAACCTCAGAATTGTTTTGTAGCTCTAGCATGATTTCCATGCACCAGCCTCAATTGGCTAATTTACTTCTGTTCAGAAGCTGGAAATGTTTGGTGTGAAATCTCTCTCATGCAAATGGGTGATCTTGTCACTATTTTAGGCCTCTAAGCAACCGGCATTATTACCATTTTGCACTGCCTACCTTTCAGTACATAATTTTGTAAACCTCTCTCTAGAGTTTGTGCTGAAACCTGAATATGTGTTCTAAAGGGCAAATGGAGCATAAAATGTCTTATGTTACTTTGGCCCAAACTCTTCACACATGTGCTCAATGCTGTAGTAAACACTTCACTTTGCTCTTGCATATTTTTCTTCACTTGTTTTGCCCCCATGAAATGCTTCACTATCTGGCTCCCTGGAATTTTCCCCTGCTGCTGTATTTCTGTGTTAAGCAGTTTGATTTGGATTCTCTCACATGAATATATGAGGACTTCAGCCGTGATCTCTTTTAAAGAGCCCGAAGTCATGGACTAAGGAATTCGACTTTGCCCCGAAGGTGATTTCTTTAAGAGTCTGAGAACTTCAAAAAAGTTGAGCCCCCTCAAGGCAACTATTGAACCTGCAGGGCAAACCTGACTAGCTTAGTTGTTCTGTGGCATCATGATATCTTGGCCTTTTTTGCTCTATCTGGCTACTTTGAAGATTATCTTTTTAGTTACAATATCACTGACTTAAAAAAAGGAAGAAAAAGGTTCAGAAAAATGAGATTATATTGTTCAGGATCAAGGCGACAGTTGGCTAGAACTAACTAGCTTGGAATCTCCTCTCTTGACATTGACCCTCCATGGGGTACAGAGGAAAAATCAGCATGATCAGCCCATGCCCTTCACCACTCCTCAAGGCCTGGTCTCCTAAGGATTGGGGGGCAGGACCAATGTGGATGCATGAAGTCAAGTACATTTTTAAAAGATGAATTGAAGTCACAGGTTTGGGATAGAATATTGGCATCCACTACTTTTTAGTGGTGTGTTCTTGGACCAGATGCTTAATTTCTCCTGAGTCTCAGGATTTCTATCTCTAAAATGAAGAAAATCAATCTCAATCTTACAAGGATAAAGTGATATCACATATGCACAGGCTGGGAGAACCGTAAAGCAGTGTGCGAATGTCAGGAGGTGGTATTGTGCCAGGCCATCTTACCTGTTGTCTTCATTCCTAGGAAGCCAGCAGAAAATGGAAATGGGCTGGAATCCCAGACATTTGGCATCCCTTCTGGCGTCCCTTCTCCACTATGTGAACAGAACAATCAGCAGGGATTGGATAAGACAGTGTGGACGTGTGTGTGTGTGTGTGTGTGTGTGTGTGTGTGTGTGTGTGTGTGTGTGTTACTTCTGTGTTACTGAGTTAATATGAGGCCGAGTGTAAATTCCCACCACCCTCTCAGCTAGAATTACACCCCTAGCACATCTATGTACAAAGATACTACATACATCCACTCTCTCACTCTCTCCCTCTGTCTCTCTCTCTCTCTCCCTCTCATGTGCGAATCTCATCTCTCTGAAAAGACTTTGGTTCAGCAGAGAACATGGACCCATGATACTCAATTCTGGCTGCACAACAAAATCACCTGGGAGCTTTTGAAAATATTTATGCACAGCCTCACCTCAGACTGATCAGATTGTAACGTTCAGAGGGGAGTCAAAGCATCAGTATTTTTCAATAGGGTTCAGAACCACAGGCCCTGAATAAGAGAATGCCAGCGGTGGCAGGGGAATGGAAATCTTTTGGTTGGATGATATCATTTCCTTAAGAAGGAAATTTAGAGCCAGAAGACTTAAGCTACAAACCCAAAGTCAGGACCTGTACCTGTTCATTGCATGTTTGATCATTTCTTCCCCACAACATGCAGAAATGTAAGAGAGGAGATGTTCCCTTGGAAATTCTAAATGGCATTTGCCTGGCTGCAGGCATGGGTGTAGGACCCACGCCCAGCATTGGAGACAGTGGTCTCAACCATGACCACACGTTAGAATCACAGGCACCTTGCAAATACTGCTACTCAAGTCCTGCTCCAGACAAATTAAATCAGAACCTCTGGGGGTGGACCAGGCATCAGGGGTGGTTGTTTCTGGTTTTGATTTTGTTTTTGAAGCTCCTGCATGATTCCTATGAGCAGCTAAGATTGAGAATCATTCATGTGGGGTCAGCATAGTTTTCCTTTTTTTTTCTTTTTTTTTTTCTAGGTATACATATTGACTCTTAAATAGGAGTTACATAAAAAGAAATTCCCTACACATCCAATTCTGGAGTACATCTTACACATGTTCTGTCACTTAAGAGGAAAAATGGTTTTGTTTTTATACAGCAAATGCCATGTCCCCTTGTGGGGTTGTTGAGTGCCAGCATCTTTGCAATGTAGTTCGCCTTTATACCTTTGTATCAATATAGAATCAAAGGTTTGTAAGATTCTAAGAGGATCCCAGCATCAAGCAAAGGAAATAAGAAGGTAGCTTGTTAAGTGTAAACTGGTTTAGTTCCAGAATTTCTGTTCTCATCCAAAAACTCATCCCTCAGACCTTCTGTGATCAGCTGCAGAGCAAAGATAGACATTTACCAACAAGATCTGGCTAGAATTGTTCGTTTGCCAGAAATTGACGGCCTGTTGCCAGGAACTCCCTGAGTGCTGGTTAAAATCACAGCAAGGCTTCCAGACATTTCCTGGGTTCTCCTGATTCCAGAGGGTCCTGTCAGAAGGACTGAGCCCCAGTGCTATCCTCTGGCTGAACTCTTGTCTGCACCCAGCCCAGCTCCGTGTGGACAGCTCAGCCTCTAACCCCTGCCTCCTCCCCTCCTCACCCTGCACAGAACAGTCGTGCATCTGCTTAGATGTTTTGGCTTCTGTGCATTTTCAGAATACAAACCGCAGGGTTAAACATCAAACCATATTTAATGATGTCCCCAACAAGTCAGAGACAAATGTAAGGACACACACTAAACTCTATCCTGCAGCCCCACCCTATTTGATTTATGCTGCAGTATCTTATCTCCCATGACTCCCTAGCATAGCCCAAATGGTCAGGCTCCCCGCCCCCTCCCTTAACTGTAACTTTCTCATCTGCATGTAAATGCTTGCCTCTGCCTTCCAAATGCCAGCCCCTTGACTGAGGCCCACCTGATGCCTTACACTGTGCCCCTAACCTTTCTCCTTTGTGATTGGTGTCCTGGTCAAGGTGCCTTAGAATTGCACCTTAGGTTCACCACTTTCTTGGTATGTGACACAAGCAAGCTACTTAATCTAACTTTGCCTCAGTTTCTTTATCTATAAAATGGGCATAATAATAGCACCTGTCTCGGAGCACTGCTACAAAGGTGAGATCTGTTAAATATACTAAGCACCTGGAACAGTACCTGGCAACACAGCAAGCACTCAACCAACGCTGGCTATCGGTTATGGGCCAAGATCAATTCACCGATTTTACTTTTCCCTGAACTGCAAGGACCATACTTCTTCCAACAGTCCAACACTGGCTTTTACAAATGTTTATCCAGATTAAAACATAGAGGGGGAAACTCCCTCTCTCTCCTGCTTCTCCTTCCTTTCCACTTTTCCTCCTCCTAGCCCTGTCACCCCATCTCAGAGGAAACAGGAGGAAGATCGCCTTGTCAGGAGTAACTCTATTTCATGTTGTGGAAAAAATTTGATAGGGGCCTGGGCTAAGTATCAGTTTGAACAAAAAGATTTATATGGTCTTCTTATATTCCCCAGTGTTGAGATAAAAATTCTAAAACGCATGTCCACGTGCAGGTAGCTGCTTTCCATGCTGTCTGTACTGGCCTGAAGGATAATCAGGTCATCAGAAAATTGCTGTATGGTTGTAACATTTCAGAAAACATGATTTTACCTGCATTATGGCCAAATTCACATAATAGGACTTAGAACAATGGAGAAATAATGTGTGTGTGCGTGCGTGTGTGTGTGTGTGTGTGTGTGTGTGTGTGTGTGTCTGTGTAATATTCAGCTTTTATTGCAGTGTGCCTCAGAAAAACTTATAACCAAATTTTTGTTTCTTACTCATGAAAATGGGCATAAGGTGATCTAAATAAGAATATGGATCAGTCTTAAGCAAGCTGAGGAATACATGCAATTCAAAATGATTACCTAGTAGTCACTGAGGAAAGAAAAATAACCAGAGTTCAACCATCACCTAATATTTTACATTTACACCTGAAAGTATTCTATAAAATAGATATTATGTCCACTCAAAAGATGAAGAGACTGAAACTCAGATGGGGAAGTAACTTGATCAAAGTCACACAGCTCGAAAGGTGACAAGTATCAGTTCAAACTGAGATCCATGTGGTCTAAAGCCCCCGTCTCCCCACTAAATGATAATTACTATGTTATACACAGTTTACACCCAGGAAACACTAGCTTACCCAGAGATTGGGTAACCATTTCCCATTGATTTCTTAGAGATATAGGAAGGGAGAGAGCAACATTTTTTTGTCCCATTTATTTATGCATTCATTGGTTGATTCTATATGTGCCCTGACTGGGGATTGAACCTGCACCTTATCATATTGTGATGATGCTCTAACCAACTGAGCTACCCAGCCAGGGCCTGGATAACCATCTTTAAGGGCCAATCCTATATAATAAAAGCCTAATATGCTAAGTGTCTGGTCATCCAGTTAGCCATTCAACCAATCAAAGGATAATATGCTAATGATATGCTAAGGCTCAACTGCTCGCACTGATCACCAGGGGGCAGACGCTCTGACCTGTAGTTTAGCTTGCTGTTGAGGTCCCGCAGATTGGGACTGAGTGAGATGGCCGGACATGCCCTGGAGCCCTCCTGCAGTCAATCCCTGGCTGGTCAACCTCCCACATCCCTCCCTGGCCCTGATCTTGCACCAGTGGGGTCCCTCGGCTTGGCCTGCGCCCTCTCGCAATCTGGGACCCCTCAGGAGATGTCGGAGAGCCAGTTTCAGCCCAATGGTGGAACAACCGGTCCCTATGACGTGCACTGACCACCAGGGGGCAGATGCTCAATGCAGGAGCTTCCCCCTGGTGGTCAGTGCTCCCCCACTCAGCCAGAAGCCAGCTCATAGCTGGCCTCCGCGGCAGCACTAAGGATGTCCAACTGATGGCTTAGGCCTGCTCCCTGCCCTAAGCCATCAGTCGGACATCCCCCGAGGGCTCCCGGACTGCAAAAGGGTGCAGGCCTAGCTAAAGGATACCCCCACCCCTCCAGTGCAGGAATTTCATGCACCAGGCCTCTAGTTAATTTTAATGGTACTGCTCTGTATTCATATAGGGCATCTTTTCCTCAGAACTCCAAAAACACTCAACAATTTATTCTCACGACATATCCTTGAGGCCAAGGGAAGAGGAAGGTGTGGAATCTGGAAGAACAAAGAAATTCTGCAATTTGCTCAAGGCCATAAAGTAGCAGCTAAAGAAAATTAAAATTGAGGTCTTCAGATCCCTAACCTAATACTTGTCTCCATTAAAAATGGCTACCTCTTATCAAGTTTACATTGGGTCAAATTCTTTGAGTAATAAACTGTGTACCGGAGAGAAACCAAGATGGCGGCATAGGTAAACACCTAAACTGCTGCCTCGCACAACAATTTCAAAACTACAACTAAAAGACAGAACGGACACCATCCAGAACCGCAGGAAAGCTGACTGAGTGAAAATTCTACAACTAGAAGGAAGGAGAAAAGCTCACAGAGAATTGGAGGTACGGCAAAGGGTCTTTGTGCGCGCAGAGAGGAAGGGCGGCGGAGTGCCTGGCTGGCTTTCTCTGGCGGAAGGGGGAAGGGAGCCCCCGACCGCATTGAACCCCAGTTCTGACTGCAGTGAACCCCAGTTCCAGGCGAGCCCCCGGGGACCCACGCTCTTGTGGGGGGAGTCTGGACTCTCGGGCGGAGACTCGGGAGCCGGGGAAGGCGGAAGACTGAAAGTCCGCTCGCGCCAGTGCGCACAAAGGCTGCGGGAGGCTGCCACAGGCTTTCCCTAGCGGAAGGGAGTGAGAGGCTCCTGACGGCACCGAACACCAGTTCTGACTGAAGTGAGCCCCAGTTCTGACTGCAGTGAACCCCAGTTCCAGGCGAGCCCCTGGAGACCCACGCTCTTGTGGGGGGAGTCTGGACTCTCGGGCGGAGACTCGGGAGCCGGGGAAGGCGGAAGACTGAAAGTCCGCTCGCGCCAGTGCGCACAAAGGCTGCGGGGGCTGCCACAGGCTTTCCCTAGCAGAAGGGAGTCAGAGGCTCCTGACGGCACTGAACACCAGTTCTGACTGAAGTGAGCCCCAGTTCTGACTGCAGTGAACCCCAGTTCCAGGCGAGCCCCCGGAGACCCACGCTCTTGTGGGGGGAGTCTGGACTCTCGGGCGGAGAATCGGGAGCCGGGAAGGCAGAGGACTGAAGGCACACACGTGCTAGCAAGGGCAAGGCTGATGGGAAGCCAAGACTGAGACTCCACCCCATCCAAGCTGAGCACAGAGGCTATTGCAATTTGGCAAGTCTAATCCTATAAGGCTGTCTCCAGCACCGGACTTCTCCCAGCATAGACACAGCTGATCCTTACAGCCAACTGGCCTGGAGGTCGATTCTTCCCAGTGATACCAACAACAATAAAGACTTAATTACAACAAGGCTGTACACACAGTCCACAAAGGTGTGCACCAAGAGTGTCCACCTCAGGTTAACTGGGGAGGCAGACCCACTGGGCCAAATTGGAAACCTAGCACACAAATCTACCAACTCAGGGAAGCAGTGAAAATGCGGCGTCTAAGAATCAGATCACAAACGAAAGAAATGGAGGAAAACAAACGACTGGATATAGAATTCAAAACCACGGTTATAAGGCTTTTTAAGAATATCCTAGAAAAGGCCGATAAATATAACGAGACCCTCGAAGAGATGAAAAAGGACCAACTAGAAATTAAACATACACTGACTGAAATAAAAAATATTATACAGAGACCCAAAAACAGACAAGAGGAACACAAAAATCAAGTCAAAGAATTGAAATACAAAGAAGCAAAAAACACTCAACCGAAAAAGCAAAAAGCAAAAAAAAAAATCCAAAAAGTTGAAGATAGTGTAAGAAGCCTCTGGGACAACTTCAAGCGTACCAACATCAGAATTATGGGGGTGCCAGAAGAAGAGAGAGAGCAAAATACTGAAAACCTATTTGAAGAAATAATGACCGAAAACTTCCCCCACCTGGTGAAAGAAATAGACTTACAAGTCCAGGAAGCCCACAGAACCCCAAACAAAAGGAATCCAAAGAGGACTACACCAAGACACATCATAATTAAAATGCCAAGAGCAAAAGACAAAGAGAGAATATTAAAAGCAGCAAGAGAAAAACAGTTAGTTACCTACAAGGGAGCACCCATACGACTGTCAGCTGACTTTTCAACAGAAACTATGCAGGCCAGACGGGAGTGGCAAGAAATTTTCAATGTGATGAATAGCAAGAACCTACAACCAAGATTACTCTACCCAGCAAAGCTATCATTCAGAATTGAAGGGCAGATAAAGAGTTTCACAGACAAGAAAAAGCTAAAGGAGTTCATCACCACCAAACCAGTATTATATGAAATGCTGAAAGGTATTCTTAAAGAAGAGGAAGAAGAAAAAAGGAAAGATAAAAATTATGAACAACAAATACATATCTATCAACAAGTGAACCTAAAAATCAAGTGAATTAAAAACCTGAGGAACAGAATAATCTGGTGAATACAATAGAATCAGGGGCATAGAAAGGGAGTGGACTGATAATTCTCAGGGGGAAAGGGGTATGGGGGGGTTCATAAAGAGACTGGACAAAAATCATACACCTATGGATGAGGACAGTGGGGGGTAGATAAGGGCAGAAGGTGGGGTGGGAAATGGCTGGAGGGGAGCTATGGGGGAAAAAAGGAGAAATAATTGTAATAATCTGAATAAAGATTTATTTAAAAAAAAATAAAATAAAATAAAATGAAAAAAAATAAAAATAAAAATAAACTGTGTACCTGTGTGTATGTGTGATGGCGATGAGAATAATAGCAGCTCCTGGGTTGAGTACCCACCCTGTGTTGAGTTCTTCTTCTAGGTCATCACTAATGCTCGTGACCCTGCAAAAGCTTAGACTGTCTAGCTGACTTGCTCAAGGCCACAGAACAATGTGATAAAGCTGATATTCAAATCCAGTCTTTTCTAGCTTGAAAGTCCAGATTTTTTTCCACTAAGCCACATCCATATGGTTGTAAAATGCCATTCCCAAGTCCCAGGCAGAATATAGATCATGGTCCCTACTACAATGGAAGCTATTCCTACACCAATAAGTGAATTATGGCAGCACAGTAGGTTGTTGTGAAGGTTGAGTGAATAAACCTGTATAACATGCCCTAGTCCAGTACCGGGCATCAAGTGAAGAGTTCATAGCTACAGATAACGGTGGTGCTGCTGGTGGTACTAAATTGAATTATTTGAAAGGCATTTAACATATTTCTCATTAGGTTTGATTTCACCAAGCAGCTGTAAACTGGAATCCTTATAGCCAGCCTTCTCTTCTTCCTCAGGTGTTATTTTCCTACAGGTATATGTAACCAATCAAAAATGCTAAGACATAACTACTAACTGGAGTGATTCAATCCTGAGTTGAGGGTAGTTGGAAAGGCTAAAATAAAGTAATAATAATTTAAGAAATTATTTAAATAGTTTGATCTAGCCCCTTACCCACAGTAGGTTTGCAGACATATGAATGCATGCTAAGTGGCCAAGTTGGAGAGGCAGGAGGAGAGTTGGGGCAATGTCGTCCCACAGAGGAGGAAAAGAATTTGCAGAAGGAGTGAGTGGTCAGGGAAGCTGGAGACCAGCAAATTTGGTAATGAACTGATTTACTGATAAACTTCAAGGGCGTAGATAAAAGTGAGACCGTGTGACATCTACATTTCCACAAGGGCACTTGTTTAACAAAGGCCTTTTCTGAGGCTATCTCTAAGTCCCATTAGCCTCACTTGAGTTCCTGCCTCCATCTGATTTCTGAAACTTCTGCAATGCAAAATCGGCTCATTATTTTCACCATTTGAATGGCATGCGGCATGAGTTTCAGAGCAATTCTTTTTAAAAAATCTTTCTTCGCTGCCCTCAGTAAATACACTAAGTAAGATGACCGCTTTAGCTGCAGCTATTTCAAGGTTTTATTGCTCAGCCATAAAAATTGTCATGATATTGAACATTAAAATGACTGTGACAAATGTGTGGCAATTACATTTCATTACAATTCCTAGTAAGCTTGCCACTAAGAAGCTTTTCAAAGCCTTTAGCTCAAGCATGTCAAACTCAAAGGCTAACATGAGTCAAAAAAAAAATGAGGCATGCGGCCTGTGGGCCACGAGTTTGACATGCTTGCTTTAGCTGATTATCTAATGAGGTCTAAGATTTGTTCAAAGGGTACATGGATGAAAAGTAACTGGCATCTTTGTCCAAGGCTCTTGTTTTATACAAGAATGTGGGTAGGTGTATGTATGTATGTATGTATGTATGTATGTATGTGGGTGTGCATGTTTATACATATGCAAGCATATATGTATGTATATTTGATTTTGCATATACCTTATTAATGCCAAGGACAGTGCCAGACCTCAGGTGTGTTTAAATTCAGCTCTTCAGGAAGGAAACAGCTGTTCCTTTCATCTCTATCCCATAGGAAGTTAGCAGGAACTTGGCTAATGGAAAATGCAGGTTGTATTCCAAATAGGCTAAGTCACTAAAGTTTCTGCCTACGCTTTTGTGTTCTACAGGCATCTACTTGTACTCTCAGCTCTTCCAGGCCAAAAGAAAGGCAGAGTTGTTTTTTGTTGTTTTTTTTTAATGTATTGTGGTTATTTAAAAGGAAGGTTTTCACCATAGTTGTGTGTTTTAAAATTAGTATTTGTACTAAAGTTGATATAAATTGGAACCACAAAAAACATAAGGCCATTATTTTTCAAGAATCAAGTTAGCCATGCCCTGACAGTGTGGCTCACTTGTTGAGCGTCCACCTATGAACCAGGAGGTTATGGTTTGATTCCCAGTTGGGACACATGCCCGGGTTGTGGGCTCAATCCCTAGTATGGGGCATACAAGAGGAAGCCAATCAATGATTCTCTCTCATCATTGATGTTTCTATTTGTCTCTCCCTCTCACTTCCTCTCTGAAATCAATAAAAAAATGTATTTTAAAAAATCAAGTTAGCCACATTTTTCTGTCTGATAGAAAGTAGAGCACTTTGTTGTTTTTTGTTTTTTTTTTTTAATATATTTTTATTGATTTTTTACAGAGAGGACGGGAGAGGGATAGAGAGTTAGAAACATCGATGAGAGAGAGACATCAATCAGCTGCCTCCTGCTCACAACCAAGGTACATGCCCTTGACCGGAATCAAACCTGGGACCTTTCAGTCCGCAGGCCGACGCTCTATCCACTGAGCCAAACCGGTCAGGGTGAAAGTAGAGCACTTTGTAAGCTTCTGCTTGGCTTGGATTGTGAGTCCCCGACCGCTTCTTTTGCTTCTATAGACATTAAGCAGTCAACTTTCAGTTTTTAAACTGAGGTAGAGATTACCCAGGTGGATGGATACATTTTAAACCATTTGGATTTAAGACAGCTATAGACAGGCACTCAAGCACCATTGATTCCCAAACTGTATGGAGCTCTAAAAAGTTAGCATTTATTTTTATGACATTTTTTCACCAGCAAGAATTCTACATGGCATATAATTATTTTTTTAAAGATTTTTTTCATTGACTTTTAGAGAAAGAGGAAGGGAGAGGGAGGGAGGGAAAGAGGGAGAGGGGGAGAGAGAGAGAGAGAGAGAGAGAGAGAGAGAGAGAGAGAGAGAAGAGAAGCATCAATGTGAGAGCGAAACAGAGATCAGCTGCCTCCCCTAAACCCCCTTCCAAGGATGGAGGCTGAAACCCAGGCATGTGCCCTGACCAGGAATCAAACCAGCACTCCCTCAGTGCAGGGGACGACATCCAACCAGCTGAGCCACACCAGCCAGGGCCTCATTATTTCTTAATGGAGTTGTGTCTGAGTTCCTGAGAATGTTTCATGGCGCCTCCTCAAGCTAACTGGCCATATCTGGGAGCGCTGCAGAGCCAGGCCAGGACATCACTGGTCTCCACCTGAGACGGCAGAACTGTGCAAGGGCACACACAGTTTTCAGCTGAGAGCGGAGGAAGAGTTCTGTCACTCATCAGCTAACTGGAGAGAGAGTGAGAACAGGTTACTCGTAGTTTTGCCAGTAGAGATGAGTTGGCAGCGTTCACCTGTTCAACTGGAGTCACTCTCTCACCTGCTACATTTCTAGACACACCCACACCCAGGAATACGTACACCCCTCTCAAACCCTCATGCATCTGAGCTACTTCCACCTAGAGAGATCCCTTCCGCCCTCCTCCTGGGAACCAGCTGCAAAGAGGTCCAGTAACCAGACGCTGGGAATCTAAAGGCCAAGGACACATTAAAATCACCAGGGAAGCTTTTGAACATCCCACTGTAGAGCCAAGTGTGACAACCATTGACCTGACATAACTCAGGGTGCCTAGTGAAACTGACTTCACATTTTGGGGTTTTGCCTGTTGGTTTTCAGCTAAATCATCTCTATTTAGTTCATCTGTAAACTATTCTTGCCGACGTAGCCTTTTCGTGGCTTTGTAAATAGATGGTGAGTTGCCTTGTCTCTTGAGCTCCTGCCTCTCAGAATGGAGATGTTGAACGTCCCAGACTTTCTGTCCAAGCCACAGAAGAAGGTGGTGACCTGATGTGGCCTGAATGATGTGGCTTGAAGCAATCAAATTCAATAGCACCATGGAGTGTATGGGGGCTCAGGCAGAATCACAGAGCCAGTCCTCTGGGATTTGAGAACAATATCGTAGAAACTCAAAGGCAGCTGAGATAGTTCAACCCTTACTGAAGGCAGATGACTCCAGTAAGAGAAAACAAACTGTGACTGGTTCGTGAATGGTTCATACCATTTTGTGCATGAGTGAGTGTCATTTGTCTGCTAGCCAAGCCATGTGGGACCCTTAACCAAACTTTACCTTGCCTTAGGACACTCTGAAATTGAAAAGTTACCCTAAGTATGGTACAGGTATAAGGGGCTGCATGAGATTATTGTATGTGGTGCATGAAAGAGCATCCTTTATTTAATAATGTTGTATTTGTTTTCATGTATGTGTGAAAATATCTAGCTGGCACAGCAGACACATAATATTACAATTATCATGGCTTTGGCGACAGTTTAGAAGCGTGTCCATTTAAAGAAAAGTCTCGATACAATTACACACAGGTGATACTCATATATGGAAGAGGAAAAAGACAAGTTTGATAACACTACCAGATAGCATTTTGTAACAACTGTGGTCAACTTAAAATTAAAATCAGTATTCTTTCTGCTTCCCCAATTAACGTTTTAGGGAGGGAGAAGGGGGGGAATAAAAAGTAAGAGGAATGCCCTAACCGGTTTGGCTCAGTGGATAGAGCGTCGGCCTGCGGACTGAAGGGTCCCGGGTTCGATTCTGGTCAAGGGCATGTACCTTGGTTGCGGGCACATCCCCAGTGGGAGGTGTGCAGGAGGCAGCTGATCGATGTCCCTCTCTCATCGATGTTTCTAACTCTCTATCCCTCTCCCTTCCTCTCTGTAAAAAATCAATAAAATATATTAAAAAAAAAAAAGTAAGAGGAAGGTAATTAGGTCTTTCAGATATGGAGGGTCCTATGAAATGATTCTCAGGGGAAGCACTATTATTTCAGCCAAATTGATTCTCAAGAAATGGGAGGCGGGGGACACTGAGACCACGGCTGTGTCGTATTTCTCCAAAATTAAGCCGGCAATATCTGCAACAGTCTTTTCTTCCTTCCTTCCTTCCTTCCTTCCTTCCTTCCTTCCTTCCTTCCTTTTCTTCCTTTCTTTCGAAAGCTGTTGGGTAGATTTTCTTAAGTTTTCTTTAATTACAGGTTACATTCAATAGTATCTTGTATTAGTTTCAGGTGTACAGCATAGTGATTACACAATCATTTACCCCAATATTTCCGGTACCCACCCGGCGCCGGCATACTGGTAGTTGTTACAATATTATTGACTATATTTCCTATGCACCAATCTTGCTCCAAAACTCAAACTAGAAAACCCAGCTCCTGCTCCCCGCGCGGGTCTCTGGGGTAGGTGGCCGATGTCTCTTTAAGAGCAGCTCGCGCTGCCAGGTGTGCGGCATCTGGGGCAGGATAAGAAAGGCGGGCACAAGGGAACCCCACGTGTCTGCGCTGCGTGCAAGTTGGCTCGCCCGGGGATGGACTCGGATTCAACTCATCTCTGCCTTCCTCGTGTGCCACTCTTCTCTGGCTCCCGATAGGAATTCAGGGGCAGAGAACAAAGCAGCCACGTTTGTTTCTCCAGAGAAGGAGAGAGGGGTCTGGGGAAAACAGCCCTGGCAGCTGGGCCCTGTGCTTGCTGGATGGAGGGCTTTCCCGCGTTTCATTCAAGACTGTTTAGTCTGGATGGTGAGGATTTATGTATCCGTGCTTGGCTCTGGTGTCACCGAGGCAGTTCTGGTTTCCAGGGCTTTGGTTGTCACCTGCATTTGCTCCAATGAGCGAGGACTGGGGCCCACGTAGGGCAGGGCCGCTTAGCAGCTCGCCTTTCCCCGCGCGCCTAGGGGGCTGCCCGCGCTGCTGCGCACCCAAGCGGCGCGCTTAATCCAGAACACCTGTGGCTTTTGCAGAAGTGGCAGTGCATCGAGGACACGGCGGGCAAGCTCCGAATTCACAAGTGTAAGGGATCCGGGGACCTGCTCGCCGCCCGGCAGAGCACGCGCAACCTCTATCCTCGCGGCTTCCACGACAAGGACAAGGAGTGCCATTGTGGGGAGGCCGCTTACCGCGCCGGCCGGAGCCAGAGGAAGAGTCAGAGGCAGTTCCTGAGGAACCAGGGCGCTCCAAGTAAGCCCCAGGCCGGCCATCGCGGGCGGCCACTAGACTCCAGAGAGGAAAGGCCCGCTCTGGCTACGTTTTCGATATTAACCATGCATAGTTTTAGGGCCAAAAGCCAATAATTGTCCTGGTTAAAATAGTAAAGCTAAGATAACTTGAGTTTTTGCTTTGTAAACACTCAAACATAGAACGCAAAGGTATCCAGTAAAAGCAGGAGACACAACAGGCAGGCCCACAAACTATCAAGGGACCCAGGGTGTGTATGTAGTTCAGGTAAGTTTTATTTCACGTTAATCCTAATGTCCTGATGTTTTCTGCCTTAGTTGCTTTAAAAAAAAAAAAAAGGAAAAGAAAAAAATCCAAAGTTTCAGGGCTTGTGCCTTTAGTAGGAAAAGCATAAATACTATTTTTAAAGGCATATATGTTTCAGGACAATTTTTTTTTTAAATTCTTCTTTTTGACTGGCAGAGTCAAACTAGTTGAATTTAAGTGTGAAAATCATTGCCTAGTATTTTCTTTATAAAAAGTCTTATCAGGCAGCTATGAGATGGTCTTTACTAGAATATGGATAGGAAAACTCGGTCGCCTAATGGGAGTCTAGTGCCATCTAGTGGCGTAATATGAGCAGTGACTCGTTTCTGTGGTCATTTCTTTCTATACTGGTTTGGAAATAACCAAAATATGTAGAAACTCAATTCTGTGTCCGAAATTAGGAAATCAAATCATTCAGTAGGACAGTGGAAGCCCTTAAAACAGGATTTTATATCCTGGGTTCCACAGGTGGACTTTAGGGGACCAGGAGCGCCCTACTATCCAAAATTATAAGTATATTCTATTTGTACATGAACATTTTTCGGGATGCTCATAATTTCCAACAAATTCTCAAAGGAGTTCATAACCCAGAAGTCTAAGAACAATTAATCTTGGATATTTTCTTTCCTCCCTGAGAGAAAATGCTAGGCTTAAAAATTTATATAAAGATATCAAATGTAAAACCCACAAGGGATAAAGGACCCCTGAGACGCTCCCTTAACTGAAACTGATTATCATGTTCAGCTGAGAAGTAGAGGCAGCTTTTTCTCTCCCAGGAAGTTGGATGTGGCTCCCAAGCACTATTCATAAAGCACATTGGTTTTTTCAATACTGGGCACAAACTAAAGAAGTCTGGGGCACTCTTTCAAGCTGCGTGGAATCTTATGTATTTGAAAGCGGGAGGTGTTTCTTCATCTGGAAACTGCCCTCAGAGCAGGATTCTACAGAGAGAGAGATGATCCTGATTCCACAGCCAATAGGCTCCCCTCTTTCCTGTTCTAGGAAGGTGGGAGGTTGGGGGGAAGGTCATATGAGCAAGCCCCACAGAGACAAAGTGCATCTGGTAAGCAGGGACCAATGTTTGCACATTAAAGCTCTTACCCAGCACACTGAGCCTCCACAGTGGTCTATCGCGACCAGAGGACAGGTTGGCCCTCCATCTGACAGGTATGAAGAGTCAGTTGGCTGATGGAAGCATGTGCCAAATTTAATTTTTCTTATATTTGTACAAATAGCAGGGGTCTAGAGCATTTGCCTTTTTGCAAAAGCATCTCAATGGAGTAGGAAGACTCTTTGGTTTTTAGAATCTGAATTACTTAGAATCTGAACCTATTGGCTGTATCACCTTGCAAAATGTACATAACGTTCAAAGCTCCAGTTCTCTCATCCATAAAATAAGGACACCAAATTCATCAGCCTGTTTGGATAATCTGATATTTTTTAATGTAAAGATTTATCATAATGCCTGTCTTTTAAAATTAGAGGTAAGTACCAGGTGAATAATACATAGCAAAAGCTCAAAAAATGAGTAATCATTATTAATACCGTAATGGGAGCTATAGTTTTATTCACACTGCCTTAGCAGTTTATGTTGAAAACTCACTGTAGAAGTTCACAGCCTGCCCTTAGTGGGAAGGGTCTTAGCAATCACTCAGACCTACCCCCTCACTGGTGAGGAAGGGCCCGAGGCCAGAGAAGCATGGTGGCCATCACACCACCATGGTGCCCCTCTGTGTACTGTATTCCCCTTTCCAAAATGCTCATCGAGCCATGTGACCATTTTCTTCTCCCCTCAGGTACATCTGGACACGGTATTAACATATCTTCCCTTATTTCCAGAGTACAAGCCCAGGTTTGTCCACACTCGGCAGACACGGTCCTTGTCAGTCGAATTTGAAGGCGAAGTATATGACATAAACCTGGAAGAAGAGGAACTGCAAGTGTTGCAGCCAAGAAACATTGCCAAGCGTCATGATGAAGGCCACAAGGGGCTAGGAGGTCGCCAAGCTGCCAACGGGGGCAACGGGGACGCCATGCTGGCCACCAGTGGCAATGCTGTGGGCCTGCCCACCACCGTCCGAGTGACCCACAAGTAGGAAGGGCTTCGTGTGTTCAAAGGGTTGAGTTCAAAGTCATCCCTGCCTACTACCACCATTTGGTCCCTTCAAGAAGAGTAAAGTCATTCAGCCAGATGATGTCCAGGACTCTCCTACATACCAAAGGGGGTTAAGGAAGCAATAAGCAGCCCAACCAATAGTAGATGTGGATGTGTGCTTTGGGTTCAGTTTCACATTAGGCTGGTCAGCTGGGAATTTAGCCAGAGTGATTCTGTCGCGTCTTGACTTAGCAGGCATGGAGCGCTGCCGTTAAGAAGCTACCTTGGTGGGCATCTAGAAAACGGTGGGAAACCATCACCCAGACTGGTTAGGGGCTCCTCATGCTGGTGGTCACAGTGGCTCAGAGTAGTTGCAGTCACAGCCTCAGAAAGGAGGCTCAGATCAAGGGAGAACTCTGGGTCCTGCAGAAGCTCCCAGAGAGATGGCGTTGGCTGGGAACGGACGTTAGACGCAGAAACACCTCACCTGTCCGATCCCCAAGAGCAAGGGCCTCAGGAGTCATGGAGACAGGGGAGGGAGATGGCTCCCCTCAGCTTTAATGGGCTGGGTTGGTTTTTCAGTTCTTTCCAAACGATTTATTCCTTTGACGGAGAAGTAATTTCCCTCTGAATTTATTAGCAAAATTTTTGTTTCGTCTTTCATTTCATCCCTTCGGGGAGGCAGGATGCCACGAGCCCTGCCGAGATGTTTATCTTTGGGACTGGTCCCCAGGTGCCTGTGGCTGTTACCGTTATATGCTTAGAGATTGAGATCAGGATTTTTCTTTTACGTTCTATGTCGACCTCATATCCCACCAGCTCTCTATCCCTGGGGCTGCTGCTTTGCTTCAGATGTAATGGGGCACTTCAGGCAGGCTCTTTGTAATGAAGTGAATGCGATGAATAAGCTCCTTCTAACTGCATTTCGACAAGCAAGTCATTTCCATGATAGCTGCGGAAGCCTCTTTTTTCCCTACAATATTGGATGGGGCTTTCAAAAACTGTATCTTTTCATGGGGACGGAACATGGAGAGCTGCCTTGAAAGGTGATCTGAGTGGTGATCACTAAGCATCCTCTACCCACACCAGTAGCCGGGAGACATTCCCACTTACCCGGCTCTATGGCTCCGCTGCAAACTATAGCTGGTTTCCCAATTAAGGGTTTAGAGGGACAATTAAGTTCCCTTTGCTATTTCTAATGCTTTTCTTAATATTAGAATATAAACCTACTTCTAATGCTTCTTGTTTGTTTTGGCAGGTGCTTTATTCTTCCAAATGATACCATCCATTGTGAGAGAGAACTCTATCAGTCAGCCAGAGCATGGAAGGACCACAAGGCATACATTGACAAAGAGGTGAGCCGTGGCTGCGAGATTGGAAGCCCTACCGGTGGCACAGACTGTGTGTGCACGTCATCTGTTTATAATTACGTGGAAAATAGAATAGCAAGGTGTTTCTCATTCTCCAGTGAGATAGTGATAGTCCTGACCAAAAAACAGATTGTGAGGAGAGAATGGGAACCGACTCAATGACCTTCTGAAATTTCTATGAGAAAATAATTCGGTTATAAAAGAGACATCTGTTCATGTTTATGATAAGACATCCGTTGGAATATAGAGGGAAATAGATTCTATGCTTGGTTTGTCCCCAAATTAATTATCATCTCAGATGAATGGCTACGCTTATGGAACACAGAAATAAGGTGAGAAGGAAGGTAGTTAGCACAGACAATCCTGCAGATGTAATTGTTGAGTTGCCTGTTCCCCAGATTGAAGCTCTGCAAGATAAAATTAAGAATCTGAGAGAAGTGAGAGGGCACTTGAAGAGGAGGAAGCCCGAGGACTGTGTCTGCAGTAAGCAGAGGTGAGCGTGGGCCCCTCCCGTGGTCTCCTTTGCAGACTCGTTTTTTGCACAGGCCTGTTTAGGGTTAGGCCTGCTTCGCTCTTACCAACAGAAAGCTTAATAAGTGCATTGTCACGTATTTGTAATGACCTAAAATATCCTCCATCGAATTAAATGTTGTAAACTTAAGTAGACAGTTAGGGAAAAAAGAAAATTTAAAGTCCCATTAAGCTGAGATAGTTACAACAAAGTAACTGCCTTCTATTTGCTTTCTTTTTATAAAATAAACTGTTTAACAAATGCATGCTGATGAAGACTCACTTTTTCGTCTTCTTGCCTGTAGCTACTACAATAAAGAAAAAGGTGTAAAAAGGCAGGAGAAATTAAAGAGCCATCTCCACCCATTCAAGTAAGTGACTCTGTTTCCCTCATTTGCTGGGAGTGAAGGACTGTTCACTAGGCTCTTCTGAAAGGCTGCAGGGACTTCTGTGAGCCTGCTCGGGTGGGGGGGAAAAATGTAGATGCAACTGGGAAGGCATGTAGCTCCAGAAGGTGAAAGCAAACCCTACACCTTGCGATGGCCCCCTCTAGAGGCAGCCGAGCGGAGTTCTGCTCTGATTCTCTGTGGGCTCTTGCTGATGCTTGCATGGTACCTGGATTTCACTCCGTGCAGGCTCGGCTTTCTGCGCACGGTGCCTGGGAGATGGCCTCTCTGGATTAGCTCAGTGTGTGCTATAGAGCAGCCAGCCATCATGGGGAATTCTGAAAGTTGGAAGAAATACACATATTTTTTCAATAATAAGTAACATTTGCCAGGGAAGGGGATTTAGTATATGAGTCTCCACAAAATTTGATCCCTTCTGAAAAAACCAAGATAATAAAAAGACGACAATTCTACCCAAGCCTATATTGTCGAACTGGTCAAAGAATTTTATTTTATTTATTTATTTTTTAAATATATTTTATTGATTTTTTTTACAGAGAGGAAGGGAGAGGGATAGAGAGTTAGAAACATCAATCAGCTGCCTCCTGCACAGCCCCCACTGGGGATGTGCCCGCAACCAAGGTACATGCCCTTGACCGGAATCGAACCTGGGACCCTTGAGTCCGCAGGCCGACACTCTATCCACTGAGCCAAACCGGTTTTGGCTGGTCAAAGAATTTTAGAAACCTTCTAATGCAAGCCATCTAATCCAGCCGTTGACTTCATGGCTGCCGGCTACTGAGCCACCAGGAAGTGAAGCCATTTGTCCAGAGAGGGAGCTAGCAGACTCTGCTGCTCAACAAGGAAGAAAGTGTTGATGTTGTTGAGGGAGAATTCCAAGAGAGCTGTCACAATGAACTGTCCTATTGCTGATTGGAGGGCCTCTGTGGAAAATAAAGGTGGTCTATTATTGCGTGTCTATTATCATGTCCCTAAATACTTGGTGCGAGGTTTGTAGCAATAATCCTATTTTTAACTAACAAGTTGCTTTCTGGTCATTGAAAATATCCCCTCCCCCCCCCTTTTTTAATTATGAGCTTTATTTATTTATTTACTTATTTATTTTTCCTTAACAAGTTTTCCTTTTTTAAAAAATCTTTATTGTTGAAAGTATTACATACGTCCCCTTTTTCCCCCATTGACCTCTCCCAGCGCCCCCCCAGACTTCACCCCAAGCCTTCACCACCCTTTTGTCTGTGTCCACGGGTTATGCACAAATGCATAAAAGTTCATTGGTTGGTCTCTTTACACCCACTTTCCCTCCCTTGCCTTCCCTCTAAGGTTTGACAGTCTGGTCAATGTTTCGATGTCTCTCAATCTATTTTTGTTCATTGGTTTATGTTGTTCATTAGATTCCACATATAAGTGAGATCATGTGATACTTATTTTTCCCTGACTGGCTTATTTTGCTCAGCATAATGCTCTCCAGGTCTATCCATGCTGTTGCAAATGGTAAGAGTTCTTTCTTTATTATAGCTGTGCAGTATTCCATTGTGCAGATGTACCACAGTTTTCTAATCCATTCATCTGCTGATGGGCACTTAGGCTGTTTCCAAATCTTAGCTATTGTAAATTGTGCTGCTAAGAACATAGGAGTGCATATATCCTTTCTGATTGGTGTTTCTGATTTCTTAAGATATACTAGTATTCCTAGAAGTGGGATCACTGGGTCAAATGGGAGTTCCATTTTTTATTTTTTGAGGAAACTCCGTACTGTTTTCCACAGAGGCTACCCCAGTATGCATTCCCACTAGGGTTCCCTTTTCTCCATATTCTTGCCAGCACTTGTCCTTTGTTGATTTGTTGATTATAGCCATTCTGACAGGTGTGAGGTGATACCTCATTGTTGTTTTCATTTGCATCTCCCAGGTGATTAGTGACTTTGAGCATTTTTTTCATATACCTCTTGGCCTTCTGTATGTCCACTTTGGAGAAGTGTCTATTTGGGTCCTTTGCCCATTTTTAATTGGATTATCTTCCTTTTGTTAAGTTGTATGAGTTCTCTATAAATTTTGGAGATTAAGCCCTTATCAGATGTATCATTGGCAAATAAGTTCTCCCGTGAAGTGGGTCCTCTTGTTGTTTTGTTGATGGTTTCTTTTGCTGTGCAGAAGCTTTTTATTTTAATGTAGTCCCATTTGTTTATTTTCCCCTTAGTTTCCTTTGCCCTAGGAGATGTGTTGGTAAAACTATTGCTACCAGAGATATCTGAGATTTTGCTGCCAATGGTTTCTTCTAGGATTTTTATGGTTTCATGACTTACATTTAAGCCTTTTATCCATTTTTAGTTTATTTTTTGTGTATGGTGTAAGTTGGTGATCTAATTTCTTTTTTTTTTTGCATGTATCTATCCAATTTTCCCAACACCATTTATTGAAGAGACTGTCTTGACTCCATTGTATGCTCTTGCCTCCTTTGTCAAATATTAATTGAGCATAATGGCTTGGGTCAATTTCTGGGTTCTCTGTTCTGTTCCATTGATCTATATGTCTGTTCTTGTGCCAGTACCAGGCTGTTTTAAGTACAGTGGCTTTATAGTATAACTTGACATCTAGTATTGTGATCCCTCCAACTCTCAAGATTGCTGCAGCTATTCAGAGTCTTTTTTGATTCTATCTAAATTTTTGGAGAGTTTGTTCTAGGTCTATGAAATATGCTTTTGGTATTTTAATAGGGATTGTGTTGAATCTATAGATTGTTTTGGGTAACATGGATATTTTAATGATGATAATTCTACCAATCCATGAACATGGTATATTCTACCACTTGTTTATATCTTCCTCTCTCTTTTTTCAATGTCCTATAGTCTTCTGAGTACAAGTCTTTTATCTCCTTGGTTAAGTTTATCCCTGAGTATCTTAATTTTTTTGTTGCACTGGTAAATGGGTTTTTTTTTTTTTTTTAGTTTCTCTTTCTGAGAGTTCATTATTGGTGTATAAAAATGCCATAGATTTCTGGGTGTTAATTTTATAATTCTGCTACATTGCTGAATTCATTTATTAAATCTAGTAGTCTTTTAATGGAATGTTAAAAATAAAAAAGACAATATGCCTTCTATGGGAATAGGGAGGCCGCTCAAGAAGTGGACAGCAAGCTGCAGCTTTTCAAGGAGAACCGGAGGAGGAGGAAGGAGAGGAAGGAGAAAAAGCGCCAGAGGAAGGGAGAGGAGTGCAGCCTTCCCGGCCTGACCTGCTTCACTCATGACAACAACCACTGGCAGACGGCCCCCTTCTGGAACCGTGAGTCCCTCGTTCTTTCTAACTACCTCTTACGGCCGCCACAGAGACACAGTGACTCAACTGCAGGCACGTAGACGAGGCTTCCAGCAAATGCAGCCAGACTCTGGAATCATCCAAGAGAGGAGCCTCATGTTATTTTCCGTGCTGGCAACTAGAATCATTTTGCCAAAAATTGCTTTTTATTTTTTTAGAAATTTGTTTTGAAATTTTGTTTGAAAATGCTGAGCTCTCTCTGGGTTTTTCTCCTGATGTTTCCCACAGTACCCAGCCTCCCAGGAAGACTGCTCTATAGCGAATCAACTAAATAACGATGACAAATTTACCACAAACATATGTTGTTTCTGCTCTAGTTCAAGTGCGTACTCTATGTGTAATACAGGAAGTAAAGCTCCTCAAAGGCAGGGTCCATATCCTACTGAGTCAGTCCCCTTCAGTACCTGGCACTGTGCTTGCAGAATATTAGGGACACCGCAAAGTATCTGGTTTTACAGGATCGCTGAGGATATGGAATACACTTGCGCACTTGTTTATTTTAAACCTCACCTGAGGATATTTTTTCCATTGATCTTGAGAGAGAGAGAGAGAGAGTGGGAGGGAGGTAGGAGGAGGAGAGAGAGAGAAAGAGAAAGATCAATGTGAAAGAGACACATTGACTGATTGCCTCCCGCACTTGCCCAGACTGGGGCAGGGATGGACTGCAACTGAGGTATGTGCCCTTGACTGGGAATCGAACCCACGACCCTTCCATCCATGGGCCAACACTCCATCCACTGAGCCAAACCGGCCAGGGCCACACTTGTGTATTTCCAATTAATGCTTATATTGCTATAGTGGCTTGGGTCACAGAGAAATAACACCCTAACTTCTGTGGCATGTTATCTGACTGAAGGCCTGTGATCCCGAGGAGCAGCTGAAACACCCCCTGGGTCAGTGTTTCTCAAACTGGGATTTGGAGATGTGCAGGACCCCAGACTATTCTCAGGGAGGCGGGGAGGAAGGGGAGTCGGCGTGGGGGGAGGGTCGTCTAGGGCTTATCTGTGCAGCTTTTTGTTTTTCTGCCTTGATGCTTCTTATCTTAGTGTCCATGTTTGCATTGAAGTCTAGTCACATGAAGGCTGAGCAAACTCTTCAAGGCGTAGCATTTAACTTTTAACGTGCTTTCCTAAAGCGGGGTGCGGGGATCTCTGAGGGTCATTCAGATGGCTGGGGTCTGTTCTCCGCCAGGCCCTGGGCTGAGCCCTGCGGACACAACAATGAACAAGACGTACCTCATTCTCTGCCCTCATGACACTTACATTCTAGCTGCGGGGGGTGGGGGTGGGTGGGGGGAGGTACCATAAAAAGAAAGTGAAATAATTACAAAGTGTGGTGATGCTATAAGGAGAGGGTTAGCGAAGTTATTAACAGGGACCGCTTCGAGAGGGTGGGGCTGATGGGCCTTTCTAAGAGGTGACGTTTAAGCTGAAAACTAAAGGATTCAAAGAAGCAGTCGGTGTGAAAGGGGGTCCTGGGTGGTAGGGGGCAACACCCCGGGCAGAGGGAATAGCAGGAGCGAGGTCCTGAGGAAGTGACAGATTTGTTGTGTCAGGGCTGGCAAGCCCCTTCAAAGATGAAGTATTGAGAAATGTGAAGTTGCAGTTTGCTCGTAACTCACACAGGAGGTGACTCAGACCTCTACCAGCTGCACCCACCCGAGCTGTGACCATCCCACCATTTCTTACCTCATCCTCTGCAAAACCCATTGTCTCCCAGACTCTTCTCTTGCTATTGCCAGTCTGTTCTGCTCAGAGGATTCAGAGTCATCGCTTAGTGATATCCGGTTTTTCTTAGGATAAAGAGCAAAATCCTTACCCTGTAACAAAGCCCTGTGTCCACACTCCTGCTTCACTCTGACCCATCTCCTCCCACGCTCACCTACGTCAGCCACTTGGCTTTTCTTACTCCTCAAGCATCTGAAGCTCCCTCCCACCTCAGGGCCTTTGCACACACTGGTCCATAAAGGCTTCGACCCAGCACTTACCCAAAGCCCTGTGCCTATCACAGACCTACTCACCCTCACGGTTCCCCTGTAACGTCACTTCTCACGGAGACCTCCCCTGTGCCTCGGCCGACGTAAGCCCCTTTTCTATACTGTCAGCCCATTTGTTTTCTCCATAGAACTTAGCACATTTGTAACTACACGGTTTGTGTGTGGGGGGGGGTTTTCTAAGATTTTCTGCTGCTTGCTTAACATTTGTGACCCCAACTAGACTGTATGTTTCTCAAGAGACCAGACCATGCCTGTGAGGTGCTGGACCCCAACACAAAGGAGATGCTCAATAAATACCAGCTGAATAAACAAACAAGTAAACAAAGAAGCAAAGTACCTGGTCCAAGGTCAAATCAACTCACATCTCACAGCAAATCTGTACAGAAAAGCGGGGGCGGGGGGGGCGGGGGGGGCGCGGATATAGTTATTATTACTATCTACCCACAGAGGACTTTTAAGAAAGAAAATGTGAATCTTAAAGCGTAATGATGCGGCAGCATTGGAATGGCTAGCCTGCCTCCGGTTTTTTCATCCTTTCATTCTGTTTTCTTTCTCACCCACAGTGGGCTCTTTCTGTGCTTGCACGAGTTCTAACAACAACACCTACTGGTGTTTGCGCACAGTTAATGAGACGCATAATTTTCTTTTCTGCGAGTTCGCCACTGGCTTTTTGGAGTATTTTGATATGAATACAGATCCTTATCAGGTAAGTCTGTGTGTTTTCATCCCGTGGAGGTGATTGAAAATAGAATAAGCAGCTCAGGAGCCTAACTAGATCGCCCTGGCCTCTCCGTCCACAGCTCACAAACACGGTGCACACGGTGGAGCGGGGCATTTTGAATCAGCTGCACGTCCAGCTCATGGAACTCAGAAGCTGCCAAGGGTATAAGCAGTGCAACCCAAGACCGAAGGGCCTTGACGTGGGTAAGGAAACACAATTTGTTTTTTCTGTGTTACCTGGAAAATTCTTTGTGTTTTCAAGTTTCCTGCCTTTGAAATGTTTATATGCATAGAAACATACACTTGCAGGGAAATCTACCCAGACAGTTCCAAACACAATTTCTTCTCTAAATTTAGCTCTGGGTGCCTGAATGAAAAGTTGAACGCACCCGGAGATTTGGTGAGCGTTGTGTCCCAGCCTCTCCCACAGGACTTCGATTAGTAAACCTCGGTTCCGGATAGAAGCATCCCCTGGAGGATGGGGTGAAAGCATGGGGGATTGATTTGTTTTTGCTGTCAACAGTCATAAGATATACTCTAGGTAAAGTGGGAGATTTTTTTTTTTTTTTTTTTGAGAGAGAGAATTTGGATGGAAGCACACCGTGCCCTGTTTTTACTTATCACAATTTGGAGCTCCCCCAGTTGGACCCAAGCCCATGACATTGTGCATTGATTTCTCTCGCTGGGATTTTCCATCTGAAATTAGAGCTGTTGGAGCCATTCATTGTCTTGGGATCTAAAAGGATAAGAGGGCCTGCGTGGAATCGAGCAGATGTTCCCTCCCTGGTCTGCAACGCTAAATTTATTTCTCCTTTGGCCCGTGGGGATGCACTGTCCATCCCGCCGTGAATGAGAATACTTATTTTCTCAGGATTCTCCTAGAAATGTAAATACCAGCTGTCCGCAGAAGGAAGGAGGAGGACCGGAAGCTGGCCTCCTGGTGACGGCACAGCATACCAACCCCAAAAGGGTGAATGAAGAGCTGGACACAGGCTGCAGGGAGCCATTTGCAGGAACCTCTGTTGTGAGGCTGAGTTTTCTGTGTCCTTCACAGCCTGTGTCTCAGTGGGTCCCGAGCAGCTCCCTGAGTCATTGACTTGAAAGGTGGAGGGTAGGGGGGATCCGAAAAGGGCCAACATCCCCACCTGTCATTTCCACCATCGTTGGTCCTGAAGGCTTTCGAGCCGCGAGAGCCCCATAAGAAATGATAGATCCCACAAGAGGGGCCCTGTGTCGGCTGCCCATCAACACCTCTCCGCTCGCACCAGGGCAAGGACTGGCAGCCCGAAGAGTCCAGCCCCGACTCGCAAACTAGGTCCTTTGGTCACTGACCCCGCTCCACTCAGATCTTTTCGGATCCCCTGCTTGTCTGTGAACCTTTTCTTCAAACCTTACAAAAAAAACAAAAGCCCACAAAGGCCTGGGAACTGGAGCAATTCTTAGAGGCACTGGAAATATTACACCCAGATACTTTGCCCCCAAAGAGCACAGCACGCTTATTGGTGATGACAGAACAACTCCACTTAGTGAAACCTGACCACGCGGATTCATGGCGAAGTGACTCGCCAGGTGGGCGCAGTTACTGCCCTCAGACTTCACGTCGTCCTCTCTGCTTTCTAGACGGTTCCTGAGGGAGGTGATTATTGGCCCTTTTTGCCAAGTGTTTTGTCTAAAAATAACCCAAACGTAACTTTTACCGAGACTTACACAGACTTCTGGAAGCACTTTCTTACTGTTTTTACAAGGCCTCTCCTCCTTTCTCCACCCCACCCGTTTTTCATGTGAAAGCTCTTATGTGATTTATCTTAAACCTCTATTTATAGCTTTTGATCCTCGTTTTGAACCCAGTAGAAAAGCTCTGTTGGACTTCGGCTCTGTGTATCTAACACATTTTGTTTCTCTCTAGGACGTAGGTGTTGTGCATGGGCAATCTATGTAGTGAACGGTTTTATGAGTCCTAACACTAACATAAATTACTCTTGTATTTTCCTCAATCAGGAAATAAAGATGGAGGAAGCTATGACCTACACAGGTATCCACCCTTTTTTATTCTCCCTGGCAGCTTCTTTCCCAATAACTGCATGATCCAGCCATTTCAACTAATTTCCGTTTCTTACCTCATTGCACAGAGCATAGCTGGGGTGCATGCTTTTCCTAACAGCACTGGCCACCACCTCGTGCCATTGGTTCCAGATCTGTCCTTTTGTTTTGACATCAGCTCACTGTCACCACACGGCGTCTCGGAGCATTTACGCACTCCGGTGCTTGTGTGCTTGTTGAATGATGCTTGTCAGCGTGGAATGATGTGAAGCGGGGGCCTGGGGAGAGGGTGGGGAGAAGGATGTTCCTTGTGGTGCTTACACATTGATTCGCTGGAGGGGCTTCATGGAAACTGGTTAGAGATCTTTATGAACTAGAACGTCAAGAGCACAGAAAGAGTAATGGGGATTTGAGGAGCATTCTAGAGCGGAAGTGGAAGAGGTTCCTTGTTAGCAGTTCTTGATGAGCGTTGCTGGTGAAAAGCAGCAGGGATGTGACTCACAAGGCTCTGCAGGGGTTGGTGGTTGAAGAGCAGGTGCTGGGATTGGGGACAGGGGACCAGGAGTAAGACATGCAGGGAGGTGTCAACATAGCTCGCAGACAATGCTGTCCGACACACAAACTTCCTAAACAGGCCTCGACCCAGTGATCCTGTCCCCCTCCAACTCCCAGCCATCCCTCTTACCTCCTCATGCTCCAGACCAGGGACCCAGATGCCTGGTGGCCATGTCACTTGGTCACCCGGCCTCGTCAGCCCTTGCCTGTTTTCCACTCCAAGCACAGACCTCAGGCGGGTTTGTCAGAAATATGCCGTGTGGGGCAAGACGGTCTGTCCTTACCACCTCTATTTTGGGGCAAGTGAGGCACCGATGTGTCAGCACCCTAGTTAATGAATCCTCAGGGGAGAAAAACTTCCATCAAAGGCACGTGGACTTAACTGGTGCCATTCATACTGACATCGTCTCAGAAACTAAAGAATGTTGGTGTTTCAGGGATCCCTGTCCACCCCCCCACACACACACCCCATCCGGTCCCTCCTCTTAGAGGGCTGCTCAAGTGGGACCAGAAGCGAAACAGTAGGAACAGTGGTGGGAAGATATAACCAAACGAAACAAGGAAAGCTGGACTTCTGAGGCTACTTGATAACATTTCTGTATCTCTTCTTTTTCTCCCCTCTCTGTCGTCTCTCCTGTCCTTGATGTCCCCCAACCCCGACCCGCATCACCCGTAGCCCACGTAGGACCGAGCAGAAGAACCCCCTCTTAAGCTGGTCTCACCCGGGATATGGGCTGACGAGGTAATACCCCATACGCCTGCATTGCTTCCGGGGGCCCATAAAGACACCTCCGAAGTGTGACATGTTAAATGGCCCTGACGCTGGATATTGTCTTTATGGTTATTTTGTTATGCACTCAGATTTACAGCTAAGGGATTTTTGGTGTGGCCTTTTGTGTCTCTCATGGGAGAGGTAAAGGATATGACAGGTTATTAAGGACACAGTGTGGTCAGAGCTGAGTCAGCGTTCTTCTCCATCGTGTCTTCCCTGGACACCTTTGAGATGAAGAGTGCTTACCTGCTCTTCAGCTGGAGTTAAATGCAAGCACCCGGGGCTCTCCCTTCCCTCATCCCTGCCACCACCTCTAAACAAGGCCAACTCCATCATTTCTGAGGTTGACGGGGACAGCTTTGAAAACCTTAGTCTCTGGTCTTGTGGCCACAGAAAGCATGTGTGCAGGGTGAATACCTGTTGCTTGTTTTTCTCAATTCCTTACCAAAGGCCAGATCTAAGGATACTGTCTAACTCAGAATGACTGGCATTTTCATAAGCCACCATTCCGTAACTGGTGAGGCAAGCGACCTTTCCATGGCTACCATGTTGCAGGCAGGAAATCGTGGAACAGGGTTACTGAGAGCATTCGCCTGTCACGCCTGGGCACTCACTGGACACCCAAATGCCGAGTTGGATGTGGCTTTCCCCGCTCGCTGTATCCTGTGGGAATTGAAAGGGCGCAAATGCAGAAGCAGCCACCGTGTGTGTGGAGCTGCCGGGAAACTGCCATCTCCAGATGGGTTTACCAGCACGCCGCCCTCCAGCCACGGCACTGCTCAGGGGTTCAGAAGCCTTGGCTCTTTTTTTTTTTAACCTTTATTGTTGTTTTACATATGTCCCCTCCCCCTGCCCCATTGACCCCTTTTAGCCCACCCCACCCCCACCCCAGACCTTCACCACCCTATTGTCTGTGTCTACGCATTATGCACATGTGCATACAAGGTCTTTGGTTGATCTCTTCCACACCACCCACTCACCCCCTCCTTCCCTCTGAGATTCCAGTCTGTTTCATGCTTCTATGTCTCTGGATCTATTTTGTCCATCAGTTTATTTTTTCATTTGATTACACCTATGAGTAAGATCATGTGATCCTTGTCTTTCTCTGACTGGCTTATATCGCTTAGCATGATACTCTGCAGGTCCCTCCATGCTGTCTCAAAAGGTAAGAGATCCTTCTTTATTGCTGCTGCATAATATTCCATGGTGTAAATGTATCACAGCTTTTTTGTCCACTCACCTACTGATGGGCACTTGGGCAGTTTCCATATCTTAGCTATTGTAAATTGTGCCGCTATGAATGTAGAGGTGCAAACATTCTTTCTGATTGGTGTTTTGGGTTTCTTAGGATATATTCCTAGAAGTGGGATCACTGGGTTAAATGGCAGTTCCATATTTAATTTTTTGAGGAAACTCCAAACTGCTTTCTATAATGGCTGCACCAGTCTGCGTTCCAACCAGCAGTGTACTAGTGTTCCCTTTTCTCCACATCCTCGCCAGCACTTGTCGGTTGATTCGTTGATGGTAGCCATTCTGACAAATGTGAGGTGATACCTCATTGTCATTTGAATTTGCATCTCTCTGATGGCCAGTGACTTTGAGCATGTTTTCATGTCTCTTGGTGAGAAGTATCCTTTGGAGAAGTGTCTACTTAGGTCATTTGCCCATTTTTTTATTGGATTGTTGGTCTTCCTTTTGTTTAGTTGTATGAGTTCCTTATATATTTTGGATGTAACCCTTTATCAGATGTATCATTGCCAAATATGTTCTTCCTGACAGTGGGCTTCCTTTTCATTCTTTAAAAATGGTTTCTTTTGCTATGCAGAAGGTTTTTATTTTTATGTAGTCCTGTTTGTTTATTTTCTCCTTAGTATTTTTTGCTCTAGATGTATCTGCAAACATATTGCTAGGAGAGAGATTTTTCTGCCTATGGTTTCTTCTAGGATTTTTATGGTTTCACGACTTATATTTAAGTCTTTTATCCATTTAATTTATTCTTGTGTGTGGTGTAAGCTGGTGGTCTAGTTTCATTTTTTGCATGTATCTGTCCAATTTTCTCACCACCATTTATTGAAGAGACTGTCTTGACTACATTGTATGCTCTTGCCTCCTTTGTCAACTATTAATTGAGCATAATGGCTTGGGTCAATTTCTGGGTTCTCTGTTCTGTTCCATTGATCTATATGCCTGGTCTTGTGCCAGTACCAGGTGGTTCTGATTACATTATAAGTTGATACCTGTTATTGTGATCCCTCCAACTTTGTTGTTTTCTCTCAAGATTGCTGTTGCTATTCAGGGTCTTTTTTGGTTCCGTATAATTTTTGGAGTATTTGTTCTAGATCTGTGAAATATGCTGTTGGTAATTTAATAGGGATTGCATTGAATCTATAGATTGCTTTGGGTAGTAAGGATATTTTAATTGTTAACTCTACCAATCCATGAATACAGTTTATTCTTCCACTTGTTTATATCTTCCCCTCTCTTTTCATCATCCTGTAGTTTTCTGAGTACAAATCTTCTACCTCCTTCATTAAGTTTATTCCTAAGTTATCTTAATTTTCTGTTGTTGTTGTACCGGTAAATGAGATTGTCTAGTTTCTCTGAGAATTCATTATTGGTGTATAAAAATGCCATGGATTTCTGGGTGTTAATTTTGTATCCTGCTACATTTCCAATTTCATTTATCAAATCTAATAGTTGTGTTTTTTTTTGGTGGAGTCTATAGGGTTTTCTATATACAATATCATGTCATCTGCTAATAATGAGTTTTGCTTCCTCCTTCCCAATTTGGATGCCTTTTATATTTTCAGCTTGTCTGATGTGGCTAGGACTTCCAGTACCATGTTGAATAAGACTGGTGAAAGCGGACCTCCCTGTCTTGTTTCTGTTCTTGGGGGAAATGATTTTAGCTTTGCCCATTGAGTATGATGTTGGCTATAGGTTTGTCGTGTATGGCCTTTATCCTGTTGAGGTCTAATTTTTCTATGCCCACTTTGCTGAGAGTTTTTATCAAAAAAGGGTGTTGGATTTTGTCTAATGCTTTTTTGTGTCTATTGATATGATCATGTGATTTTTTTTAATTCAACAAAAATTTATTTCAATATACTTTTTAAAACACAGTGAAATAAATGTAACAGCAGTAGAAAGCAAAAAGTAAATCCATTTCAAAGAAATAAAAAACCAACACTTTCAATATTCCTTGAAAAAGCATCATGTGGTGATAGACTTGGTCAATGTCCCAGTTCACCTCTCTAATCCCATCCCAGGAAATGGGAAGAGACCCAGGACTGACTGAGACAAGACTCTCCCCTCTGGCTGAATAAGGTTTGTAAATGAAAGCTATCTGCTGACCCAGATAATCATTTTATAGTTTATAAAATGAACAAGCCTTATAAACTGGACTTGTGCAGTTCTCATTTTCATCTGTTTAACGCTGATGGGAGGCAGGTTTGGGGATTTCAAGGTCTCCTCGGCCCTCAGGCTTTACACGTGAAGGACTGTGGGCTGAGATGCAGAGGTTTAAAGGAGAAAGACCAGAAGTCTCAGGTGCCAGGGTTACCTTCCCTCAGCACTATAATCATGTGATTTTGTCTTTCAGTTTGTTGATGTGATGTATCACATTTATTGACTTGTGAATATTGTACCAGCCTTGAACCCCTCAAATCCCACTTGGTCATAGTGTATGATCGTTTTAATATATTGCTGGGTCCGATTTGCTAATATTTTGTTGAGGATTTTAGCATCTATGTTCATCAGAGATATGGCCTGTAGTTTTCTTTCTTTGTAGTGTCTTTATCTGGTTTTGGAATTAGGATAATGCTGGCTTCATAAAAAGAGGTTGGAAGTATTCCTTCTCTTGGATTTTTGGAATAGTTTGAGAAGGATAGATATTTGTTCCATAAGCCTTGGTTCTTTAAGAAAACTAATTAGGATGCATTGTTAAGCATGAAATATCATTACAAAAGCCTTTGAGAAAAAATGACAAGCAAACCTGAAGAATTTAAAATTTGAAAATTCAAGTGTACTTTAGAAAATTTCTCTTGTACAAGATGGACTAAATAAGAGTTTTCAAACTACCTTCAGTTGTGTGGATTTTCAAAAACGAATCCTTGGACTTATTTAAAAGGTCTTCGAAAAGCAAGTCTGTTTCCTATTCATCTTCATTATTTATGTGGGTTTTTTTGCTGTGGTCTATGTGTGTGAGGCAGGGGTAGCTGAAAGGCTTTTACTTACACATTCTGGTCATTTTGCTGTTAGATCAAGCTCAGAGTAAGGACACAGCTTAGCAAGTGGCCCCCAAAACTCCGGAAATAATTTTTGGCTTGAGTTGAAAGTAATAGTTTCTATGTTGCAAAATAAGATCGACAGGGGCCGGATGTTTATTTTGTCCCATCGCCTGTGAGAGCTGCTGCTGCTGCCCTCTGGTGTCCAACACGAGCTCCTGGCGCCGTGGGGTGGCTCCGGCTGGGCACACACGGCGTGTGGTTGTGGGGGAGACGGTCAGGTCTGGCAGCCTAACGCCGCAGGCCAGCTCCCTGGTCCTCGGTGCAGGCCAGCAGACCACATCATGCTCCCCCCCTCGACAACCATGCTCCTGTCCACTTGCTTTTGCTTCTTTGATTCATCTTCCCCTATCGCAGCAGCCCAGGCCTGGCAGATGGATATGGGGACGTAGCTGTGCGTTAGAGGCTGTATCACACTGTGGTCAGAGCACATTCACTGGAGCCAGACTGGTCTCAAATCCCAGCCTTGCTAGTAAGAAGCTGAGACCAGAGTCGGGCATGTATCAAACCCTATCAATGATGGGCATTAGTAAGGTGTACTATGGGACGTACAACACTTAAATGAAGAAGAGTGTATGAAAGGGAATAGCGCCCTTCTCATTTCAGAGCATGCTACCATATTTTATAAGAAACACAAAAAGAGAAATTATGCATCATTACCACCACCGTCTCCATCATCACTCATTGGCAACCAGGTTTCCACACACAAACCCATTGTCTGCACCCCCGGAAAGCCTCAGGTCACTGCCCTGCCCCACATTGCCCTGGTGAAGCTTCCCTGGCATGCCCTCGGGCTCACATCTCAGGACTCCATTTACTTTAAGCTGCCTTGCTGGCACTGCTGGGCTTTTCTGTTTAAGGTGCTTGACCAAGAGATGGGTCAAGGTCTGGGGTGTAGGGGCTGGAAGTAAGGTCAGCCTCCCAAGGCGATGAGGGTACCCAGGGTCCGAGATGTTAGGATGTGGGTCAGGGTCGGGCCGCCGTGTGCACTTTGCCCCCTGCACAGAAGTGTGCCAGGAGGGACAAGTGGGCACGGAAATGCAGCAGGAGCTCTGCTAGACGAGCCATGCCAACTGGTAGGTAAACCTTTCTTCACACCACATGGCCACCCCGCTCAGGATCAGGGTCCATCTGAGCTCCCCATCCAAGCTCTAAGATAATGTTCATAACGTTATGATACTGAGTCTTCATTCAAGAACAAAGGGTATCTTTCTACTTGGTCCTGTACTTCTGGGTCTTTGGGAGGTTTCTGAAGTGTTTTCTTACCTGTGTTGCAAGGTTCTTGTTAAGTTTATTCATAAGCACTTTACCTTCTTTGTTGCTATTGTAAATAGGGCTTTCCTTCATCATTAAAACCTCTATCTGATTATTGGTATTTTCTTATTTATTTTTAGTCCACTTGACCTGTCTTGGGTTGAGTATCTGCTATTATTATGTTTCTATGTATTTTTAATTGTGTCTTCTATAGATAGCTTCTTCTTTATAAAGCTGGTTGCCCTTTTTCCCCCCTTAGGAACTTAAGAGTTAGTATTTTGATCCTGTTGGTTGCCTTTGAACTTATACCTATTCATTGTCCCTAGTCCAGCCGTGGGCAAACTACAGCCCGCGGGCCGGATCCGGCTGTTCTATCCAGTTCTCTTGCTCTCCCCTCCGCTCCTTTACTTTGAATTTATATTAGTTCACACAAACACTCCATCCATGCTTTTGTTCCGGCCCTCCGGTCCAGTTTAAGAACCCATTGTGGCCCTAGAGTCAAAAAGTTTGCCCACCCCTGCACTAGTCCCTATTTCATATTTAACCTTTTATTATCTCTTTGGTCAGTTTTTTTTTCTATATAAACCTTTTATTATTTGTTATTCATTTCAGACAGAGAGGAAGGGAAAAAGATAGAAAGATAGAAACATGGATGAGAGACATCTATTAGCTGCCTCCTGCATGCCCCCTCCTGGGGATCGAGCCAGCAACCTGGGCATGTGCCCTGACTGGGAATCGAACCAGGGACCTCTTGGTTCATTGGTCGACACTCAACCACTGAGTCACACCGGACTTAATATAAACCTTTTATTTTATAATCCCAAAACTTGAAATGAATTAAGAAGCTAGAGTAGACCCTAAATTTGCTGACTAGCATCCAAGTTTTCTATCTTTGGTCAGTTTTTAACAGTGTTCTTTGACTCCCTACTGTTACTTGAACTATACCCTGAATTAACTCAGTCTCTTTCCGCTTTTCTATTTTCCTTCTCATTTCTAGTTGCACTTTGTCATATAAAATACTTTTTACCTCACTCCTATCTTTGCTTTACCCCCAGACCTGATAAATACCGGGTGGGGCAAAAGTAGCTTACGGTTAGTTGTGAGTACTCAAAGCAGAGTTTTGGTTTTATTTTAAATCTTTATTGTTGAAAGTATTACCTATGTCCCCTTTTTCTTTTTCTTTTTTAATGGAAGTTGCATCTATCATGTCTGTCCCTTCCCTCGTTTTATTTTATTTTATTTTAAATAAATCTTTATTCATATTATTACAATTATTTCTCCTTTTTCCCCCCATAGCTCCCCTCCACCCCTTTCCCACCCCACCTTCTGCCCTTACCTCCCCCCCACTGTCCTCATCCATAGGTGTATGATTTTTGTCCATTCTCTTCATGAACCCCCCATACCCCTTTCCCCCTGAGAATTATCAGTCCACTCCCTTTCTATGCCCCTGATTCTATTATATTCACCAGATTATTCTCCTCAGGTTTTGAATTCACTTGATTTTTAGGTTCGCTTGTTGATAGATATGTATTTGTTGTTCATAATTTTTCTCTTTACTTTTTTTTTCTTCCTCTTCTTTAAGAATACCTTTCAGCATTTCATATAATACTGGTTTGGTGGTGATGAACTCCTTTAGCTTTTTCTTATCTGTGAAGCTCTTTATCTGCCCTTCAATTCTGAATGATAGCTTTGCTGGGTAGAGTAATCTTGGTTGTAGGTTCTTGCTATTCATCACATTGAAAATTTCTTGCCACTCCCGTCTGGCCTGCATAGTTTCTGTTGAGAAGTCAGCTGACAGTCGTATGGGTGCTCCCTTGTAGGTAATTAACTGTTTTTCTCTTGCTGCTTTTAATATTCTCTCTTTGTCTTTTGCTCTTGGCATTTTAATTATGATGTGTCTTGGTGTGGTCCTCTTTGGATTCCTTTTGTTTGGGGTTCTGTGGGCTTCCTGGACTTGTAAGTCTATTTCTTTCACCAGGAGGGGGAAGTTTTCGGTCATTATTTCTTCAAATAGGTTTTCAGTATCTTGCTCTCTCTCTTCTTCTGGCACCCCCATAATTCTGATGTTGGTACGCTTGAAGTTGTCCCAGAGTCTTCTTACATTATCTTCAACTTTTTGGATTTTTTTTTTTTGCTTTTTGCTTTTTCGGTTGAGTGTTTTTTGCTTCTTTGTATTTCAATTCTTTGACTTGATTCTTGTGTTCCTCTAGTCTGTTGTTGGGTCTCTGTATAATATTTATTTCAGTCAGTGTATGTTTAATTTCTAGTTGGTCCTTTTTCATATCTTCGAGGGTCTCGTTATATTTATCGGCCTTTTCTAGGATATTCTTAAAAAGTCTTATAACGGTGGTTTTGAATTCTATATCCAGTCGTTTGTTTTCCTCCATTTCTTTCGTTTGTGATCTGATTCTTTGACCCCGCATTTTCACTGATTTCCCTGAGTTGGTAAGGTAGATATTTGTGCTAGGTTTCCAATATGGTCCAGTGGGTCTGCTTCCCCAGTTAACCTGAGGTGGACACTCTTGGTGCACCCCTTTGTGGACTGTGTGTACAGCCTTGTTGTAATTAAGTCTTTATTGTTGGTATCACTGGGAAGAATTGACCTCCGGGCCAGTTGGCTGTAAGGATCAGCTGTGTCTATGCTGGGGGAAGCCCGGTGCTGGAGACAGCCCTATAGGATTAGACTTGCCAAATTGCAATAGCCTCTGTGCTCAGCTTGGATGGGGTGGAGCCTCAGTCTTGGCTTCCTGTCAGCCCCGCCCCTGCGCGCACGTGCGCTTTCAGTCCTCCGCCTTCCCCAGCTCGAGTCTCCGCCTGAGAGTCCAGACTCCCCCCACAAGAGCGTGGGTCCCCAGGGGCTCGCCTGGAACCGGGGTTCACTGCAGTCAGAACTGGGGCACAGTGCCGTCAGGAGCCTCTGACTCCCCTCCACCAGGGAAAGCCCGCGGCAACCTCCGCAGCCCTTGTGCGCACCGGCGCGCTTTCAGTCCTCCGCGTTCCCCGGCTCCCGAGTCTCCGCCCGAGAGTCCAGACTCCCCCCACAAGAGCATGGATCCCCAGGGGCTCGCCTGGAACTGGGGTTCACTGCAGTCAGAACTGGGGCTCAGTGCAGTCAGAATCCTCTGACTCCCCTCCACTAGGGAAAGCCTGTGGCAACCCCCGCAGCCTTTGTGCGCACCGGCGCGCGCGCGCCTTCAGACTTCTGCCTTTCCCAGCTCGAGTCTCCGCCCGAGAGTCCAGACTCCCCCCGTAAGAGCGTGGGTCCCCAGGGGTTCGCCCGGAACTGGGGTTCAGTGCGGTCGGAGGCTTCCTTCCCCCTTCCGCCAGAGGAAGTCAGCCAGGCTCTCAGCCGCCCTTCCTCTCTGCGCGCACTAAGACCCTTTGCCGTACCTCCAATTCTCTGTGAGCTTTTCTCCTTCCTTCTAGTTGTAGAATTTTCACTCAGCCTGCTTTCCTGTGGTTCTGGATGGTGTCCGTTCTGTCTTTTAGTTGTAGTTTTGAAATTGTTGTGCGAGGCAGCAGTTTAGGTGTTTACCTATGCCGCCATCTTGGTTTCTCTCATTTTTTTTTTTTTAATATATTTTTATTGATTTTTTACAGAGAGAAGGGAGAGGGATAGTTAGAAACGTCTATGAGAGAGAAACATCCATCTGCTGCCTCCTGCACACCCCCCACTGGGGATGTGCCCGCAACCAAGGTACATGCCCTTGACAGGAATCGAACCTGTGACCCTTCAGTCCGCAGGCTCTATCCACTGAGCCAAACCGGTTAGGGCCATATGTCCCCTTTTTCCCCCATTAGCCCGCCCCTGCCCCCCACCAACCTATTGTCTGTGTCTGTGGATTATGCATATATGCATACAAGTTAATTGGTTGATCTCTTCCCATCTTGCCCTGCCATCCCTCTGAGGTTTGACAGTCGGTTTAGTGCTTCTGTCTCTAGATCTATTTTTGTTCATCAGTTTATGTTGTTCATTAGATTCCACATATGAGTGAGATCATGTGATATTTGTCTTTCTCTGACTGGCTTATTTTGCTTAGCATAATGCTCTCCGGGTCCATCCATGCTGTTGCAAATGGTAAGATTTCTTTCTTACAGCTGTGTAGTGTTCAGTGGTATAGATGTACCACAGTTTTTTAATCCACTCACCTGCTGTTGGGCACTTAGACTGTTTCCAAATTGTAAATTGTGCTGCTATGAACATAGGGGTGCATATATCCTTTCTAATAGGTGTTTCTGATTTCTTAGGATATATTCCTAGAAGTGGGATCACTGAGTCAAATGGGAGTTCCATTTTTTTTATTTTGGGGGGAAATTCCATACTGTTTTCCACAGAGGCTGTACCTGTCCGCAGTTTATTCTTATATTATTATTTATTGTATTATTTTCTTTAATACATTTTATTGATTTTTTTTTACAGAGAGGAAGGGAGAGGGATGGAGAGTTAGAAACATCGATCAGCTGCCCCCTGCACACTCCCTACTGGTTATGTGCCTGCAACCAAAGTACATGCCCTTGACAGGAATCGAACCTGGGACCCTTGAGTCCGCAGGCTGACACTCTAGCCACTGAGCCAAACTGGTTAGGGCTATTGTATTATTTTCCATACAAACGACTCTAAACCTACTTTTGCCTACCCCTTATATTAAATGCTCACCACCAATCTTTTTGCTGAGGTTTCCCCAATGATTTTTTTGGTTGAATGAAACTCATCCGCTAGAAGACTATTCGAGAAGAGCTGACATGCACAGTATCCCGTGCATGCTTACATTTTTTAAAAACTATTTTTCTAGAGCCTGATACTTGCAGGAGAGCTCGTCTGGACATAGCAGCCTTGGCTCATACTGATTTCTGATTGAAGGTGGCTTTCACATCCGCAGATGCTTGATTGCATTTACTTGGCAGTGTTGTGTTGCAGCTTTTTTCACTTCATAGTTTATTTTGGTCGGGGCATTTTCATAAAAGGATGGATTCCTTATTAATTTGTTATAATTTTGTGTAAATGTAGGCTGCTTTTACTAATTTCATTTTAAATTAGTAAATTTAATTGAAGTATTTATAATTCCTAATTTAAGAGGATCTTTTTCTGGCGGTGTAGCCATGTATACTTTTTCATGTTTTTATTTTTTTATTATTTGGGGATGGGAGTGGGAGATTGCATGTCCTCCAATTTTCTGTTTTTCTGCTTTTCTTGCAGGACCTGAAATTTCCCTTCTTTTGTTTCCTTTTCGATCTGGTTTCCAAAGGGTGTATCTCCCTTCCTCTGTATCCTTTTCTCCCAAAAGCAATACCTTTCACACAGCCACCTTGATGCATGCACACTTAAGTCCCTTCCTTGGGCTCACCTCTGTGATGTACCAGGACGCTACCATATTTTATACTTCAGGTTGGCATTCTTCCCAGCGATGGTTTCAAATCAATTATTGGCTCCATCTTCACCTCCTTCTGCCCTCGTCCATACTGTTTTCTAGGGCTTGTGCCATCCAGCTCTGCTGAGATTTGGTGTTAACATTTTTTTACTTACAGGTGATTTGAAGGTTATATAATTTTCTGTCTTCTCGTTAAACTGAGATTTGGGATTTTGTTTAGTTTTACTTCTTTTTCCTGCCTATCTGTATTGCTAGTTACTGCATTAATCGAGGCCACCTCTTTAGAACAGTACTTGGGCACAACTGGAGAAAAGATGGCGTTTTCTGCAGGACTGTGGTCATCTTAGTGATGCAGAAAGATCAGAGAGAAAGTGGGTGCATTCTCTGCATACTGTGAAAACCACTAAGATTGATTTATGATAGGATTTTCAGGGCAAAAAACAACAACACACGAAGAGATAGATTTAAGTATTTGATTTGGGAAGTTTAGTTGCATTTAATTTTGTTTTTAAACAAAGTACCAGGGGATATAAAATAAAAATATCTTCCGAAGCTCTGCCTAATACTTTAAAATACTTTCAAATCCATTTACCCAGCAACCCCAGAAGAAGTAAAGGTTTTATCACACAAGCATTCCCATGTTTGACAGATGAGGGAACCAGAACTCAGAGACTTACATGATTTCATGGTTACAGAGTTGGCTTGAGGAGAGCCAGGGGTAAAACATCAGCCTCTAACTTTGCCTGGTCTTAGCAGTTATCACTTGTTTGATCTTCTTCCCAATTTTGTAACCTAAGGCCACTCCTTGATAATAAATTACTAGGGTGAAATTCTTTTTAGTGTTATACTTCAAATTGATTTGCTCTGTAAAAACAATGTCAGTTGCTTGTCTAAAAGTAGGAAATCTTTTCTCCACTAATGATCTATCTTCATCTCTCTTCACAGAGGCCAGTTATGGGATGGATGGGAAGGTTAACCTTCCCAGTCCCACTGCAGACATCGGCGGGCAAGGCCTGGAGGATTTACACAGCTTAAAGGAAAGCATCGATGAGTACAGACAGAACTACAGACTTAGTCTGGTTGACTGGACTAATTACTTGGAGGATGTAGATAGAGTATTTGCACTGCTGAACAGTCACCACGAGCAAAATAAAACAAGTAAGACTACAACTGCTCGAAGTGATGGGTTCCTGGCTGTGTCTGCTGAGCCCTCTGTGCCGGTGGAGATGGCCTCTGCTGAGTCAGATGAAGACCCAAGCCCTATGGTTGAGGAAGCCTCTCATCTGACGTTGCCAGCCGACCTTCAAACCCTGCATTTGAACCGACCAACATTCAGTCCGGAGAGTAAACTTGAATGGAATAACGACATTCCAGAAGTTAGTCGTTTGAATTCTGAACACTGGAAAAATCATAAAACTGACCAATGGATGGAGCATGAAGAGATGAGTCATCTTGAACTTGACCTCAGTGGTGGTGACATGCCAGAGCTGGTGCTCAAGCTTGACCCCAGGCTGCAGCCCATCAGCAGGCACCAGAAAGGCCTTCCCCAGGATGGTGGTCCAGGAGAAGATGTTTCCGAAGATCAGCTGTATCTTCCTGTGCTTTATGACCCAGATTCCACTCCTCAGACGATCAAAGTGTCCACCTTGGAGCAGCCTAGTAACGCCAGCAGCCTGGAGAACATGTCTAACGAGGTGGAGAAAAGTCACAGAAGGGAGACTGATTAGACAAAATTGTTACCTTACCCTAAACACAGTATTAACTTTTTGTCAGTAAACTAATAAAGGCAATCAAGACAACCAACGTTCCAAGCTACCCTAGGTACCTACCTGCAGTAGACGCCAGTGCGCATGCGAGCGGACGCACAGGAACCGGTGCTGTAATTCACTATGTGTCAAGGTGAGAAAGGTAATTTGTGGAGTTTTGTTGGTTTAGTGGATACTAAAACAGTATTAACTTTGCAAAGTTGTAGAGACATGCATATACAAATGCTATCCAACCAAGATGGCTAGAATTGTGCCTTCTGCATTTCTGATTCTGGATGTCCTTGGTGAAACTTTCAACACACTTTCCACTGCCTGCATCATGTGGTTTGGATTCATTTTTAACCACTGGAATTTTTTAATGCCATCACTTTTAGGTCAATGATTTTGCACTTTGAGATCTAAATGCCATGTCTGTTTGGCTAGTCTTTTTTTTTTACAGGCTTGTCACAGTCTCACTGCTTGCTCTCAGTGTGACAGATTAAAATAGACCCCCAGGATGACACACAGTGTGGATCCCATATTGTTTAACATACGCTTTTGCCAGAAAATATTGCATGTGGTTTCCCTTGACTTGCTAAAATTGATTAGCAGAAAGGCATGGCTAATGATGTTAGCAGCAAAAATAAATAAGCAAAACAATGATCACTTGCTCTCTCTGTGCCTAGCCTCAAAGTGTTCATCATATACTTAAGATAGCTAAATTTTTATTTTCTTAACAGGATAAAAAAAACTGAAGATTCTTTCCCCACCCCTATCTTTGTTTTCTTGGCCTGGCTAATAAGCTTAAGTGTTGAGAAAATATATTCGTTTTGAATTTATATAAGGAATGTTTCCAATAAAACACTCATGAATGTTTCATAATTTAAACACATGTATGATTAAGACCTTCACCAAGTTCTGATTTTTTAAAGGCATAGTTCAAAACATGTTCTTAAAAACATTCTTGTTATATATTATTTTTAAATACCAGCAAAAGGATTACCTCATTGAAAGTTATCAGTATCCTAATCAACTTCCCAGTAATAGCTTAACAGTGATTTTCCTTTTAGATAAAGAAAACATAATTTACCTATGTGTTTGACTTAAGTGTTTAAGGTAAACTCTTTTAAAGATAATTTACAATGGTATAACTGAATCTTCGATAACTTTAAATCCTTATTGTAGACTCTGTACATATGTTAAAATTCACTAGCTCTTTATCAGATGTGTGTGCCACCGGCTGAATGACAGAGGAAACATATTTATGGTCATGAATGATATGCTTTGTAAAAAGGCTTCAAGTTATTAAGAAGCATACCATGTTTTGTTTTGTTTTTAAATCTTGTGTAATATTCTGTAATACTTTTATAGAACAATTCTGGCTTCAGGAAAGTCTAGAAGCATTATTTCTTGGAATAAAAGGTGTTTAAACTTTACCTGTTTCAGAGAAATGAACTTGACCAAGTTCTTGAGGTACACCCCTTCCCCTTCCTTATAGTAAAACTGAGTCCTGATCTCAATTTACATGATTGAATAGTAGCCGTAGCAGTAAAATTGACCGAAAGTCTGTGTGTTACAGAACATTCTCAGATCAGGGGTCACAGCATTGATTTGTCTCATTGCTGTCAGGAGGACACCCCCCACCAAAGGCAGTTTGGGTTCTTTGGTGGAGACCTAACCACCCTCCAAAACCTCGAGTTTTCTGATGGACAGAGTCCATGCACTTCCTTCTGCTCCAGATTTCCTGAGGACCTTTCCCCCTCAGGAAGAGCCGCTAACAATTCATGTCCAGAAATCAGAAATCTCTCGTAGTAAAAGGGGGAAAAGCAAAGGACTTTGGGAGCTGCCAGTTCAGTCCTCGGATAACTGAGGAAGCCATCTGTATTGTTAGAGCTGTCATGAGAGACCACCACAGACTGGATGCCTTAAACAACAGAAACGTATTTTCTCACCATTCTGGAGGCTGGAAGCAAGACCTGTCGGCAGGGCTGGTTTCTCCCGAGGCCTCTGTCCTTGGCTTGCAGATGGGCCACCTTCTCACTGTGTCCTCACGTGACCTTTTCTCTGTTCATGCACATCCTCTCTTGCACCAGTCGTATAAGGTTAGGGCCCACCCTTATGACCTCATTTAACCTTAGATACAGTCACATTGGAGATTAGGACTTCAATATGTGAATTTAGAGGAGACACAATCCAGTCCACAGCCCCACCGTTTCATTGAGAGTCCCAGGTAACGGTGTTGTCCAAAGGCAAGTCATTGTGCCCTCTTCCTGTTCTTTCCTGTAAAATGTGACTAGGCTAAAGGTTGCGCTCCTGGAGAAAATTACATTTTAGTTCTGATAACTATGGAGTACCAACTATGTGTAAAGGACCCAAGAAAGGCTATTTCAGATCTTGAAGGGCCCTTAGAGATTGGCTGGCCAACTGGACTCAATTGGATCTTAAAGGAAGCTGATGCTCAGAAGGTCTGAGCAAGTGTCCCACCTGCCCATTCCATACAGACATAGAAGAGGAAAAGATTAGCAGAGGCAAAGGCCAACCCCTCCCCACTTTCTCAACACATATGCTCATGCACATTCTCTCTCTCTCTCCCCCCCTCTCTCTCTCACACACACCAGATTAGGGGAGAAAGGCCATTAGGGAGACCCCATTTGATTAGAAGTAATAGAACAATGACCATGAAGTCAGACCTAACTTCATGGCAAACTCTAATTTTTACTATCTGTGTGAGTTTGGAAAAGTCGCATAACCTCTTGAAAACAGCTTCCTCAATTGGAAAATGAGAGGTTTGAATTTAAAATAGAAAATGCAGAGCATATGTGCTTTCTTTTCACAGAATGTGCCCAGGGAAGACATTGCTAATGCGTAGACACTTTGCCATTAAGCCAGAGCATCCATGCCCTTGGAGTTTCTCTCAGTGCCCACTTCCGCCTCAGCCAGCTACCACCAACACTGCAGATCTGGTGTTGGCATGCAAAACAGAAACCTGTCCTATCCAAACCGGAAAATGACTGTCTGAGGCTCCTCCCAGCTTTCTATAAGGAAATCACCTATAACCACCGACATCTGCAGGGTGTTTTAAGAAAGAGGGACTGAATACTTATCACTCCCATTCCACACCAAACATACCTTTTAAGAAGTTAAATGCTTATTTTTCAGGACTTGCTTTAGAGCTCAGATTATAAGAAGGTCTTCCATTTCCCAAATTAGTCCAATTCTGCTTGATATTTTCAAATTTTATTTTAATCTTCAGTTGATAATCAAAATATTTTGGGCCATTAATACCATGATGTGGTCCACTAGCCTGGTTCATTTGGGTATGAACTTATAGAAGCTGCTATGGAAGCTGCAATAGCCCCCTCGACCCCTTTCCCATCTCTAGCCTCTCCCACCTCCAACACATCCCACACTCACTGCGAGGTGAGCCTGTCATTACTGTGGCTCAGATCTCAGCCTCTGACTCAGAAATCTTCAATGATTGTTTAACATCCTCTGTGGAGCTCTAGCCCAAGCACGTCAAACTCAAGGGCTAACACGGGCCAAATAAACAAGGCATGTGGCCCACGGGTCACGAGTTTGACATGCTTGCTCTAGCCTTTCATCCACCCATCTGCTCCCTCTCCACCTCACCCATCACTATCAGCTTCCCCTGGGTTGGCACCACCTTCCTAGGTCTGAATTTTTCTATACTTTCCATCTATCCTCCTGGGGTTTATCCCCATTCGCCATCTCAACCTGTAGAAATCACACCCATTCTTCAATTCCCATATTATTTGAAGTTTTGCTTTTCCTTCCCATGTAAATTTCCCTGTTCTCCTCCAACCCTGGATATAATATCTCCTCCATTTTACACTGTCCCCCAGATAAAGAGACACCAATGTTGTATCAAGTCTGGGGCCAACAGAGAATAACTGGCCACATGCATAACCTTGCTCCTTCCCCCATTTCAGACCAAGAAACTTACCTTGTTCCTCCTAAAAGTCTGGCTCATGAACTTAACTCAGATTCAATCCGTCTGAGCTCTAGTGCTGGGGTACCGGCTTGAAAGGAACCAGGGACATCCGGGGAGGAATTGGATTGTCTGGCATCAGGGCAAGAACTCGGGGGTGGCTTTCTCCCAGTCAGGGGTGTTTGCAGGGGTCATTGTTCCTATGCTGAGACCTCCACCTTCGCAAAGCTGACAGGTAGCCATATCTGAGTCTCCATCAGCCTGGCTCACACTGTTCGCTCTGCCCTAGTGATTCCCTGAGACCCCACCCCATTCAATTTGCTGCTGCACTCAAGCTGTTTGCCATATGAATGGCCTGTCCTGGCTCAGGCTTCAGACTTTGCTAAAATCTTTCAAAAAAGCAGTAGCTGGCATCAGCCACCCCATACCTATCAATAAAAGACCCAAGACCCAGCACTAGTACCAGCCTGCCTTACTTCACAGCTGTGCCTCAGCTGGGCACTCCAAACCCAATACAAGAAGCAGCCATCTGCAGACGTCTCTGTAGCTCCTGTGGGTGGCCCCAGGCAATGGTTGATTTTGCACCTCCCAGGAAGCCCCAGAGCCAGAGCATCTGGTGGACAGCTTCAGAACATACCAGATTACAACTCTACACATCCACAAGCAACACACTCAAAGGAAGGGGCAAACTCAGTGAGCACCAAAGCCCCATTGAAGCAAGACCTGCTCCATAGGAGTGTCTCCTGTAGCTGGTCCTCACAGCCAATTGGCCTGGGGGTCAGTTCCTCCCAGTGATGCCAATAGCAATCAAGGCTCAACTACAAGACTGTGCACACAGCCCACATAGGGGTAATCCTAGAGTGCCCAACCAGGTGTCTGGGGAGGCTGAGCCACTGGGCCCTACAGGACACCTACTACACACGACCATTCTACCAATTACCAGGAGACATAGCCACTCTACCTAATACATAGAAACAAACACATAGAAGCAGCCAAAATGCAGAGACAAAGAAACATGTCACAAGTGAAAGAACAGAAGAAATCTCCAGAAAAAGATCTAAATGAAATCAAAGCAAGCAAACTAGACAAGAAAAAGCTAAAGGAGTTCATCACCACTGAACCAGTATTACATGAAATGTTGAAGAGTATTCTAGAAGAAGAGAAGAAGAAGAAAAAAAAAGATAGAAAATATGAACAATAAAATGGCAATAAATACATATCAGTAATTAAATCTAAAAATCAAATAAATTAACAAAAAATCTAATTATCAAAATAAACTGAATAAAATAGAATCAGATGCATGGAAACATGGAACAGACTGACAAATATCAGAGAGAAGGAAGGGAGGGTGGGAAGGGATTAAACAAAGATCTTATATGCGTGTATGCATTACCTATGGACACAGACAATAGGGTGGTGAAGGCCTGGGGTGGGGCAGGAACTGGGTGGAAGGGGGAAATGGGGGAAAAAAGGGGGGACATCTGTAATACTCTCAACAGTAAAGATTTAAACATAATAATAATAAAAGAAACTTACCTAATGTGACCATTGGTTAGTATTGGTCAACTCACCTCGTTATGTTGTTGATGTTGAAAAGTTGGCCAACATAATACCTTGGCCTCACAGTGAGTCCAATGTTGTATGAAGTAAATAGAATGACTTTCAAAAATCAGATTTTTTTCCTGCTGGGACATCTCTGATCCCAGATGTTAGGGAAGCACTGCAGAAGGGTAGGTACAAAGGGAGCTACAGAGTTGAAGTCTTTCATGCTGAGCGCCACCTCATTTTTCTGCTGGCAAATGGGAGTGGTGGGCAAAAGTATCTACCTTCTGTTCTGAATTTCCAGCCCCCACACGGGTTGGCCTCCCAGGACCCTGGAGCAGAGCCTGCATCCTCTACCCCAATCCTCTTCTCCCACATTACCTCCCAGCAACCAACAGCTCACATGACCCAGAACCAGAGTGGAACCAATCCAACCACTAATAGGAGAGAGATGTCATCCACTTCGCCACCTTTAATTAATATGTATGTGGCTAAGAGCCCCACGCAACCCAGGAACCAGAAGAGCCCAGAAACGAGCAGGGCATGTATTTTCCTTATTGACCAGTAGATGGCGCTGTAGTGCAACGAAAGACATTTTGGCTGGGAGCCGGGACCTGGCTTCTGGCAGACCTGCCCCTGAATTGATTTCTAAAGTAGCTTCACTACCACTTTGACAAGAACACATCTAGAACAGCGAGATCCACGGCAGGCTTGCTCTTTCTTCAGTGCCTAGGATCCTAGCCAAGCCAGCAGGCCAATGAACGGTCTTAGCATTCCACTGATTTATATGGATATTATGAGTTGGAACTATGTCAAACTTTGACATTTAAATTCAAAAGTGAGCACCGAATATTGATTGCCTTGCTTTCCAATGACTTTGTGCAATTAAAAACGTTTTTTGGCTCCCACAGGCCCTGTCTGCCCAGCTGACAGTTTTAAAAACAAGAGAGGAACTGGGTGCTTTTTAATAGCTCTTAAAACGCTGAGGTCAGACCCTGTCTCATAACCTTTCCTCCCTCATTTCTCAAAAAGAAACTTTTCCCCATGTACTTATTTCAAAAAACACAATTTACAGATTGGTTCTCTCTCTCCCATGAAAGTGTGAGATATTAAAGAAATTAAAGAGAAACCTTTTGCCTAAACTGCACACAAAATTGTGGAGAGGCTGGTAGATTGGGGCAGGGGGTACTATTTGCTCTTGGCATAAATGGCTCCCTTGATGAATGCACAAAGCCACTGTGAGAAATAAGCTTTATCCAGAAGTCAACAGATGCACTCCCCCAATAGCATGTATCTTGAGCGACTGTGACTCTTCAGTTTCACTGTGCAAGGGGTGACGAGGTAAGAAAGGGAAATCAATTAGCCGCTCTCCACCTATCCAGTGCTCAAGGCGGCCTCCTAACTGTAAAATATAACCACTCTGCGCTTCGGTCCATGGGCCATGCTGCTACTGCCATGCTCGACCTCCTTCCGCCTCTCACCCAAAAGTCTCGGATACCAATGTCCTGGGAAAACTCTGCCTTCCGTCGGAAGAGACCTGGAAATCCAGTGCTTTTCCCCAAGGGTGGAGTCTGAGCTCACGTTCCTCCTCCAATTTCAGACCAGTTCGTGGGCACTTTAGCAACAATGAACTCCACCGTGGAGGTGGGGGAAAGGGAGTTTTAACTGCTTTGTTGGCCAAGTTTAGACAGTCACTCCTTCAGAAAGCATTCATTTTTATGCTTGAGACTTGGAACTTCCCTTTTGTTTACCAATTTTTAGAAGAATGACTTGGACTCCTTTGGGAATTCTTCTTAATTTGCCATGGTCAACTGTGTGGCAGAGAGAAAAACCAATACCTACCAAATGCTCACCATTTGCTCCTGTGCACATCCAGGATCCCAGAAGTTAGGCAGGGATGTGCAACTGGTTCAGACAACGCAGTGTGACAAAGGGTCACTTCTGGGCTGAGAAGGAGAAAAGGTCTTTGCCTTTCTCTGGGTTCTTCCTTTCCTTGTTCAGCAAAGACGACCAACCCTGAAGGTTCCAGATGATGCAGCTTCAAGGTAGTAGAACCTCACCCGAGCTGTTTGGCTCAGTGCATAGGCAGGGGTCCTCAAACTTTTTAAACAGGGGGCCAGTTCACTGTCCCTCAGACGGTTGGAGGGCTGGACTATAGTTTAAAAAAAAAACTATGAACAAATTCCTATGCGCACTGCGGGCCCGGGACGAGTCAGCTGCTAAGCAGGACAGGCAGCGGCACCCGGCGGGCCGGATAAATGTCCTCGGCGGGCCGCATGTGGCCCGCGGGCCGTAGTTTGAGGACGCCTGGCATAGAGTATCGTCCTGCGGAACAAAGGGTCCCAGGTTCAATTCCAGGCAAGGGTATGTACCTCAGTTGCAGGCTCCTCCCTGGCCCAGGCCCTGGTCAGGAAGCGTGCAGGAGGCAACCAATCCATGCAGTTCTCTCTCATTGATATTTCTCTGTCTTTCCCTCTCTCTTCTGCTCTCTAGAAATCAACGGGAAAAACAAACAAACAAAAAAGATGGTAAGACCTCTGTCAGGCTGGGCCCTTGAGGAACTACATGGAACAGACCCATAGAACCATGTCATGGAAATAAGAAGCAAACTTTTGTGCTATGGAGACAATGAGATTTGGCGGTTAGCATGTTTTTAAGCATAATTCAGCCTATCTTGACTAGCATAAACCTTATTCAAGGCACATAGTTCTGCAGGGCCAAAGTCTGAATTTAAGTGATGGACTACTTAAAATTATTCTCTGGTGACTCAATGAAAAATGTGCTCCTGCAGGCTCTTAAAACTATAGTCCTAATAGTTGACATGTAGGACATTTGACTTCAAGGCAGAATTATCAGTTAAATAAGGAGTGCATTACCACTATTTTTCAGAGCAGTGGTGGACTATGTAATCCAACCAAACCCCTGGGTCTTCATTGTGTGGAGAGATGATCACACCAGCTTCACTGCTTCGTCTCTTCAAACAACAAAAATCATAAGAGACAAACTACTTTCAATCCAACACACTTTATTCTTTTTTTTTTACTTTTTTTCTTAATTTTCAGTGATCAAGTATTCAAGATGTTGTAAACCGAGGTTGATTAGTACATTGACAATAGATTTCATTAAACACAAGGAAATTATACATATTTTAAATTACCCTAAGAGGTCACCAAATAAATATTCATTTTTAAAATCACAAAATCAAACTTCTTTATGCAACAACTCAAAACAGCCTTTCATCACAGGCATACACAGCTCTACACACAAAACACACACACGCTAAACACGCACTCCATTAGGATCCTGACGCCAGCTGGTTTGACACAGTATCACATCTCCTTTAACTAAAGAATCAGAGGCCGACCTGCCTGTTTCATGCTTCTATCTGACATTTCGGGTTTGGGGTGGAGGTATGGTTTTAAGAGAAATGCTCACTATAAAATCTTACCAATTATTCTTATTTTTCTTTTCTAGATACAAACTTTAAATTTCTTTTGTTCACCCCTTTGGTTTAACATGTCCCTTCAATTACATTGGTTTTAGTCTTTAGTATTTTCTCCTTCAACTTTCACATGTAATAGTAGAATACCAGAAAAAAAGACACCACCTTCCAAACCCTAGTATTAAAAACAGCTTACATGGGTGTGCGTTTTTAGAGAATAAGAAAAGATTATCTGAAATATTTTTCTCCTCTCTCGGAAATTATTTTTAGCATCTGATTATTCTTGCTAAAATAAATATCAAAAGCACTGAGTTTTTATAAAAAGAAGATTCCCCCTCACACCCTTCATTTTTGCAATGTCAAGTTCATGGATTAACTGAAGTGATGAGAGTAATGAGTGTTTGCTTCCGGGAAGTTCAGAGTTTCAAAAGCGAAGTGCATGCAGTCCCTTATCAATGAAACACCGTGGATTCAGTGGCGTGTTTTTGTGGTGAGCATGCTTCATCAAGTACTTCTAGCACCAAGGCATTCTTTTTAACGTTATAAAAGCGAACACCCAGGGAGGGTCTTCCTCATATTTGACCCTTCTTAGGGCTGAGTAAAAGTGAAGTGCTTAAAATAACATACACAGATCGGATTCCATTGTAGCAAGAAGTCTGGGGTGGACACAGCTAGCAGCATCCTGGGAGATGGGGAAAGAAGAGGAGACAGAAAAGATATAAAGTGCTCAAGGCCGCTGACTTCACGGTCAGCCCTGGCACTCCTTTAGCCGGCATGACAGAGAAAACTCGAACATGTGTAAAGGCCACCAACTGGTCTGCATAACAGAGAATCGGCAAACCTGCAGAGTAGGCAATTCTGGGATTATACCGTATTGTGATGTCCACCTGCTACTTAGAAGACTCAGTGTGCACCAATATATCAATAGTTACGTTCGTGTTTCTGTGCCACTGAGGATGTTCTTACGCACACACAAAATCACCAAGTAGAATTGGCCACCACCCTCGGCTTGGGCTCTCCCACGCCTCCTGGGCACACACGAGGATTTCCACAAATGCTTCAGGTCCATTCAAACTACGAAGCTTCTCCCTGGTGCCCCCGTGGCTGACACAGAGCCAGCGCCCAAAAGCAATGTTCCGCTCCAAGCCCACCGAGGAGTGCAAGCTGAACTGCGGACTGGGGAAGAGTTTCTTGGTGGGCGGTGAGAACGGAGGGCGGCCTCACCTCCGCCAGGCACCTCCCTTCTCTGGGGCTGCATTTCCCAGTGCCTGCTCCTGTTTCTTACTGCACCTTCCGGCGGTCACAACCGGACGATGGCTTGGTATATTACATGTAATGTTTTGTATACGTTCGCTTAACGTGTAACACTTTGTATATGTTCATTTAAACCTTTTATTAGGAAACTTAAACCAATTTTCACCAAAAAAAAAAAAAAAACAACAACAAAAAACTAATGGAAATGTTGACATCCTGAAAGAGGGGGTGGAAAAGCATACCCCTGAAATCCACAAAGCTCAGATTCAGTCAGCCTGAACCTCCTTTCCTCATATTTTATTTCAGAAACTCTACTGAGACACAACATTACCACCAATATTGGTTTGTTCTATATTAAATACACACTAGAAATAAATACTTGAGGTATGTTAGGACAAAAAAAAATTGAATATAACACTTAGCTAAATAAATGTAAATTTACTTGCAGATCTAAACATTAAATTTTAATGTTTCCTACAGATCTTTTTCTATTTTATGCAAAAAAATAACAACTTCCCTACTCTTCAGAAACAGTAACATGTCAAAAACTATAATGATTTACCTCACTATCGTCTAGTCACAACTTACCTCTGTTAACAAACACTCGGATATGCATTACGGAGTGTAAGCAGTGAGCCACCAGGAGAGAAGCCTGCATCTGAACCCTGACACACAAAGTCATGAGGGAGAATTGGCTGCCACCCTGGGCTTGGCGCTCCCACAGCTCCCGGGCACAGGGGAGCATTTCCACAAATGCCCACTCGACAGTCCTCAACAGGTCACTCCACCTCTCAGAGCCTCAGTTTTCCTGATCTGTTTTAATAACAACAACAACAGAACATAGCTATCTTTCAAAGTTATTAAGAGGATTACACGAATGATGTATATTAAATCTCTGCAAATACACCAACACTCAACAAATGCTAATTTGTGTTCTCTCTGCTCCTCCTTTTTCCCCCCATCTTGGTTCTGGATGACTTTTGACTGTTTTTCAAGAATTAAAGCCACCTACAAAGGATCAGGATTTCATAGTAATAAAAATAACCAAAGAATGTGCTCCAATACCCACCCACCCCCTGGGGCTTCTAAATTAATAGGCTAGAGTCAAGGATATTATATTTGCATATTAAAGCCAAATAATAGATTAATCTATAGAGTTTATGAAGGAATAAGATGACCTTTTTCCAAAGCAAGTTATTATAAGCTTAAGCTCATGGAGGGTGGCAATTAAACTTATAATAGGACTATAAAGTAACACCAATTTATTAACAAGCATATAAGAACCTCATATATACAATTAAATGGTGTCTATAAAATAATCACTTTAGTTGACTACATAATATTTCAGTGATGCTACCAGAGCCCAAACCATTTTGGAGACAACTTTTACTTGGCACACATTCCAAGACTTCAATCCCCCCTGATTTTTACTACTTATGCGACACTCACCAACAACACATTCATGATACACCTGCTACTTATAAGCATCAGATACTTAAGGCGGCACAATATTAACATTGTGATGTACGACTCATGCTCGTTTCTTTGAATTCTGGCCTAATCAAACCCAAAGGACTTCACAGAGTGGCAAATGGCAATGGGTCAAATGGTGCCCGAGAGAAAGAACTCGCACCCAGTCATTGATTGCTGAACTGGACGACAGTTCAAGGTCGAGAACAGAGGAGCAGCTCTCTACTTGTACTTGATGACTCCATCATTCCCTAACCTGGAGTTGTGAGAGCGGCTCCTTTTCAGAATGCCCCACCAAGAAGAGAGAAACTGTAACAGTGGTGAAACATACCCTCTTAGCTACAAAAAAAAGTGTAATCCCAGCAATGTTTTCTCAATGCAGTTTCTGAATAAACAGAGGGAAATTAAGGAAACACTTCCTCTCTTTCCCCAACCTATCTTCAACTCCAACACAAAGGGAAACTTCCTCTTCCAAAGACTCAAAGATTTTCCATAGCAGGGAAGGGGGAACTCTGAGGCCCCAGAGCAGACACTGGGTTAATCAGCAATATTTTCCAAAGACCTTCAATATGCACCATGTTGACTCAAGTTTGACGGACACCAGTGTATCTACAGGCAACAATGGTTCTAAGACTCAGTCAAACAAGACTGCTCAACGGGAAGTCCTTGTCACCCAGGGCACTGGTCCCGCCCCTTGGGAAGACATTCTTCAGTCCGACAGTGAAAACCCTCTCCACAAACTGCATGCAACCAAGAGAACCATTTGACTGCTGCCATTAGGGCAGAGAGGAAAACATCCCTGAGCCCAGAAATATTCACACCACCCCATGGGGCAGCCAACGATGGAGGGCAAGAGTCTGAATCATGGGACAGTTCTGTCAATCACATTCCTTCTGAGGAAGAGTGTAAACCAGCCACGGAAACCACTTCCCAGATTAGCCCTACATAAGCACAGGCTCCTTGGCAGAAACAGTGATACTGGTATTTGGGCCTCACAGTCCCGCCTAAATCTGAGTTGTCAGGATTCTTTTTCCGAGCAGCCAGCTCCCATGAGTTCACTTACCATCAGTCCATAGTGCTGTCAGGTGGCATCTGCCTGAAGAACCACGGAGGAAGCATTCTGGGTGGCACCTAAGTCGAAGTGGTGTGCTGGGAGGCACTGGAAAGGATCATGGATAATGAACCCAAAGGAACAGACACGTCCTCTCTGAGATCACTTCCGGAAAGTCACAGTAGGGAGGAGTCAAAGGTTGGTGTAAAATGATTCTAACCCTGATAGAGCTGGGTTCAGTAGGATAGACCAGTTTATTTTGTATTTTTCAATCATTACTTAGGAACATATTCTAGGTCCGGCTCCCAGATCTCCCTCCTCCTGTATTCAAGGTGATTTCCATACAGGCAAGTATAGCTTTCCTGGTTTAATGACTCTATCTCAGTAGCAACCATAGCAATTTTCTGCACATAGAAAGAGAAGAATACAGATTTGCTACTGTTTCCAGGCAGATAACTAGAATGATCGGGTGGGACTCAATCTTAGTCTCTGAAATTCCTTTTCCAACTATTTTGAGTGTCAAGTTTACAATTTCTAACTATCCTTATGTGGATCCTTAAGAGATAAAAGAATTTCTGCAGCAATTTTTTTTTTTTTTTTTTTTTTTTTTGGATGAGAAAGCCATGAGTTTCTTTCCTTATTATGCATCTCAAATTACGGTTTCTAGCCATATTGGTTAGCACACTAGTTTTAAAGCCCCTGATGAAGGAATACTGGAGTTTATATTCAGATTATCAGATGATTTTGCAGCCTTCTTAACTACCTTAGGATGGGGGCACACAGACCAAAAGAGAATGTGTTTCATGAAACGAAGTAGCTTTTCCTTTTATCACCCAATGCATATGTTTCCTTTGAAGCATTTGAAAAATCCTACCTGATTTATAAGTCTGCTATGGTTTAAAATGCTATTAACAGTACTTTAAGTTGAGCTTCCTCTTTTTAAAAACATATCTGCTTTAGTCTCTGAAAGCAAACGTAGCATGCTGCACTTACATTTTCCCGATCAAATTGCATAGTTGAGGCAAATTCATTTGTGCTTTGTAGCAGAACTCACAGTAGGTGTTCAGATCTGAAAAACTGTTGATTTGTGAATGCAAGGCCATGGTCAAGCTCACCTTTGTGGGGAGTGTATGCTAATGAGATGCACCGCCTTTACACTTCCGTGACTTGGTTAACCATGTGCCTTGGCCTTATACCCTATTGGTGCACGAGCGTGAAATTAACATAGCGGAAATGGTACCAAGTCTATCGAAGCTCCTCCTCCTTGGAGCGAAGGCGGGGGAGGGGTCTCAGTCCCGTTGAGGTATCCAGCCCTCAATCAACAGTGGCTGTGTATACTGAGTTTTGTTCGTTTGAGGATTGTGTCTTTAGAGCTTAAAAAGGGAAAGAAAGAAAAGAAGGCACGGGTGTTTCTCAAGTCGCCAATATTCAGCTCAACCAACAAAAAACTAAAGTCTTCCATTTTCAAGCGTCAGGAGGGAGGCTACACGGCAGCAGGGCTCTCCTCCAGCCCCGGGTCCGGGGAGGGACTTATTGCTTCTGGGAAGGGCCCCGGGTAGGTCTGTGCTGTGCATTGGATGCCTTTTCGCAGACGAGTCTCTTGGTGGAATTCTCCCTGCGTGCTGAAAGCCGGGCAGGATCGAGTCCGGGCATATTTGTCCGCACCGTCGGGGTGGCCCACCAGCTCACTCACAGTGCCCAGAGGGAACTCTCGCCACCTCTGCCTCTGCAGCGCGTCCTCCTTGTATTTGATAGAGTACCAGGCCAGAAAAATAAAAATAAAGCCGACAAACTTGAGGCCGGCTGCCAAGCCAAAATAGACAAAACGAAATGATGTCACATTGTACTCCCAGCAAGAGCCTTGCACTCCGCATTCCTGCTGCCAGAGCATGCAGGTGGTGTCGATAACTGCTCCAAAATAAATCGGAGTGGGAATGTATGCTAGAGGGGCAGAGGGGAAGAGAAGAAACATGTTTAGCACATCTGACCAAACAGATCTGTAAGTTAGCAAAGTGCTCTGTGTGCTTGGAATCCAAGAGAGGGGAGTGGTTTTCTTGTGTTACTTGATTTTGTTAAATATATGTCACGCCTTATAGTATACTAGAGGCCCGGTGCACGAAATTCGTGCACGGGAGTGTGTGTCCCTCAGCCCAGCCTGCACCCTCTCCAATCTGGGACCCCTCAAGGGATGTCCAACTGCCTGTTTAGGCCCAGTTCTACCTGGATTGGGCCTAAACGGGCAGTCAGACATCCCTCTCACAATCCAGGACTGCTGGCTCCTAACTGCTCGCCTGCCTGCCTTCCTGATCACCCCCTAACCACTCCCCTGCCAGCCTGATTGATGCCTAACTGCTCCCCTGCCAGCCTGATTGCCCCCAACTGCCCTCCCCTGCAGGCCTGGTCCCCCCCCGCAACTGCTCTCCCCTGCAGGCCTGGGTCCCCCACAACTGCCCTTCCCTGCGGGCCCAGTCGCCCCCAACTTCCCTCCTCTGCTGGCCTGGTGACCCCTAACTGCCCTCCCCTGCAGGCTTCAGCGCCCCCAACTGTCCTCCCTTGCAGGCCTGGTCCCTCCCAACTGCCCTCCCCTGCTGCCCTGATTGCCCACAACTGCCCTCCCTTGCAGACCTGGTCCCTCCCAACTGCCCTCCCCTGCTGACCATATTGTGTCCACATGGGGGCAGCCATCTTTGACCACATGGGGGCAGCAATCTTGTGTGTTGGAGTGATGGTCAATTTGCATATTACTCTTTTATTAGATAGGATAGAGGCCTGGTGCACGGGTGGGGGCCAGCTGGTTTGCCCTGAAGGGTGTCCCGGATCAGGGTGGGGGTTCCCTTGGGGCATGGGGCGGCCTGGGCAAGGGGCCTGTGGTGGTTTGTAGGCCAGCCATGTTCCCCGGTGACCCAAGCCGAGGCCCTGGTATCTGGGGTTTATTTATCTTCTAAAATTGAAACTTTGTAGCCTTGAGCGGAGCCAAGTATCTTGCTCACTCCGTGGCCGCAAGCCATTTTTGCTGGGATTTATTTATCTTCTATAATTGAAACTTTGTAGCCTTGAGTGTAGGCCTGGGCGGGCCAGGGCAGCAGGGAAGCTTGGCTTCCTCCATTGCCGGGGAAACACAAGCCTCCTGCTTGCTGCAGCTCCGTGGCTGCAGCCATCTCGGTTGGGTTAATTTGCCTACTTGCTCCTGATTGGCTGGTGGGCATGGCTTGTGGGTGTAGCGGAGGTATGGTCAATTTGCATATTACTCTTTTATTAGATAGGATTTACTATAAAAATGTTTACTAAATTGTTGATGTTTTATATCTTCCAGTTTGCAATTCAGTCAGAATGTGTTATTGATTTTTAGGGTCATAAAAATGTCTATTGCTAAAAATGCAATTTGGGAATCCTTTTAAACTTAAAAATCCAATTTTGTCATTAACTGCTCAAGAGGCTATACTGGAAGCCTTTATGATCCACTAAAATTCAGTACAATGAGTTCTTGGGTTCTAGTATTGGATGAGGTAAACACTGTCTCCCATAAGTGAGAAATCATATTAAATGGCAACTTTATAAAGGCACTTGGGGCATAGAAAGAACGAAGGCATAAAAATTCATCTCTGAAGCTCAGGAAACATCTGTGATGAGTAGTAATAATGTCATTCTGGGGCCATTCTTTAATCCCATAAGAAAGAAAGTCTACCCAAGTAGAATGCCTTCATCACACGTCACTCCCCTTGCGGAAATGTGTCCCCATCCCCGACTTGTTCACCTTTCGAAGTCCCCCCCTCCTTTAAATTCCTGACCCACTCAGATGCCACTAAATCCCACTGCCTTTTGTATATACCTCCATTTTTCAGCTATCACACGGTATTTAAACTGTTTGCACATCTATTACCCATAAGCTCCCTGATAGTGGGGGCTGTGCCTTTTATTCTTTGCATCCCGTGGATCCTCAATAAGCACGGATAGAAGGAAGCAATGGGAGGGTAGGAGCAAGGGGGGAAGGAAAGAGAGGAGGGAGGAAGGGAGAGAGAACAGGTGGGCTAATAGCCCAGGGGCTGTGGGTGATACATTTTTAAATACATTGTGTTCATTTAAAAAGGGGCATATTTGCTATAATTAAAATGTAACATTTTTAAATACTTAATATTTTCATTTTGCTTTGGAATGTGGGGAAATGGAAATTGGCTTGTTGGCCAAACTGTACTTTTTTTTTTTTTTTTAATGATCAATAGAACTTAAGCTAAGGTTGAATTAAATAATAAATGCCTGACATGTTCTCCCTCCTGCTGTTACACGGTCCGTCTGTTAACCTACCTTGACCTCCACATCCAGGTCCAATCACCCCACCTTCAGGGCATCAGAGACAGGCCAGCAAAAAAGGAGGAACTATTTTCTTTTTTCTTTTCCTTCTCAACTACCCCAATGCTAAACAAACTTCCTTCTTTGAAAATAACTTTTCAGTTTTCAAAGAGAAGCATAAGGCATACTTCTTAACTATATCAAAGTATGGCAGAATTTCCTTTAACCAGCATGCTTTGAAAAAATGGTGCCTTCAACGTCTTATTGATACCAAAAAACAAGCCACTCATTGAATACAACCAGAAAGAGGCCTCAAAGGTTCACTGGAAAGTGCTCACTCTTGGGCCATCAACCACAACATGGGACAAATAGAAAATTCCAGATAGGATTAAAATTTGAAAGGGTCAGATGATACCATTTTAAAACGTTTCACCTTTCAAAACGTTTCACCTTTCAAAACTGAAATAACAAATTTGAATCAGGAAAAATTTTTTTGTGTTTCTGTGGACAATGATACTGATTACTGGGAGAAATAACAGCTGTAGAAAATCAGACTCGCACTTAAGAAAGAAAATATGCCTGGTGATGAGGAAGTCAATTAAAAATACATTGAAATTGATCAGGGGAATGGACTACTTCACGCGCTATTTCCCGTGCATTGTCCCAAGACATCACAGGGTGGGTGATGCAGTGTTTGGAAAAATCAGAACAATACTCTTCATGCCCAAGTGAGCTCGGGGACTTCCCACATCAATGCAGCACCAAGGCGCCCCTCTTGGTAATCAGGCCAGGGCAGTCCCTGTATGTCCATTTGGGCATCTTTTCTTTTTAGAATTTTTTTTTTCCTTTTCCTCAGAAAACTTGATAGGTACACTCTTTGCCCAATCCAATAAAATTACTGGGATGAAGAAATGGAAATTTTCACAAACAAAAAGAGCACCACTCTCCATCACTCTCATGCTAAAAAGCCACAAACGGACAAGAACACCAGGATCCTAAGCCCATCGTGACCGCTTGGTTCAATATTTCTTACAGTACAAAATTCTCTGGGGAAGTTAGCCCAAGTTTATGTTCACAGTGAAAAAGGACTTGACCTCAAGTTGCTTTGGTCTTGTTTCATCAAATGACAGAACTAGTCAGCTTTTAGTTCAAATCAGAAATCCAGGAACGTGTGCCCTTACCACTAACCTGTAAATTCCTCACTACTACAACGGCCACAAATGACTTGGCCTGCCATTTTAAAGGGCAGGGAGAATTTGCCACCTTCAAAGAGGAACTAAGAGGCACACTTGGAAATTAAGGAACATACCGAGCGTTCGCAATAAAACAAATTGCATTCCCAGAGCAAAAGGTCTCTCCTCATCTTCCACAGACCTAAGGTGAAGGGAAAGAAAGAAACATTTCAAAATCATGGCCATGAGAAAACGACTGTCAAATCAAACCTGCTTCGTGCAGGGCCAGGGGCCAGAGAGATGCTGCGCCAAAGTGTATAATCTTCTAGAATTATTAACAATAGCCAAGCAAGACTGCTGATGGCTAAACCAGTGAATAAAGGTGTCCCCAATGAAGACACCCAAGAAAGTCCAATGGACTCTCATCATTTCTATATTAGTACTGATGGACGGGCCACAGGGTCAGGACTGAAAATACAGAGGTGGTTCTAACTGAGCTTCCCAAATCAGTTCTGTTAAATACAGAAAGCATTTTATCCTAATTACTACACTTATTCTCTCTTTGCCTGCACTTTCCTGCATGGTGTGTACACTGAAAATTACTCCCGTAATTTCTCAAGGAAAAGTAGAGAGAGAAAAGTTTTACAATATACAGTCAAAAACAGCCCAGCCAGTGTGACTCAGTGGTTGAATGTTGACCCATGAACCAAGAGGTCACCTGTTCGATTTCCCGGACAGGGCGCATGCCCGGTTTTTGGGCTCAATCCCCAGTAGGGGAGTGCAGGAGGCAGCCAATCAATGATTCTTTCTCATCATTGATGTTTCTATCTCTCTCTCCCTCTCCCTTCCTCTCTGAAATCAATAAAAATATATCTAATATATATGTGGGTATATATTTAACACACACACAGGGAACTAGTCAAAAATTAGAGAAATAATAAATCCTTTTCAACCACCTCATTTTTTCTTCTTTTCCTATAACTTATGCTCCAAATAATTCCCACAGGGCAGGAAGATTTGAGTCTAGTGAACTTGTAATTATCCAAGATTAAAGGGCTCCTTTTCTGAAGTTTTGGGTTAGATGCCAACTGGTGACTTGCCATGAACACTACAAATCGGGCAGTCATTGTCTGGCTGGCTAAACACCTCTTGCAGAATTAAAGGTCAAAGAGTAACATTATTTAACATCTGTAGAATTAAAGGTCAAAGAATAACATTATTTAACATCTGTAGAATTAAAGGTCAAAGAATAAGATTATGGATAATTTGTATTATTTATGACGAAGTACTTCCGCCTTTCTGTCCCACATATGTGGGTCCTAGGTAGGGAGTGTAACATCCCCAAGGACCAGGGCACTCATTCTCTCCCCCCAGCTTCTTCACTTTCTCAGAGCATTTGCCCAATGCCGCACACGTAGTTGCTACTCCATACATGTGTGCTGATGGAGGCCCTGAGTGAATACACCAGCAGGCCTTTTGTGTGCTGTCATCCACCCGTCAAGGAAGGGATTGGTCAGGCAGCGTCCAACTCAGCATCTCATGCAGAATATGCAGGCAAGCAGCCCCAGGGCCCTGCCAAGAATGCCGTCTCTGCAGCACTTCCCAGCAGGTGCCCAGCATCGTGGGGAACGGAGGAGCCAGGGAGGAGATGAAAGAAGGACTCTGCTCCCTTTCCTGACTCCTTCATGCCCTGCAGCCCCGGAAGCTGCTGTGGGTGTGTCCTGGTTTCTGCCGGCTGCCCCCTCCTTCCTGTGCCCACCACAGCCTTTACTGCAAATACCAACCGCTGGCTGGAATGTGCTCGTGTCAACATTCTGAATAGGACTTCCATTAAGGTAACTTCCATATTCTCATAGAAGCAAAGAAGCTTCTACACGATGGCAAAGAAAGCACAGCGTGAACTGAAAAATTACATTTTCCAGTCTGCCCTTTCCTTGCTCAACTCCAGAATTTTGTATGAGAGTAACAGGAATGGAGTCAGCAGTGCGAGCTGCAGGCCCAGCAGAAGCTGGAGGTGGTGACTGTCTACAGGGCTGGGGATAATTTCCCTGCTGCAGGCAGCAGGGAGCAGCTTCACCGAAATGACTCCCCGCCGCCTCCGGGGCCAGGCTTCTTGCAGTGAACACGGTGACAGCTTCGAGCTCCCCAAGCAGAACCTTTACTGCAGAAGCTTCAGGAACCCAAGGCACCCCGGGAAGTTACACTGAACTACAGAAATAAAGCCCCTCCGCCTAAAGACGGTTCTAGAGAATGCAATGTCACAACCTCCCTCTCCCTTTCTGACATGGCAAAACTCACTTCTCCTAAGTTTGCCAGGCAAACAGCGGAGTGCTTTTCCTGCACGAGCTAATTCTGTTTCCCTCTGTGCGCCCGACCCCGGTCCTGGATCACGTACTCCAGCAGCTCCGAGGGCGGAGCATGCAACCCAGCGGAGAAGCTGAATGCTGTTCTCACCTGAGCGTTACTATGATGGCTGATGGTTGGGCACACGCTGTGATGAAGGTGACTATGAAAAGAAAAACTAAGAATGGGAAGAGGGTGTTACAGGCCCGTTTGCACTTCCCCGACACGGCATAGCCATTCTCGTTGAGATAGGTTTTGACGATAACCACGCGGAGCTGGCTGCGCTGTCCCACGGTGGGCGGAGTTATCACTTGCCGGCTTTGGACACAGGCGCATTCCGTGTAATTCCTTATCTAAGGGACAGATAATAAAGTTCAGTTCGTTGTGTGCCAATCAAAAGCAAAATTCAGCAGCACAGGAATGTTAAGACAAAGTTTAGTTCAAAGGCTCTCCAGTAACTCCAGTGAGAGAGGAAGCGAGAGAGAGTGAGAAACATCCATGTGAGAGCAATACATTGATTGGCTGCTTCCCATATGCACCCCGACCAGGGATCCAACCAGCAACCTAGTATGTGTCCTCACCAGGAATCCAACCTGCAACCTTTTGATTCACGGGACCAAACTGAGCCACCCAGCCAGGGTGCTCCAACCAACTGAGCCACCCGGCCAGGGCAACTCCAGTGTTTTTAAAAATGCAAAATGTTTGCTTGGAAATGTCTTCCTCATTGCTCACAATAGGGGTGCAAAGTGTGCATCCAACGACATGAAAATCCACTGGTCAAAATTGTTTAAACCTCAACTTTTCTAAGAAGCTTTCTACACTCAACTCTAGGGCATTCATATTTTGTGCACCCATTTATTTATTTATTTATTGTCCTAATTAAATGCAGCTTCCATTGCTCTTTAACTCCTGGACTTCAATACGAGACACCCTCAAAAATGGGAACCGAGCCTTGCTTATTTGCTTGTTTGCTTTTAACTTTATTGTGGACACTGTGCTCACCAGAGAACAGATCTGAGGGGCCCAGCACTCAAGCTAGCCTAACCCTGAACTCAGAGTAGGACCTGAAGTTAGGTATCTGTTAAGTAAAAACAAGTCATGCATAAGGACTTCTGTTCCAATAATTGTGCACACTGATAGCATTGGCTGTTTCGTTCAGTCAAGGGACTAAAAAGGTGTTTCAATGAAACAGCCAATTAAGCTTCTTGCCTATTATGTTGCTTTTACTGAATGGAGCTTAGCGGAATTCACTGCCTCTCAGTCACTTAGAGAGGCAGTCAGAACAGATATGGAGATGGGATGCTCTGTGGCCGTCTGAGCTCGAGGAGTGCTGGCCTCTTTGGAAGAAGGAGGGCTGTGCACCAGGAGACTGGCTCACTCCCAGGGAAGGACTTAGCCACCAGAACAGACCTCCTTGTCTCTTTCAACTTGGGGACACACGGGAGCTCACCAATCATATAACGGGAAGCCAGCAACAGGAGTTCTCCATTTATTGCTCTAGTTTAAAACTCAGAAGTCAAATACGACATTCCAGAAACGTGCAGTCAATGGGATAAGCCCTTATCACCAGCCTCCTACAATCCGTTTTTATGCAAAGAATGAAACCAGGCTCGATAAGGAGCTGAGTAGGATATGAAAACCTTTCCCCACAGTATTACAGCCTATTTATAACTCACAGGGAAGGGAATTCTCAAAATAGCCTATTCTTGAACTGACAGAAATATCTTTACTCTGAGAGTGGGGGGGTAAAAAAAGTCAGAACCAATAATCTATGAAAAATGCACTGCTCATCTTCACTGACTCTCAGCAGGGGAGGCACATTCCTATTCTCTTCTGTCAGTCCCAGTGTGGTCATCTTGACCTTCAAATCCATCACAAGGGCCCTGTCAGAGGAACGCAGGAGAGGCCCAGCATGCAACCTATCAAGTTTCACTGCGTTGGCACCAAATGCAAAGTAGAAGAGAGCTGATGTGGAAGCAAAGGGCTATCCCCAGCCGTGCCGGTCATCCCTGGGAAAAAATAATGCATTGCATAATTTTCTTTCCTCTGGGTTTGTGTCAGAGGGATTTTGTAGGTCATTTGAAGTTTCTTGAAAAGGGGAGACTGAAGTCATGTGTTTGCCTCTGACTTCTAACACAACCTTTTCACAGGATGTCGGATTAACCACAGTACAGGAAGTTGTGACACAGACTCACCCCAGTGCTAAGATTACCACTATTAACACAGCCAGCCAGGCAGGGGTTAAAGTACGTAATTCCATCTGATCCACAGACTGGCTCGTACTCATGTGTCTTACACCCACAGTTAACGTTGCAGCTTCCAGTCAGGTTCCTGTGAGGCATGGTGAGAGAGGGTCTAAGAGAGAAAAGAAGCAGATTGTGAACAACATTTACTAAAATAAAACTGACAGGAAAGTGCTTGAGATTCAGTCATTTGTCCATTTTAGAGAAAATAGTCCCATTAAATCAAAGCTACGGTACTGTTGATCATTATTTTTATAACTTTAGAACAAAACATAAAGGAAAACGTTACAATTTTCTGGTACCACAGATTCAATACTTTTGTATCAAATTATCCATCCTGCCTCAAGTCTACCCTCCACCTTGGTGCTATGCACCTGTTCGCAACATCTGGGCTCAGCAGTTCTAACCATGGACGCTTCATTCTATGCCAACAAATCTGGGCCTCGATTCCTTTAACTGTAAAATGGAGGAATTACTTTTGGGGGCCAAATCAATAACATCATTATGAGGGCATAAACATGAAATCCATCAATCACAGTTGTCAACACAGGTTCCTTTGGCCAAAAACTTTCATTGTTCTAGAATAAACAATCAAAGAAAGCCATGGGACTCTAGAAAATCAAAAGGAAGTGATTATTCAAAGGTGAGGAATCACATCACTAGTTTGATTCAAATGATCTGAGAAGAAGGATGAAGCAGTCCCTTCCTCAGGAATGCCCAGATGTAGGCTCAGTCAAATGTGGTAGGTTTTGTTTTCTCAGGAGATCATGAGGTCTGCATCAAATAAATAATACAATACAGAAAGCTCTAATAAAATCAATTCAGGCAACAAATGCAAAAGGGAGAATAAGGCAAATAAGGATACAGGGCCGTGGAGAGAAGTGTAAGGAAATGGCTGTGGAAGAGCAGAAGCAGCAGGTCCCATGGGAGACCCAGAAGAATGAAAGGGTCTGTAGTGCTCACACCCAATGGCCTCTCTCCTTTGCTTTTGTGGCCACCATTTATAAGTGTCACCGACGACATACTCTCTCCAAAGCCACATGCAGATCCTTCATTCATCTGTTCCTCTACTCATTATCCATCTACTCAACAAACATTTTGGAATGTCTGCTCTATGCTCTAGTTATTATCTTTAATGACTATGTTGAGTAAGCACTCAGCCGGTAGCATAGCCCAACCCAACTGTATGTATTAATCTCTCAGCATGAAGATTTGTTTGTTCCAAGGCTTTTCTCCTGTGGCCTCTTTCATACTTTGATAACCGAGCCTTGAAATTTTAATGGAACAAATTCATAGCAATGTTTAAACCTTATCAAGAAAGCCTTCGACACAATTCACCATAGCTAAGATTTGGAAACAGCCTAAGTGCCCATCAGCAGATGAGTGGATTAAAGAACGGTGGTACATCTACACAATGGAATACTACACTGTGGTAAAAAAAGGAGTTCTTACCATTTGCAACAGCATGGATGGACCTGGAGAGCATTATGCTAAGTGAAATAAGCCAGTCAGAGAAAGATAAATATCACATGATCTCACTCATTTCTGGAATATAATGAACATAAACTGATGAACAAAAACAGATCCAGAGAGAGAGAAGCATCGTTCAGACCGTCAAACCTCAGAGGGAAGGTAGGGGAAGGTGGAGGTAAGGGGGAGAGATCAACCAAAGGACTTGTATGCATGCATATAAGCCTAACCAATGGACACAGACACCAGGGTGGGTGAGGGCATGAGTGGGGGGAGGGGGGGTGGGGGCAATGGGGGGATAAGGACACATATGTAATACCTTAATCAATAAAGAAAAAAAAAAAAGAAAGCCTTCAAAAAGGCAAAAGTCAAATAAACCCTGTTCTTCATTAATGTCACTTCACTGAAGAAATTTTACCACACAACTTTAATAATTATTATGTTCACAAACTCTTAGGATCATACAATTTTAAAATTTATCTTTAAAATGTGATTTTTAGACCAGTAGTTCTCCACAGGGAGAAATTTGCCCCACCCCCCCCCCCCCCCCGCCCCAGGGGAGACATTTTTGTTTGTCACAACTGAGGGGATGCTATTGGCATCTAGTGGGTAGAGGCCGGGATGCTACTAAATATTCCACAATATATATAGCAGCCCCTCCCCCACAATGAAAAATTAACTGGCTCAAATCTCAATAGTGCTAAGGCTGGGAAACCCTGTTCTAGACCTACTACCACATGCTACAGGTGATAAAACAGAGGTGCAGAGAGGCCAAGTGATACCCTATTAAGCCTATGTCAACTGGTATCACGTGAAAAGTATTCTATGTGCATTACTATTGTCTTCACTGGTTCCTCAATAACTTAACCACAAGCATGACCAAATAAAACAGCTTTTATATGCCAGCACACTTAGTCACTAAAAATGACAGGCTTCAAAGCCAGACAGTGTGGTTATTATTATTGCTATTTAGATGTTACAAGGAATTTCTTCTTAGCAGCGTGCATTGTATTCATTTAGGACAGCCACAGACTCTTACACCTCTCCTTTATGGGCAGGTCCACTCAGAAGAAAAGAATCTAAAGATACTATCAACAGATGTTCCAAACACACTGGTGACAGGAAGGCACAGTCCTGTGTCACCCTTGCGTGTGCTTTTCTCAGGGGATCATGGTGTCTGATACCAATAAATGATACAATAAGAAAAGCCCTTTAAGAAAATAAAAAGGGAAGACAATTTTAAATAACAATAAAAAGAAGTGGGCGGGGGGCAATGGTAAGATATGTACACATATAATACCTTAATAAAAATTTGAAAAAAAAAAAAAAAAAAAGAAGTGGGCATTCCTGAAGAAGTCATGAGAGGAAAAGGCCATGCTGGCACAAAAAAGCAAAGATGCCAACACAGTTAATCCACTTTATACTGTGCTGATTTTAAAAAATCACTCTTAATAATCACAATTCCTTGTTTGATCATCACTCACTCTCCAGAAAACGGATTGCATTATAATTATGGCGCAAGTGGTTAACCCTGAGTAACATTAAGCAACCTCTCCTTAGCCTGAAGTGAACCCATCACGGGGTCATAAAATGCACCAGGGCTGCAGCATGCTGCCCTCACCCCTGTGCAAAGGGACCTTCCCCATAAGTGAACGCACTTCTGACAAGTCAGCCTTCCAAACAAAAGGCTCATGTTCACTCAGAGTCACTGTGAGTATTAATTCCAAGCAAGGAACCAGGCCTCACTGATAAATGCCTCATCACTAACCGCATGGTTCAAGCTGCCAGCTTGAGAGTCACATGTGCTGTCTTACTATACAATTCCTGGCATTAAAAAACTAGAGAGAGGGCACAGGTCTCTGAAATTAGCCAGTACAACCTTTTTAAAGAATGGGAAACTATGACAGGTGTGATGACATGCCCCACAATCGCTGAGGTTCAAGAAAGACAGCCATGGGGAGATAACCAAACAGGAAGCAAGGCCAAGCTTGCTACCCAACCTTATTAAATCAGTCACTCAAGGTTCAATGTTTATTTAAAGTCATATACAATAATGAAACCGGCTGTGGTTTAATGTAAGTAAAAACCTTTGCCATAAGGCCATTACCGCTGGGTTATGTACAGCTCTCAAATCACACTCTCACAAACCCACACTGTGTCACTTGATACCACGCCAAGACCTAAAGAACACTGCTAATCAAGTTTTTCTCTATTGATTACAATTGAAGGAGAAGGGTACCAGAACTCATGGGTTTAGATAATTCAGATGTTTGTTCACATCCAGTCCTTACTAGTTTCAGCATCATTATGGGCAATATCCCTGAGCAAAGATCGAAGCTAGACAGTCATCCTTCAAAGAAGAGGAGTGGCTTTGCATCATCTAGAACGGATGGGAGTAGAGACAAAACTAGCTTTTCTAGTGCACACTCAGTGCTAGACACGGTGCTGAGACATATCAGAACCTTTCCTTCACATAATCCTCAAAATCAAAGCTGCAAACATTTGTTTAAAATATTTGAATGCTGCAAACTAGAAATTGAGGGTTAGAGAAAGAAAAATCGACTTTTTCATTTTCTACCCTCTGAGGTACAGTATTTTAATTTTTAACCATATGTGTTTTACTTTAATCATGCTTATAACCAGGTATGATTCATATTATCACCAATTTTATACATGAGGAAACCAACACTCAACAATATTAGGTAAATTCTTACAAGGTCACACAGTTAAAAAATGATGCACTAGTACTTGCCTTTGAAAATAATACAATTTTTGACAAAGAAGTTTGAAGGGAGAGGAGAGAGAAATTCAAGGAGTTTATTCTTAGGATTTCTGTTTACTCAAAAATGCAGAATCCTAGGTTGTCCCATCCGAAAAACAAGATTAGGGTAAGATAAAAACAATTGAAGGAAAAACATTTAATGGAAAACCATCATGGGCCATAGGAAAGGGAGCTGACTAGAGCCAAGAAAATGGACAGCTCAGCAAAGATGAGGGCCTGTTAAGATCGGGACTCATACATTTGTAATGGAGCCAATCAACACAATTATATAATTTTTGCAGTCGCGCCGGGAGTCCAAATTCAGTTGATTCGGGATTGGCAGAAGAGATGTGGTGTTAAGCAAGGGCTTTAAAAAGGCTTGAGGCAACTCACAGCGTAAAAGCAAGTAAGACATTGAGTCAGTCTGCTTTCCATTCCTTCTGCGGATGCAATAAACGATGAAAAGGAATAAACTAGCAAAGAGAAATGGAAAGAGTGACAGCAAACTTCATGGAAAGAGCGCATGGACAGGTGTGAAGTAAGCAGATGCCTCCTTGGAGAGGAGCCAGCCTGCCCCATGGAACCTCCACAAGGCTCCAAGCTCAAAGTCAGCGGGTGGGACAGGGGCGAAGGGAGCATGTAGCTGAAAACAGTGGGACTCATTGGAGATCTGAGGGAGAAAAAGACTGTATCACTGGGTGCTTCCATTTTCCTCTATTCACCCACCTCCATTCCTAACTGAGAACCCCAAAATTCACCAGAAAGCCCTTCTCGAAAGAAATTGAAAGAAAATTTTAAACTAAGCGTCTATTCTCGGTGTGAACAACGCAGAATAAAATTTTTTCAGTCTTGTATCAGAGGGAGGCAGGGAACATAACCATCACAATCATGATGACATAAAACGGCTCTTCCAAGATACTTACCCTGTTGTGTAGGGGATGTTTATGCCTCCTAGGTTAATACTTTCACATCCCACGATGAACAGGGTTGAAAAGCACAGTAAAGACACTCCACTGCAGATCATTGCTAGTTTTGCAGATTCTCTTGCACCAAGTTTCAATTTCTTTATAATGTAGCCTCCCAGGACAATGCCAACCCCAGCGCTAGGGACAATAATAACACCTGGAGAGAAGGGAAGGACAAGATTAACTTGAAGTAATTAATGCTATTGTTTTCCTTTTGTCTCTTTACTTTTCAATCACCATTTATCCCCCCTATCCCCTTCTCCACCTCCACCCCCCTCCTACCCCTTACAATCTATTTGTTTTCTAAATACTGATTCTATTCACTTATTAGTACTAAGGTACAGAATAAAAATACTATAATCAAAATTGGCAGTTATAATAACAGTCAATGGGGATATAGCATAGAGAATATAGTCAATAATATTATAATAACTATAACAGGTGGATGGGTACTAGATTTTCAGGGTGATCACTTCATAAGTTATATAAAGGTCTAATCACTATGTTGCACACCTGAAAAGAATATAATATTGTATATCAACTGTCATTATTTTATTTTATTTTTATTTATTTATTTATTTATTTTTATTAAGGTATTATATGTGTACATATCTTACCGTTGCCCTCCCCACCCCACTCCCATACATGCCCTCACCCCCCAATGTTTTGCATCCGTTGGTTACTCTTATATACATGCATATAAGTCCTTCAGTTGATCTCTTATTTCCCCCACCTCTCCCTAACCTTACCGCTGTAATTTCAACTGTCATTATTTTAAAAGAAAAAATTACTTTAAAAATACTGCAATTAATAAAACTTCGAAGTGTATGATCTTATAGTATAATTTATTTTCAACACATGCAAACCAACAAAAGATTCATTTTCAGAATATTAAAAACTTTTATAAAGCAATAATATAAAAACATGCAGTCCATTAGGAAAGTAAGACAATTTCTTCACTAAAGAGGAAATCCGGGTTCCCAATACACACACACAGGTGCTCAGCCTCATTAGTAAGAGGGAAATACAAGTTTAATCACCTGAGGTACTTACTCCCCACCGGTCACACCAGTCACTTTCAAAGTCTGACTCCCACAAGCTGGCAGACACGGAGCAATGGGCACTCTCTGGCGGGATGTAAACTGTGACACCGACTTTGAAAAACAGCCTGGCCTCTATCTGGTAGAGTTGAGGATGTGCACACCCTCTGACAAGCAGTTTCATTCCTAGACCTATACCCTGGATAAACTGACACACCCGGGGACCGAAAGAAGTGCACAAGAGACCTGAAGAAACGTAATAGCCAAAAACTGGAAATAAACCAAATGTCCATTAACAGATACACAACATGTAGTAAATGCATACAATGGAATGCCACCCCACAGCAGTAAAAGTCGGAAACCTAACTGCACTAACTATGTGGGTGAATGGTACAAACACAATGTTGAATGAAAGCAGCAAGAACACAACAGAATGTATGTGTGATTGCAAATTTGTATAAAGTGCAGGAACAGGTACAATGAAATGATTGTGTTTAGAAATGCATATACTGGTAGTACAGCTATGAAGAAAACCCAGGAAGTAATTATCATAAAAGCCAAGATAGTGGGGGGATGGGCGGGATCCGGAGAGGACACAGGGGGCCCCTGGGGCACTGAAAATACTCCATTCCCTGACCTGGGTAACAGGTACACACTTGATCACTTCATAATTATTCATTATCTCTAAACTTAGTTTAATGCACTTCTCAATGCATTCTATTTTGCAGTAAAAATATTTTTTAATGGTCACAGTGCCTGCACCAAGAACCTTACAATCTAAAAGAGGACCAAACAAAAAAATTCAAAACACATGAAAGGAATTCTATAAAGGGCAGGGAGAACACAGGAAAGGAAGCGTCTGAGTTTCCCCTGAGGGAAATCAGGGAGGGCTTGGCAGAAGTGACAGTATTTGAGCCGACATTTGACTGATGAGATAGAATCTTTGAGATTTGGAAGATGAGACAGAATCTGTCCAATACACCAGCACAAAGACCATCCTACACAGATAAACATGTGCAGAGGCATGAGATAGAATTGAGGATTGAGCGCAGTCCACACTAGCTGGGAAGTGTAGCATCAATGCAAGCTGCCAGGAAGTGATGGGACACGGGGAGGAGAGGGAAGGCAGAGCGAGACCATGAGAGGTCATGAACTCCCAGGAGGTCAGGCTGCATCTCTGGGCAATGAGACACCCCGAAGAATTCTGCGCTGGGGTCTGGCAGGATGGAGGTGTGTGTTACAAAGATAATGCCTGGCCCTGAGATGGAAGACGGCTTAGATGGAGTCAAAACTAGAGACAGAGGAGTAGTCAGGAGGGTGACTGGAGAGCCATGGTCAGGCTTGACACAGATAGCATGATAAACTAGTGAAGGAGGACAGGGACAGAGAAAGCACTGCACAGCCTGTGCGACAAGCAGCTAGAAATGCCTCCCACCGTGGCACGTGGGTCTTAGCTCAGAGAGACCTGGGCTGGGGCATTTATGATGGGTGGGGGAATTAATGGCACAGGCAGGATGTTCCAAGACTAAACAAAAACTGAAGGGCCAAAGCCAGAGTCCCGGAGAGCACCAGTATTCATGGGATCATAAACAGATGAGCCCACAGAGGACACTGAAAATGAGCAGCCATGGTGGGGGAGAGGAAATCTAGGAGAGATGAATGTCCTAAGGGGGGGAAGCTTTGGCTTTGGATTCAGAAAGACTGGAATTCAAATCCTCACTCAATCTTTGGTAGCCATGTGATCACACATAAGCATACGCTTCCTCACCAGACTTCTTCACTTTATCACGGAGATCTACTTTTCACATTAAAATGAAGACTGGCCGGTTTGGCTCAGTGGATAGAGCGTCAGCCTGCAGACTGAGGGGTCCCAGGTTCGATTCCGGTCAGGGGCACGTAACTTGGTTGCGGGCACATCCCCAGTAGGAGGTGTGCAGGAGGCAGCTGATCGATGTTTCTCTCTCATCGATGTTTCTAACTCTCTATCCCTCTTCCTTCCTCTCTGTAAAAAATCAATAAAAATATTTAAAAAAATAATAAAATGAAGACTGCTGGCACTCTGTGTAGCACAGTACACTGTGTCTTGTACACAATACACACTGTAGTCATTCCCATTACAGCTGTGCCACAGAAACCACGGAAAGAGAGTTTCAAGGAGAAAATGAAGAGTGCCAAATGCCTCGGAGAAGTCTGGAAGGATAGAGACTGAAATGAGACAACTACACCACTGGAGATCTTGACAAGAACGACTTTCAGGGCATCGTGAAGGCAGAAGCCAGGCTCCAGGGGGTTGAGTAGTCAGCCATGAGGATCTGGAGACTGGCATGGGCACTGCCTTCCAGAACTTCGGCTGAAAGAAAAAAAGAGGGCTATGGGTCCATAGGTAGCGTCGGGACTGTCAGAGTCTTGTCTGATGCTAAGACCTGGAGAGGGCTGAAGCATATTTAACATAGAGTACTGACAAAAATAGAGCAAAAAGGAGTGGGAGGGAGAATGTAGAGCAAAAAGGTGACTTCGTAACAATGCAAGGTCCCCCCCCCCCCTTTTTTAAATGAAGAACTTGTTTTGTTATTAAACTTCCTTGTTTTCCTGCAAGGCCCCTACTTCACTGTATAAAAATAGCACCAGCAAACTCAGTATATTGCTAAATTAAGATAGTATTGTTCATCATCTAGCAACTAACTGTAACAACTAACAACACTTTTCTCCGCAGACAGTTAGTTCCAGTGGAAAGATCATGAAGTATTTTGCCCCAAATCCAGAGACTGATGTAAGCAAGTTACAATATTATATAAGGCTTAAGATATATATCATCTTAATGTGTTAAGATATGTTATCCTTGAAATACATAATTTTTATAACTAGATTGTACCATGGATGATTTCAGGAATTTTGAATTTTAGAACTGTAGTCGTCTTGCCTAAAAATCATAGGGTATTGTGGGAACGATGCATATTGTGTTTATTTGCGATCATTAAAAAACTAAGGGGTATTTTCTTCCAACAGCATATAGTTTCTTTTCCCACTGGTATTAGTAAAAGTTGCTATTTTAAATCTTCTATCCAGCGCTAATTTAAGACAACTATGCCAGATCAAGTTGTTTCATATTACTCTATTTAGGGGGTTCCATTTTCACTCCTCGGTAGGGTTTATGTATTTCTCATATGCTTCTTCTCTCATTGGCTCATCTACTCTGAAGGGTTACTCCGTGTCATCTTGATCAGCCAGCCATCCTCATCACACCATCTGTTGACAAGTCCTGGATTTTCTGCAAGAGCTGCATTAATTTCAGTTACTTCTCCTGACAGAGGAGAATAAACAGAGTTCACCAGCAGCTTTCACACTTTCCAAAGCACCAAACTCGTCTGGTTTGTTCTATTTTGTCCCAATTTCAGGCTGTCTACAGTAAACAACACCTCCCGAAGCTTCCTGTGCAAAATTTCTGATTCCCACGGTTCCAATACCATTTTCTGTTGTTGTCCATTCATATTTCTCTGTGAACTGAGGACTTTGGGGCCGGCGCGCAGCATCCGCAGCATCCGTGGGACGCTGGCCTCAGGCTACAGGGCGGAGCAGGCTGCAGACCCTGTGGGCTACACGCTCCCCAAAGCTGGGAGCACCCTGTTCGTAGGCGTGTGGGGTCCGCCACAACCCCTCGACCATCCCCCAAGATCCTTGAGAAGTGAGGAGAATGTGGGATCCCAAGTACAGGTGATCAGATTAGTCCTGGATGGAGAGAGATCCCTGCCTCTGCGCTGGGAATAAGATGGGGGAGGGGCAAGGGGGAGAGAAGGGGGTGAGAAGTCTCTGGGTGGGCAGTAGTTTTGCTGTTTCATTATTTTCCCATTATTTTGGAGACACAGTGCAATATATGTTGCGGCCAACCATTTGAAAATCATAGAAAAGGATGGAGGAACAAAAATCCACTGCTTACATATTTCCTTCCAGAATTTTTTTCCCTATGCCTTTTTCCTTTAAGAATTGATAACATGCTGTCGATTTGGTTTCCTATAGCTTTGGTTTTTCAGAGAGAGAGAGAGAGAGAGAGAGAGAGAGAGAGAGAGAGAGAGAGAGAGAGAGAGTGTGTGTGTGTGTGTGTGTGTGTGTGTGTGTGTGTGTGTGTGTCAAGTGCTGTAGGCTGGGCACGTGGGGAGCATTGCCATCCCGATGACACCAGACTCCAGAAGCCTGCGGCTGCGCCAGTGCGCGTGCGCGTGGGCAGGCTTGCTTCTGCGCGTTCAACCACCCACCAAAAGCAGACACGGAGGGTTAGCTGTATCGAACATCTGAGCTCTGCCTGGCAACCACTGTTCATTTTATAATCCTCACCGCAGTCCCGATTTTATAAGATCAACCACGGCTTTGCACAGATGAGGACAATGAAAGCTCAGAGAGGTGACTTGACCAATAGTGCACACAAGGGAGGGGGCTCTGAATAAAAACTGGGGTCTCTGATTCCCAGCTCTGTCCTCATCACCGCAGCAGCCTCCTTGAAGCAGCGGGTCCGGGAAACTCCCCCGGGGAAACTGACCAGAGTTGTGTCTGGGCTTAGAGGAGCTGGTTACTAAAGTCTCCTCCTCATCAAGGAAAGGTGCACATGCTGTCAACATGATGAAGCGGGCAAAGCTTTACATTTAGAATGAAAATGGTGCGCCGATACAATTCCAATGTCAATGGAACAGTTTATGAGTGACGGGCACTGTGCCAGACCCCCAGGACGACAACAAAACACACCTCCACGCCCATAACTGAGTCAGAACCTACAAGCAGTATCATTAATTCGACGATGCATCCTAATTAGTACTCCACTCTTAAAAATGGGACATTTGTCATCAGTAAATTGAGGTTACATCAAACAGATTAACACCCATTAAAGTCTTCTCCTGATGCCTCCTGTCATCTAAATCTCACCACACAATCAAAACAGAAGGGCTCTGATGGCTCACTCACGCTAATTCCTACATGGCTCAGATCCCCTGCTAGAGAGACACAGATGCTTCCTGTTAGAGTTCGTGACCTACAAGATGAATGGGGAAGATTTGGGGCTGGGGAGCAAGGGGGTGGGGGTAAGACAGTAGAGCCTTCAGGGCCCCTGACTCCGGGGAAGCAGCTCTGGTAGTGTGGGGCTGGCTTATGGAGATCATGGAGGGGCTGAGAGTCACTTCCCCGACCTACCACCCCACCATCTATCTAGACCCACCCCAAGTCCTCCAACCCCTCATGAAGAGAGGGGAATAATTATGTGCGATGGGCTCTCCAGGCAGAAGCTGTCTCACTCAAATTCACCTCACTAACCGGTGCTCTCCTTCCCTTCCCTCTGCTCCCAGGCCCCAGCCAGCCAACCCACCCTCTACTGCCTTAACTCCTCTGAGCTTCTGCATCTGATCCACCTCCCTCCCAGGTTCTGCAGTCCCCGACTTTCTGCTCCTCATGCCCTCTATGGCCTACACATGGGAGAGGCAACTATAGGAGGGTACCCAGGGACACCTCTGCTAGAGTATGAGGGAGAGAGGATGGGAACCAGGCTTAGAAAAATGGGAACGCCTGGACCAAGCCTTGGACCCACTTAAATTACAGGTGGTCGAGGAAAGAAGCTAATGCAACTCCACGATTTGTCTAAGAGACAAATCCAGCTCAGAGCATGGGTGGTGTAGGCAGATCCCCTGAGTTTGAAACTCAGCTCTGCCACCTCCAAGCTGCATGTTTCTGAACATCCTCGGCCTTGGATTTTCTCATCTGTAAAATATGAGTAAGAATAGTGTCTTCCTCATGGGGTTATTAGGGTTAAACAAAGCAAGACATATGAAGCACTCAAAACAGTGTCTGACCCATAGGACATACTCAGTAAATGTCAGCGATCATCATAATAAGCATGAACATCAGTAGTCTCTGCCTAATACTGAGTTTAACATATACACAAAGAACTACACTGAGTGGCCAGATTATTATGATCTTTGAACGCATAATAATCTGGCCACTCAGTGTGTGTGTGTGTGTGTGTGTGTGTGTGTGTGTGTGTGTGTGTATGTGTGTGTGTATATATATATATATATACATATATATATATATATATATATTTTAGAGGCCCAGTGCATGAATTCGTGTATGGGTGAGGTCCGGCCAGCCTGGCCAGGGGGAGGGGACATGGACAGTTGGCCGGCCTGCCTGCTGGTCAAACTCCTGGTCGAGGGGACAATTTGCATATTAGCCTTTTATTATATAGTATATACACTGAGTGGCCAGATTATTATGCGTTCAGAGATCATAATAATCTGGCCACTCAGTGGATAGAATAATTATAATTAGGCAAATTTCTATACACTATTTAATCTATAGAATTGAATGAAGCTATAACTAATGGTCTAACATAGACCTCTATGTTCTTTAATATGCAAACTTGTTTGATATTTAGCTACTATGAATCTTAAACACATAAACCTCTGTTAGCTATTTAGCTACTGTGTGTACATATCTGAATCTAAAGAACTCGTTGCTGCATTAATTCCTAAAAAGTCTGCTTTCCAATTGGAAATATTTTCTCTTCTTATTTATCAAAGCAAATTGACCTGTCAATTGTCCTACTTCCGTTCTTTCTCTTATGTCATGCATTATTATAACACTCAGTGAACTTTTTACCCCGGAGTCACACTATTGCTTGCCCTTGTACAGTGTGGCTGCATGGAGCCCAGAGGTCTTTACGAAAAATGATATTCAGTGAATTGCCGAATATTAAAGCTAATGGAGGACTTTTTCCTCTTCACTCCAATTTTTGTCAATAGATAGACATTACGTACTTCAATGAACACATAAAATATACCCAAGCTTACTGCATGAATTGGAGCAAAGAAAAATCTTTGACTGAAGGAGAGGTGGGGAAATTTGGGTGATTCACTCATTATTAAGAATGTTTTATGGAGAAAAATGAGGAAAACAAGGGGAAAAACAAAAAAAAATTAAAAATGAAAGACTGTTTTTAAGTCCAGGGAACTTCAACTGTGCTGGCAGCTGTTGCTATTATTAACAAAACAACAGTGTGCTCGTGGGTCCCAGAGCCAACCTTGTCCTGGGGTCTGCATCGTGTTTACTTCTCTGTCTTTCCTGCTAGACCATAATGTTCCATACACAGTAGGGACATTATCTTTATTCTTCATACCTTTTGAGCACTTGCCAGGACATGGTAAATGTAGAGCTGAATGATTAATTTTGTTATTTATAATTTACTGCATAAAATCTTCCAACGACTTACTCATTTTGGTCTTCACATATTCCTTGAACTGGGCTATATCTCATTTTACAAACAGGAAATCGAAGATCTAATTTGGGGTGAAAACTTGCTAAAATCCATTTAAAACTGGCAGGCACTAAATAGCTAGATTGGTGCCTGGAAAATCTCACTGTTATCAAAGTTCTGAATTGAACATTATTAGCAAAAGCTTAACACCCAACCTACTAAAGGTGGCAAAATGTGTGATGTCTGGAGTCCCCCGACGCCTCTACTCTGTCGTGAAATCACCATGGTGCAGAGTGTCCTGTGGTGAACTAAGTTCACATGGACAGATTCTCAGAATCTTGGCTGTCCTCATGATGTTTTCTCTAAATTCACTGACCCATGCTCTGTATTCCAATCCAAAGTTTTCATTCGTGAAGCTGAAAATAGATGACTTGCCAACATAAGACTATGAATCACTAAGAAATATCATTGTAAGCCGCTATGACTTTCAAGTTCTGCTGCCTCTTTTGGGGAAGGTGGCTAGGCACTGGAAGGGGAGAGAATATTCACTTATATTCTCTCCCTCCCTTCCTCCCTCTTTCCCTCTATCTCTCTTTCTCTACACACCCCCACACACAGAGGTTGAGTATATGCCAGATGGTGTGATAACTACTCTGCATATAGTATCTGATTTAATTCTCAAACTTGTAAGGACTTTGAGTTGCTCTGAAATCAGAATGTGTCTTACAATTAACAGTGTCTCAGAGAGAAACCAAGATGGCGGCATAGGTAAACACCTGAACTTGCTGCCTTGCACAACCACTTCAAAACTACAACTAAAGGACAAAACAGACATCATCCAGAACCACAGGAAGGCTGGCTGAGTGGAAATTCTATAACTAGAAGAAAAGAGAAAAGCACACTGAGACTCAGAGGAGGTGCAGAAGTGAAGTGAGGAGTTACACAAGCTCCCGACTGCTCTGAACTTCAATTCCGGGCGAGACTCTGGGGACCAGACTCATACGGAGAGAAAATGGACTGTCTGGCTTCAGGTGGAACTCGAGGGCGGCTTTCTCTCAGAGGTGCTTGCAGTGATTACCGTGAGACACTGAGACCGGGGGGCCTCTTAGGGCAGGGCTGAAGGTCAGCCATAGCTGTTTGCTCCACCCTGTTGATTCCCTGAGACACCACCCCACCCAAGCTGTGCACAGAGGCTTTTGCATATGAATGGCCTGGCCCTTTGCAATCTAAAATTACCTAACAAACTGCAGTTGAGTCAGAGAGCCCCAGAACTTCCAAAAGAAGACCCAAGGCCCTACAGCAGCTTGCATTGTTTCACAGCTGGGCCTCATCTGGGCACCTCCAAACCCCAAACAAAGAGGAATCTGCAGATCTCTCCGTAGCTCCTGCTGGGTGGCCTCAGGCAGAGGCTAGATTAGCACCTTCTTGGAGATCCAAGAGCCAATGTACCCAGGGGTCAGAGTAGGACCATCCAGATTACAACTCCTCAGATCCATAAGGGACACACTCAAGGGGCAGACTCAGTGAGCACCAAAGCCCCACTGAAGCAAGTCCTACCCCATAAGGGTGTCTCCAGCACAGAAGTTCTCCCAGCGTAGACACAGCTGATCCTCACAGCCAATTGGCCTGGAGGTCAATTCCTCCCAGTGATACCAACAACAATCAAGACTTAAGTCTGATTGCACACAGCCCACAAAGGGGTGCACCAAGAGTGTCCACCTCGGGTAATTGGGGAGGCTGAGCCACTGGGCCCTATAGGACACCCAGCACACAAAGCTACTCTATCAACACAGGGAAGCAGCCAAAATGTGAAGACAAAGAAACAGGTCACAAATGACAGAAATGGAGGAAAGCAAACTACTGGATATAGAGTTCAAAACCATGGTTATAAGGTTTTTCAAGAACCTTCTAGAAACTGCTGATAAATTTAGTGAGACCCTCAAGGATATGAAAAAGGACCAACTAGAAATTAAGCATACACTGACTGAAATAAAGAATAATATACAGAGATCCAACAGCAGACTAGAGGATCGCAAGAATCAAGTCAAAGAGTTGAAATTCGAAGAAGCAAAAAACATCCAACCAGAAAAGCAAAAAGAAAAAAGAATCCAAAAATATGAAGACAGTGTAAGGAGCCTCTGGGACAACTTCAAGCGTACCAACAACCAAATTATGGGGATTCCAGAAGAAGAGAGAGAGCAAGATACTGAAAACCTATTTGAAGAAATAATGACCGAAAACTTCCCCCACCTGGTAAAAGAAATAGACTTACAAGTCCAGGAAGCACACAGAACCCCAAACAAAAGGAATCCAAAGAGGACCACACCAAGACACATCATAATTAAAATGCCAAGAGCAAAAGACAAAGAGAGAATATTAGAAGCAGCAAGAGAAAAACAGTTAGTTACCTACAAGGGAATACCCATATGATTGTCAGCTGATATCTCAACAGAAACTATGCAGGCCAGAAGGGAGTGGCAAGAAATATTCAAAGTGATGAATAGCAAGAACCTACAACCAAGATTACTCTACCCAGCAAAACTATCATTCAGAATTGAAGGGCAGATAAAGAGCTTCACAGATAAGAAAAACCTAAGGGGGTTCATCACCGCCAAACCAGTATTATATGAAATGCTGAAAGGTATTCTTTAAGAAGAGGAAGAAGAAGAAAAAGGTAAAGATAAAAAATTATGAACAACAAATACATATCTATCAACAAGTGAATCTAAAAATCAAGTGAATAAAAAATCTGATGAACAGAATAAACTGGTGAATATAATAGAATCAGGGGCATAGAAAGGGAGTGGACAGACAATTCTCAAGGGAAAAGGGGTGTGGGGTGTGCGGGAAGAGACTGGACAAAAATCGTACACCTATAGATGAGGACAGTGGCGGGGGGGGGGGGGGGCAGGGTAAGGGCAGAGGGTGGGCTGAGACCGGGTGGAAGGGAGCTATGGGGGGAAAAAAAGAGGAACAACTGTAATAATCTGAACAATAAAGATTTATTTAAAAAAAAATTTGAATGCCACCTAAAAAAAACAAAAATAGTGTCTCAGCTCTGTGTCATAATCTAATTAAAAGCATTTTTTCTCTCATCATAATTCAAAATCATGGTGCATCTCACAACAGATGATGTCTTAGAGTGGGAAGAGCATAGCATTCTCTCCACATCCCAGATGAGGAAACTGAATGAGTGGCAGAGCAGGGCAACTAACTCGTGTTTGTTTCACTTTTCTGAAGACTATGCTTCTAATCTGATGATACAAAATCAACATTTTCCTATCGCCAGGGTAAATTATTTTACCCTGTTAAGCTCCCACTTTCCCTTGAAAACATTTTCTTGTAGGAAATGAATATCAATTACTGCCAGAGGGAAATAAAAGAAGACACTATTTTAAAAATTCAAACCTTGAAGCTAGAAAAATGTAATGGTCTGGGAATAGGCAGCATAGTAAGTATACACTTCCACTAACAACACATAGACCCACAAAGCACTCCAAAAGTACAACATACCTTTTTCTCTCTCCTATATCTCAGAAATGCCTTCACAAACAATGAATGAGGTGTGACATTAGAAGTCATTTATGGTAACTTTTTAATAATTCACTGGCTGTTTTAAAACAGAGAACAGACTATTTCTTGAAGTCCATATTATTGCACAGCACAACACTAAGTCAAATTGCAAAAGAGGAATGGCAACGTCTAACATTGACCGGATTAGGAGAGGCAGCATATTCCATCATCACAGCTCCCAGGACCCCAAGAGAAGCCTATGGGCCCTGAGGGAGAATTTGCAGGGAGTTCCTTGAGGAATTCTCCGGAAGCAGATGAGCTGGCCGTGCAGCTAGCCTCACACCGGGCTGCTGCTGCAGACAGCCCGTCTCAAGCTGTGCCCCTCTCTAGTTTCAGAGGAGGCACAGTGCCAGAAGACCCCCAGCCACACTTCCCCTGTGAAGTCCCCCTGACAACCACAGGGTGGCTCAGATGCAACCACCTGCACTAACCAGAGAGAAAGCTGCGAAACTGCTAGCAGGGCCTTGCAGAGATCACCCATCAGGGCTTTCAAAGGAATTACACACTTCTCAAACCTTAGCCACCCTCACTCGCTTCAGCCTGGAGATCGCAATCTGAAACTCATATTTAATTCCTCCTTGGGCAAATGGGTCTCATTCACCCAGAATAACACTTTCTTCAACTCTGCCAACACAGGGAGGCACTGTGCGGTGGGAGAGAAATCCGAGAACCCCAACCTCGAAGAGTCAAGGTCTCAGCATCACTGAAGGAAAGGTAATAAAAAGGTGCATTCAACAGAGAAAACAACCACACTTTTTATTTCAGGTTCCTGCAGAGCTCTGGCTGAAATACTACCGAGAGGCAACTGCCGAGCTGCGTCATGCAAAGAATTCAAAAATCAAATCAATGTTCCCTCTTTTATGGCTTAGAAACCTACAAGAGTTTTCTGCGACCACAGGACCACAGAGGGCACAACAGCGCGCAAGGATGAAATGCAAAAGTCAGAGCGTTTGCTTCCGTTTGCTCTGGCTCCGGGAAACAAGGTGAACCCGCAGAAGCTGCAAACGAGTTGCTGCTAATGGAGGGGAAGGGACCCTTGCAGAGGAAATTCTATAGGAGAGTAATGGGAGCTTATTAACATTTTCATGATCAAAATAAGTTGCAAACTAAGGCCTGGGTATTGAGTTACAGGTATTGGTTTCCTACAGAGGTGGCCAGGGCCAAGTGCAAAACCCCCTTTGGAGGCCCTTCGGACAAGATCCATTTTCTGTCAGTGGTTTTCAACTTCTCCCCTTTCCATTGTTGTCCTAATCCAGCAGCTCACAGAGCTTTCCCATCTCCCATCGAGACAGCGTCATCCCGTCCACTAATGGCTGAGCTGAAAAAGCCTCACAGATATCCTTCCCGCTGAGAGAAGCAAACAGATGTTTACAACTATTTATTTGGGGGAGAGGGGAGGAATTTTGGTACAAACTTCTACACACCTAACCTGTACTGGTTAGAATGGCATTGCCCCATAAGGGCCAGGTGGAAATTTTGCTCATTAAAAGCCTGGTTAGTCCTTCCAAATTTATAACAAGGACCAGAGCAGCCACTTAATAAAACAGTCAACTCACTAATATGTGTGTGTGTTTTTTTATTGACAGCTTCATTGAGCTATAAGTCACATATCACACAATTCACCTACTTAAATAAGTGTGCAATTCAATTTTTTAGTATATGCACAGATATGCAACCATCACCATAATCACTTTTAGAACATTTTCATCACCCCTGGAAAAACCCTGTATGCACAGGTATCACACCCATTTCCTCTCAACCCCCTCCCTCAGTCCTAGACAACCACTCATCTATTTCTAGTCTCTACAGACTTGCCTATTCTAGACATTTCATGTAAATGGAGTCATGTAATACCTCTGTGTGGCTTGTCACTTAACAATGTTTTCAAGGTTCATCCATTTTGTAGAATGCATTGAAGCTTCCTTTCTATTTATGCCCAAGTAATAACCCATTATACTGATTACCACATTTTATTTATCCATTCATCAGTTTATGGACATTTGGGTTGTTTCTACTTGGGGCTATTATGAGTAACATTGCTATGAACATGCATGTACAAGTTTTTACGGAGACACACGTTTTCATTTCTCTTAGCTGTATGCCGAGATAGAAATGGAATGTCTGGATCATATGGCAACTCTATGCTTAAGGAAGTGCCAAACTGTTTTTCCAAAGCAGCTGTACCATTTGACATTCCTACCAGCAGGGTGTGAGGGTTCCAACTTCCCCATGTCTTTACCAGCACTTACTATCACAGATAGTATCTGATTATAGTCACCCGTGAGGGTGGTAAGTGGTATCTCACTGTGGTTTCGATTTGCATTTCCTTGATAACTAATGAGGTTGAGCATCTTTTCAAGTGACCACTGTATATCTTCTTCAGAGAAATGTCTATTCAGATCCTCTGCCCATTTCTTAACTGGAGTATTTGTCTTTTTATTATTGGGTTGTAAGAATTCTTTATATATTATAGATGTACGTTTCTTATTAGAAACATCTTTTGCAAACATTTTCTCCCATTCTGTGGTGGTTGTTTTTTTACTTCTTTGATGGTGTCCTTTGATGTACTAAAGTTTTTAATTTTGATGAAATCCAATTTTTTTTGTATTGGTTGTATTGTTTAATCCAAGGTCACTAAGATTTATGCCTACATTTATTTCTAAGAGTATTATAATTTTAGCTCTTACATTAAGGGCTTTGATCCATTTTGAGATAATTTTTATAGTTGAGCTAAAGTTCACTTTGTGTTATTTACAAGTGTGTTGTTAAGTATAACTTCCAAAAAAGTTATAAAAATATATAATTTTTAAAACATATATTTAACTTAGCAGAAAACATTTATTGAGAAATTACTATGTTTTGGGCCCTGTATTAGATTCTGGAGCTACATGGTGAAGAGAGATGATAAAAATTTGTACCCACATTGAATTTACAATCTACTGGGGAGAAATAGACAATAAATAAACCAATGACTAGGAAAATTGTACTGACTGTTAGGAGGTGAAAAACACTCCAGAGAAAATTCTTCAATCCAGCAAGGAAAAATCAGTAGTACTGGGAGAGGAGTGGCATTGTTAAATGAGGAATGCTGGGTTAGGTCTCAACGACAAGTGGCCATTTAAGCAAAAAGTTGGAGAAAAGGTAGTGAAGCATGCACAGGAAATAAAAGACACCCCAATTACACACTGTTTTCATCTACTCATTAAAGAAGGGGCCAAGGGCCATTTGGATATTTATAACATCATTCGCAAGCCATACAAAATTATCAACTTAAAAATTAGCCTGTTATATTTGGTCAAACATGTAATAAACTCACCCCTAATGTTTTGCCAGGGCCAGACCAAATGATTTCAAGGGCCTTATAAAGCCCTCAGACCAGACGCTTCCCACCCTTGCTTACTGAGAGCCAAGAGTATTAAAGGTCAGAACATTTTATAAGTAGAAGAAAATTAAAAATTAATTAACCTTCCTTGCTCTCTGAAGGCGATAGCTTAAGCCAGAAAAACTAAGAACTTAGGGAAAGACGGTGACAGGTGGGATGCACATCTTAACCAGTATGCCACATACTGCACTTGTTACCTGAACATGTTGTCTTATTTCAAAAGACATGCATACACACAGAAAAAGCTAAGAACTACATGATTTCATTCATATGAGAAATATAAAACTGAAACTTATGAACACAAACAGCAGTGTGGTGGTTTCCAGAGAGATGAGAGTGGAGGGAGAAAGTTGTCCTAAATATGAGGTGACCAGAGAAGATTTGACCTTGGGTGGTGGGCACATACTGCTATATACAGATTTTGTAACTTAGTAATCCACACATGAAACCTATATGTTCATGTTGACTAATGTCACCCCAATAAAATTTTAATTTAAAAAAAAGACATACATAATTCCACCAGATAATAAAATCCACAAAACAAGTGTTATGAACGAAAATGTATTCTAGTTATCTAATGGTTTGAATAGCTTTGGAGGACACCAAGCTTGCTATCGATGAGAACTTAGGCTTCAGACATCCGTTAGTTATGCAACCTTATAGAAGGTACCCATTTGGTAGAAAATATTTGAAGAGAAACATGTGCCCTGGTTCCTGTGTGCCTTCCTAATCTATATAATATAAAAACCTAAGCGACCGCCAACTGTTCGACCAGCCAATAGGTAGCTATGATGTGCACTTACCGCCAGGGGGCAGACGCTCAATGCAGGAGCTGCTGAGCTGCGGAGACTTGGCAGCTGTGGTTCTCGGGTGACACAACTGGAACCAGAGAGAAGGGAGCCCAGTTCTGGGGTGTGTCACCTGAGAACCACCCTCTCGTAATCTGGGACCTCTAAGGGGATGTCAGAGAGCTGGTTTTGGCCTGATCCCCGCAGGCCAGGCCGAGGGACCCAACCAGTGCACGAATCCATGCACTGGGCCTCTAGTGTAATGATAACAAGCTCCACCAATTGCTCTGTCTCTAAATCTCCCAGCAAAACACTAATAGGCGCCTTTCCTTACTGTTCAGATCCTATCTATCCCTGGTTTTGAAATGAAACTTCTTTTTAGAAGACAGTAATATATCTTGAAAAACTAAAAGAATAAGAAAAAGAAATGAATATGTTAAATTTATTTAAGGAAAAAAACACAGTGTAGCAGAAGTCAATGTGATGTATGTCTTGACTAATAGCCACGGGCTCCTCTCATAGCACAATGGTCACCAGTTCAAGATCCATCCCTGATATTACACTAGGAGAACTTCCCCAGGATCAAAAATACCCCTACATCTTTTCACATCTTTACTGTCACCAAAATGAAGACACATGCCGAATACTGAGGGAGTAGCGGATGCCTTCCAGGCTGGAACCAAAAGCAACCATTTAAAATTGGGAAGTAGACAGAATAACAAGACTATCTTACAGGCACAGTTCAGGTTTCAGCCTGTTCAAGCAAGAAAGAACTTTGTGGTTTAGTATTTAGTAACACGTGTGCTAGTGTTTATTAACATTTTCAAAATTATTCCCACATCATAAAAAATTGTTTGGATTTTGTATTTGTTTGTTTGTTATCCTAAAATCAGAATCTGGATTGTTACTTATCCCCTGATGACTACCCTTTCTTCTAGAGCAGGAGTGGACAAGATTTTTTTTTTTTAAATAAATGGCCAGATTGTAAATATTTTCCACTTTGTGGGCCAGACAGTGCCTGTTGCAACTGCTGTTGTAGTGCTAATGTAGTCCCCCATGGAGTTGTGTAAACAAATGGGCATGACTGTTTCAATAATATTTGATTTATAATAAGCAGCAGCAGGCTAAATTTGTCCCAACACCCCTATTCTAGAGTAAGAACCTGGTTTATGGCCACGTGAAATGCAGACTACATTTCCCAGAATCCCATGCAACTACATGTGGCCATGTGGTTAAGTTCTGGCCAATGTGATGTAAGCAAAAGTAGAACACCCATCCATGCCTTTCTTCCTTCTATCATCCTGCTGCTTGTAATGCAAAAAGTCCATGGAACCTGCTGGACCTCTGCATTGGACCATGAGGACAAGAGTCCATGATGGAGCAGAAACAGCCCTGTGCTGCCTAACCACAGACTTTTTGTGAAGAGCAAATAATCATCTATTTTGCTTAGACCTCGGTTACTTTGAGTCTCTTATATTCTCAAAAATATGCACAATGTAACTCTAAATTAACACAGAGATCATCTCTTCAACTCCCTCATTTTATAGATGACCAAGAAAAAAATATATACAGCCCGGCCAGTATGTTTCAGTGGTTGAACACCGACATAGGAACCAGAAGGTCACAGTTCAATTCTCAGGTTGTGGACTTGATCCCTGGTGTGAGGCGTGCAGGAGGCAGCCAATCAATGATTCTCTCTCATCATTGATGTTTCTATCTCTCTCTCCCTCTCCTTTCCTCTCTGAACTCAATAAAATATTTTTTAAAAGAGAGAGGGAAAAAATGCACACACAAAAAACACCTGAGGCTCTGAAAAGATGCTAGACTTGACTTAACTTGGATCAATGGCTTGCTAGCCACTGGCTAACAATGGCTGGTCTGAAGCAAGGCCTAGACCAGTGGTCGGCAAACTCATTAGTCAACAGAGCCAAATATCAACAGTACAATGATTGAAATTTCTTCTGAGAGCCAAATTTTTTAAACTTAAACTATATAGGTAGGTACATTGTTATTAACTTAATTAGGGTTCTCCTAAGCTGGCCTTCGCTAAAAACTTAAGGGTCAAAGAGCCGCATGTGGCTCGCGAGCCGCAGTTTGCTGACCACTGGCCTAGACTCTTAAGTGTTCTGAATCTACATCCAATGCTTTTTCTACATTCACGTACGGCTAACACTCCCAATAAGCACTTGCTTAAATTAAAAAGGGAGGTTATTTTCTCCGTGTGACTTTTTTCCAACCATTTAAGCCACTTGTTTTCTCTGGGAATGAATGCTCAGTTTTATTTTTAAAGTAAAAGGAAAAAGCATTTTTTATTAATAGATACTCGCTTTATAGTTAATTCTTCCAACTTCTATTTCTTTCAGAATGGGAAGTGTTTTAGAATAATTTTCCACCTAAAGCAGCAGAAAACTCCTCAGAATTCCTTTCAAATAATCTTACCTATTATTATCTTGAATCATGCATGAGATACACACCCAGAAATAAATACTGTGATTAAAGGTTAAATGTGAGAGCAAGCTGACTTCAACTTTAACCAAAATTAGCGGGACAACCTAAACTCACATGAGGGAAATAAACCTTTCTAGTTTTTGCAAAGCATATTCATACCAATTATTTGATCGAGCAATAAAACAGCTCTGTGAACAGGTATTATATCTGCTTATACAGATAAGGAACGGGACTTTGGGACAAGGAAATGACAATAAAATCATCATGACAAATGTGCAGAGTACTTTAAGTCTTAAAGCACTTCCACTTAGTCTTATCCCATGAGACGGGTTCCTATTTATCCCCGTTTTCCATAAAATTACACATTAAGAAAGATAAGACACATGGCCGATATCGCCAAGCTAACAGAGCAGAGCCAGGACGCAAATCTGATCTCCAAGCCAGAGTTCTTTCAGGTCTGAGAGGAGAAATCCGCTACCTGAATTCCAAACCCATTGTTCCTTCTAAAGCTGAAACCTAGTCTCTTACCTCCTGCTTAATTTTTTCAGTTAGTTACACCGTCTCGTAAAACAAACGCAAATCTTCAATAAAAAAGGAGTGAAATGTGTTAACATGTGGTATGTCCGTAAATGTGTATATATGTGCAAAAAATGTGTGTATGTATTTCTGATAGCCAATATTTTATTTACTTATTACATCCCTTAAAACAAAAGATTTGAGATGTGAACAGGTCCAACCTGCTTAGACAGATAAGCAAATGAAATTTGGGAAGTTGGTGTTTTTAAAGACACATGAAGAGCATTATGAAGCAAAAGGTGACTGAGAAGAACTGCATCATCTTTTTCTTTCATTCCCTCCCTCCCACCCCCCCGCAAAAAAAAAAGGATGGGTGCTCAATTGTTTAGGGCAGCGATTTTCAACCAGTGTGTCGCAAGAGGCACACCGGTGTGCCACAAGAATGTTTAAAACATGCAATACCTGACTATGCATTCAGGGGCACTGACCTATTTTCCCTTAGATTGTCAAATTAAAAGATGACAACAGCCAACACATTAGCCGTCTGCTGTGAATGAATACAAATTATGCCTTTTTTTTGGTCTGGTCAGCAAAAAACATATTTTGTGGTGTGCTGCAGAATTTTAGTAATTAGTTTATGTGTACTGTGAGATGAAAAAGGTGGAAAATCCCTGGTTTAGGGCAATTTCAGTATGCTTCATAGGAACAGCAGCATATAGCAAGGCACTACAAAAATCACTATGTATGAATATCTACTCAATTAAACAGAACTCCATACAATAATCATCCTGCTGAAACTAACAGGATTGCAGAGTCTTTCTTTTAAAAAATTAGTTTCCATATTTTCTATTAATTACTGGCTGATCTTAAAAGTCCTCCTCCACAAGGGACTCAAAGCTCTCAGCAATCTGAAGCCAATCCACACTATTTGTTCTATCTTATTTCCTCTGTTAAAATTCTTTCATTCATCTTCATACGCACCGTAATGCACTTCCAAGTAGTTTGCTAAATGGTAGGCACTCAGTAACCACTCAGTGAATTCAGGGAATGGACACAGTATCCCTAGACAGTCGAGAGCACATAGCATAGAGCAAAATTCTCCGCAGGGCAGACAGTTTTTTGTGGTGCTTTTGTTGTTGTTGTGAATCCTCACCCAAGAATATTTTTCCATTGATTTGTAAAGGGAGTGGAAAGGAGGGAGAGAGACAGGGAGAGAGAGAGAAACATCAATGAGAGAGAGACACATTGATTGGTTGCCTCCCACATGCACCCCAACTGGGGATCAAGCCTGCAACCCAAACATGTGCCTGTGACCAGAATCAAACCCTGGATCCTTCAGTCCAAGGGCTGATGCTCTATCCACAGAACCAAACCAGCTAGGGTCAGATAGTTTACAGTAACACAAAATTTCCACTGGCACCTTGTTCCAAGATTCTCAGAAACCTGATCTGAAGACAAATAAGACATCTATTGTTGTCAGCACTGAAAATGCACCTGATGCTTTCGCAATACGTGAAGCAACATATAAAGTTGTTTTCTTAAATATTTTTTAAATTCTCCCTAAACATCTTTCATTAATGTGCAGAATGCTTTGCTCAGCAAAGTTAATGTCAATGACTCTGTTCAAATAAACAAAAGTTTTAAGTACAAATTGACAGTTTCCTGATAAACATATATAAAATCTGTACATCTTGTAACTACAACTACCAACCCATTGATTATGTAAATAACTAACTCTGAGAGCAAGGCTGAAACAGGAACAAAGAGAAACTTGTAATGTCATGAATACAGATGTTCTGTTGGAAAATCTTATCAAAGGATATAGACATTTCACAGGGTCCTACTCTGCTTCATTATTGAATGATTCCACCAAGCTCAATTGCATTTCCAAAAGGTTTTGATATTTATATGAAAGATATTTTGAACAAATTTAAGGAAGATGTTACAAAACAATGTTGAACTACTCTATATAAAACAATTATATAGAAATTGTTCTTTGCATTGGTTAGAGAAGTATGCACCTATAATGTTTCTAAATATTTACTTAATCAGAAAACCAACATAAGTTATATTTATCTTAATTGCAAAGAGAGATATAGGCCTGGCTGGCCTGGCTCAGGGGTTGAGCATCGACCTGTGAACCAGGAGGTCAAGGTTCGATTCCCAGTGAGGGCACATGCCCGGGTTGCAGACTCAATTCTCAGTGTGGGGTGTTCAGGAGGCAGCTGATCAACGATTCTCTCGCATCATTGATGTTTCTCTCTTTCTTCCCCTCCCTTCCTCTCTGAAATCAATAAAAATATTTTTTTAAAAAAATAGAGATATAGGAAAATTTTCCAATACAATCACTTGAAAAAATTAACTACTAGCTTGAAAGCCAATCGGTCTAACAGTAACAAATCCAAATGTTCTACCTTCTGGCCACAGTGGGAATTTGAGCCTGGCAGCAAAGCAAATCTTCTGTGGCCCATTGTGAGATGGTTCAGGTTGCAAAAGGACATTACTTCAACATCTAATAATGTCTAAGCATATGTTTCATTATTTAGTCAAAAAGAGTAAAGCACTTCCTGCCAGTGTGGTCATAACCATATCCTAGCCATACTTAAGGGCCAAGGTATTCATTAGCTCTGGATGTGATATTGATGGGCTAAGAGAAAACATCTGAGGAAATGACAGATAGTGGCATGAGCTGGGAGTCACAACAGTGTGTCTCTAGTCCAAGTATGCCACTACCCATGAGACCATGGAGCCTTCAAGTAGTGTCTGTCCTTTATTTAGCTATCTATAAATCTGGGATAATATTATACTCTGTCCCCTATTTTCCTCCTTCCTCATCTCTTTCTATAATAATCCTGATCCTCTAGTCCTACTATAGAGGATGAAATATTCAATGAATAGGGAGGAAAGCCAGGGTCATTCTCATTAATAATTAATATGTATGTTGTTCTTTACACTTAATAACTACTTTGTAACTTTTTAAAATTTCACACCATTTTAATGCTGGTAAAATTGAGGCCAGAGAAATTAGTTAACTCACTCAGGTTACATGGTAGAGGCAGATGTTGAACCCAGACCTTCTGACTCTAATATATATAATGTTTCTGATATAAAATGTTGGCTCACTACAGAACAGGTAGGGATCGCCTTACTTAAGTAGGGTATGGACTTGCTAAAATGGGACCATGCTCAGTACAAAGTTTCTGAGTTCTCAAAGGAAATATTTAATCATCGAGTTACCTTGCTCCTTAATAGTCCCTCCAAGAAAAGCAAAAAGTGGAGCAATTCAACCTCATTCCATCATATGCACCAAAGGAGAAAAAAAATCTATATATATGAAATTTAAAATGCCAGGAAGGGGTATTACATACATATAAAGTAAAATGGTGAGACAATGACTAACTTCAATGTCTAGAAACAGAAGTTGTTGGCAAAATTCAAAGGATTTTCAGGATTGGCAAGGGAGGGGGATGATGGGATGCTTGTTAGTTGATCTTTGGTGAAAGGTCTTCTAATTCAATCCCTCATTCCAAAGGTGAGACTGAGGGCCAGAAACAGCAATGTTTACATTCCGTCGGCCATCAGCTCTATGGGTGATCCTTGGATGATGACTTATCCCAGGCGTGATGCCCTCCGTAGCAGAAATGCTCCTACGCTGCTCCTGACACTTCATTCTTTCCCCAGGGTTTCCGTCCTTTGGAAAAGCTCTCTAATCTTTCTCAGCTCCATTTTTATACATAAATGAATCCTGCTCTGTAAACACTATATAGTATTTTGATGACTAAGGCTCTCCAGAGCCTCTGGGCCATTCTGAACAGCAATGATCATCCAGGGGTGATGAATGTGATGCAGAAATCCAGAGAAAACCGGGCTGAATGTCCTCTGAGCCTGGAAATCCCTTAGATCCCTAAGGCTTAGAAGGATGTTTGACTTTATGTTTCTGTGCATTTGTGCCTGTGCACATGTATGCACATGGAAAACTAATCCCAGACACAAGGACTGTGCTATTCACCATCAAAGATGAGTGAAACAAAAACAGTCCCTTTAACGGAGAGATTTGGTCACCTGACATTTCACTGCACCATGCTTCAAATATATGAAACTATAGCACTTAAAATGCACACCCCGCCTGCCAAGAGTTGTAAAAAATAGACATATTTGAGGTTGAAAAATAAATGAATAAGTAAATCAGAGATAAAAAGATTTAACCCTCATGCAACACTGACTCAGCTGAAATCACATGTATAATGTGTTACTCTTAAAGCAACGACACCTTTATCATTTACATTAAGTCTTCAGGCCTCCTTCAGTGCAGAGGAGATAATCCCTCAGCCCTTCCTTCACATAATTGTCTCCTGCCTTCTCTTCCATTTTCCCACTTCTGTTAGCCACCTCTTTCTCTCTTCTTACTCTTCAAATCCATTTCCCCCAGATATTCTTTGCTATGAAAGAGTCCTAGCTTCACTCTTCCACCTTGGATTCCTTTTCCTGGGTGTCTCATAAAGTGGGCACTGCCATAGTCACTAGTCTCTACTTCCCACTGTGCTAACATAACACATGCATTCCATCATTTAATCCTCATGACCTGTAACTCTCATAGACGTTCATGAACTTGTTCAGGAACACAAGCAGCCTACTGGGGACCACAGAGGATAGGATCCCTCTGTGTTCTCATTATAGCACCATGACAGGCTCATAGCAGAAGCTTTAAAAATATTTGTGCATGATGGATGGATGGATGGATGGATGGATGGACAGATGAAGAGGAAGAACAAGAATTTCAACAAGATGTGTCTCCCTCCAAAACAGATCCTCTTGCCCTAACCAGTTTGGCTCAGTGGATAGAGTGTCGGCCTGCGGACTGAGGGGTCCCGGGTTCGATTCTGGTCAAGGGCATGTACCTTGGTTGTGCTCACATCCCCAGTAGGGGGCGTGCAGGAGGCAGCTAATCGATGTTTCTCATCGATGTTTCTAACTCTCTATCCCTCTCCCTTCCTCTCTGAAAAAAATCAATAAAATATTTTTTAAAAACAGATCCTCTTAACTATTGTACTATATGTCTTAATTTAGTGAAATAAAAATTCTAAAACGTGAGCAGCTTCTGAGGACCAGCTCAATCTATACATTATGGACCGTATTATGAAGTTTTGGGTGTACAGTTTGTAAAAACTGCTCTAAACACCTGTTTCATCAACCCTGCGCTGGATAGAGAAGGACCTCCACTGGAGCATTGCGGTGAGGGCTGCATGTGGCAGGCTCGGTGCACAAGGCCAACAAAAGTCACCTGCTTTTACCCTCACAGCACAAGCTCATACTGAAGGAAAGTCTCTAATTTTATTTGAATTCCCAAAAGCTATATAGATTTTTTCAAAGTGCTTCCAGAAAGATTCTCTCTTTGGATCTTTATAACAATCTGATGGTAAATGCTCAGCCTTGGGGCTGGGGAACTGAGTATTATATGATAAATATATCCACGAGCTCTCAGTCTCCCTCTGCTGTCTGGAATCAGCTTCTTTACCAGGAGACAGGCAAACTGAAAGCTGGACAATTTAACTAAATGGTTAAAAAGAAATAAGTATATTAGACAAATGGCTCTTTAGTATAAAATGACTTCTACAGATCAAGATATATGTCATTATAGCAAAAGAAACAACACAACCCAATGGCCACCCAGAGGCAAGCGAAGAGACCATGATACACAATAGAGTGCTGTGTGGCTGTAAAGAAACCAGCAGGGGCTCTGATGCTACACCAGTGCAGAACAGAGGGGACAGTGTGCCAACTGTGAGCTGAGACAGGCGAAGTACTAATATAATATAAAACATCGATGTATAGGATGTAAATATATGACATACATAATACACATATTTACTTACATATTCAAAAAGGAATAAGAGGAATAAACTAATAAAACGCGACCTTGTAGAAGGAGCGAGAACTGGAGGAAAGCGGGATGGAAGCAAGGCCTCTCTGAATGTCCTTCGCTTGATGGTTTTCACTCTCAAATCATATAACTGTCTTACATAATTTAAAAAAACAAATGTGGCTTAAAAACATAAAAATAAAGTAATCCCTAAAAATGAAGATAAATAAAAGTAAATAAACTCCATATCAGATCAGGTTGTGGGCCTAACCCAAACAGAGAAGAATTATTTCAAATAAGTTCAGGTCATGGTATTTTGCATATCCACAAGAGACAGCCTCTGCACAAAAAGAACCACAAACAAGTCTAAAACTGCATTTCACATTTCATCATTAGTAACACACACACACACACACACACACACACACACGCACGCACACACACGCACACATGCGCGCACACACATATACACACTTGTAGTTATATTAAAGTCATTAGGAAGAATGATTTTCAGCATGAGAGCAAAGAGTAACCTATAATCTTAAATGTGAAGCAGAAATATCAATGTAACTTCAAGTCTTGTTTACTCTTTTTATTAACAAAGGTCCTAGAAACAATGACTACCTCGTAGCAGTGAGCACCCCAGTGTCCAACTTGGGGATCTCCAAATGTCATTTTCTCTCATAAAAATCATTTTCCCTACACATGAAATAATTTCTAAAACAAAATTCATAGATTTTCTTTCTAAATTCAAGCATTGCCAATAATTCGATTAAAATCTGTTAACATTTATGAAAGGAGAATATATATTTCAAATTATCAGCGTTCAAAAACCTAACACTTTAAGACTCATGCCAACCCATAAAAAGATTTATGCAGATGTACATGTGAATGCCATTGCCTATTTCATCCTTTTTAACTCAGAACAATAAAAACATAAATCAATGCAAAGTTCTCCCTTTCCAAAACACAGTTGGTAAAGTCACACAGCAATACAATCTGAATTATTATTATAAAAAAAACCACACATTCAAAGCCTTCCTCCTCCCGAAATCTGGGGGAAGGTATCTGTTAATGAACTTAACACTTTGACGTTAGAGTGAATGTTAGTTCTCTTCACTCATTGCATTTCCGTTTAGTGGTCAAGGATTATCATGTTTTGAAGGCGCTCTCACGGCGGTGCCTTACCAGTGTAGATGCTGGCATTGGAAGCCGGAATACCAAACTGTGACTCGATGAACTTGGGAATGAAGGTAATGAAAGCAGTTACAATGGCACTCTCAGCTGTGTATGACAAACTCACAAAAAGGAATGTCATGTTGCTTAAGATCCTGACAGCTGCTCTTGGTAGGTCTACAAAATGACAAAAATGACAAATGAATGTTATAAACAAGGGATGGAAAATAAAATAAAACTGAATTGTTTTTGAAATGAACTGGAAATAGCCATTCAGCAATACTTGAGAATATTAAATAAAGAATAAAATTTGAAAAACCTGATGACCGATTAGAAATTATCTCCTTTATTAAATAGATTTTGGTGGTGTTTTTTTTTAATTTTCAAAAAGGATAAAGAAATTTAATAAAGTTTTTTTAAAACATGCCCATATGCAAATATCCTTATAAGAAGTATCCAACCTATGATTCCTGTTTCAAAAATGGTTTAAAGTAAATTATTTGCATTTTTTAATATATTAAAACAATGCCATTCTTTGTTACGACTCCAAAGTCTACTAAATGTGTGAAGTACCTGCAACATAACCCTAAATTACAGTTTTCACTTCACCCAACTAAAACTCCCCCGAGAAAATGACATCTGGGTGCCATCTCCCTGGCACCAGATGGCACCCAGAGCAGAGGAACTGGCACGTGACTGGACAGCTGATCTTCCAGCCTCAGGAAATAATACAGCTACAAGGGCACATGGGTAAGGCCACCAGATCAGACAATTCAGGGACTTTGGAACAAAGAGAAATCTCCAAAGGAGCAGGACAGCCCAGAGCTGGGGCTCTCCACCTGCCCAGCTGCCTCGCAAGGAAGAGAGAAGTCTATTCCTCGACTGTAGGCATTTATTTCACAGGACTTGCCCAATATATGCCTCAAGATGTATGTGCAAGTATTTTCATGTCGGCATTCACTGCTTGTAACAGCAAAATGTTAGGAAAAAACACCTTAATGTCCGTTAACGGGAAGTGTTTAAATTATGGCACCAGCCATATAATAAAATACTATGCAGTAATTACACCTGAAATAAGCTGCATGTACTGGCATAAAAGGAACTCCAATCAATATTTTTATTAATGAATAAAGCCAGCTGCTGCAGAAATATACATGTGTATATAAATATATAATATTTCATATATTCATATACGTATATATATTTCTATAATATGTTTATATTACATTTAATTACATTTGCATATAATATATTTATATTTTATTTAATATATCATAGATCATATATTTATATATAATATTTATGTAAAAATAAAAAAACAAAAATATATTTACATGTAGTCAAATGTATACATCTCAACATATATAACACCAAGAAATTCTGTGAATGGAAAATTCGTAAAGAAGAATAAGGAAATTTTTGTATATATAGTTTTGTATTTTGGGCATGTTTATCACGTGAATTAACTCACATTCATGTAATGTTTACATACCTTAAAGAAAAGGTCAGCTGCATTATTTTACAGTCAGTCATCTCAGTGATCAGAACAGTTATTTCATGATATGACATACAATCAGTTCATAAAAATTAAGCAGCAACTGTTGTTAAAGCTATAATTTATAGGCTATTCACAGGAATTTAAAACTTCAGAAGGCAAGACTATTCACTATTATCATTTTTAACTGTAAATTAATTTGTATGTTCTATAGCTTAATTTAGTTAAAGTTTAAATGAACATTTTAAAGAGAAAATTAAGATGCAAACTTAATTTTTTAACATGAAAAAACACACCAGAAAAAAGATATAATCAAAGTACTTCATAAAATTTCCGACTGTTCTCTTATAAACACTGCAAATCAAAATGTCATATCCAAACTTTAAAAATTAGAAAGTTAAGATTTCATATCAACATTTAAAGATTCAGCTGTTATATTAAGTTTACTGTTATATTAAAAAGCCAATGTGTTAAATCTGAAACATCTGGGAAAAATATAAAATAAATTACTTTAATCCAAGAAGGTAACATGAATATTTTAAAAGATACTATTTATATCAAACTGGTTTTTCTTTTATACCCATTTGGTATGATAAAGTAACCTTCTAATTTCAAAGGTAACTAAAAATACATGTAATGTTTCTCCCTTCTCTTTCATTTAAAAAAAAAAAAAAAGCCTGCTATTATTTAAGCAGAATTTATCCAAAGTTCAGACTTTCAACAACTTCACGTTACTTTCCTTGATTCTTCCACCTTCCTCCTTCCCCTTTGCTGGCTAACTTTCAGCCTACATGCCCTGCAGGTACCCAGGGTTGTGTCTTTGGCTGGTGGGGCTGGACACAGGGGGAGTGAGCAAATGAGTCTAGACATTGAGAATAATGGGAATTGGTTTTTTAACTGCCAGAGAAAGGAGGTACAAATACAGAAAGGAGACAGTTAGGTATAAGATTGGAACTGAAAGTATTGGTATGAATTCATGAGATGATACATACATACATACATACATATGATAATCAATCAATGATAGATAATAAATTGTGTGTATGTGTACCCTCAGAGTGAAGCAAAAGTAGGTTTACAGTTGTGAATATGCGAAACACAGTTTATCTTATATTATTATTATTATTGTATTATTTTCCATATAAATATCTATAAATCTACTTTTGCCCCACCCTGTGTATACATTTCCTAACTCTGTGTATTAACAGGGTTTAGATATAATGACACTTTAGTAGCAATGAGCCCACCTAGCACCCAGTTCTTGGTTTCTCAATGTCATTTTCCACTAAAATGACATTGACCTTCTTGGAGAATTGTCTAACTTCAGAGCTGGGGCAGAGAAAACGCAAGATGAGCCTGGAAAATCCTGCTGAACAAGAAAATAAAGAAGTGCTCAAAAAGTGATGGGGACATTTCAGAAAGATAGCACGAAGGATTCCCAGTGGCCAAATGTGCAACGATCTGAGCTCAGTTGATGCTAAAAATGGTGAGTTAGAGTTTAACAGGAACAAGATCCAGTCAATCCTCATTATTCGCAGATTCAGTATTTGCAAATTCACCTGCTCGCTAGAATGGATCTGTAACCATAAAATCAGCACTAGCAGCACATGGCCAACCGAGGACATGCACAAAATGCCAAGACTTGGGAGTCGCAGGATGCACATTCTTGGCTGAGGTTGCACAAGGCCCTCTTGTTTCAGCTCGCACTGTAAACAAGCGTCCTTTTCACAATACATTGTTACATTTTTTGCATTTTTGTGCTTTTGGTTATTTCATGGTTTAAAATGTCCTGCCACCCCCAAGCATAGTGCTGAAGTGCTGCGTAGTGGTTCTAAGTGCAAGAGGCTGGGACATGCCTCCCAGAGAAAGTACGTGTTAGATAAGCTTCTCTCAGGCAGGAGGTACAGTGCTGCTGGCCACGGGTTCAATGTTAATGAATCAACAATGTATGTTCAGTAAGTGTCGTTGAACAGAAACACACATAAAGCAAGGTTACGGACTGGTGGGTTGGTCACAATGTTGTGGCAGGAATCCAGCCCTGCATCTCCCCTGGAGCAATGCTTCAGTCTTGGCTACATCAGTGCTCCTGATGACTCTATAGAACACAACTTCTGCAAATAATGGGGATTGACACAAAGTACCTATGAATTATTTATTGCTTTATAATTGCGATTTCCTATTCACTTTACAGTGGAGGAACCAGGCAGATACATTCTCATCCAAGTGATGAAAGTTCACCTAACTGGTTACAAGGCAAAGTCGCACTGTGTGGCCTCTGTTACCGTGTGCTGAGCACGGCACCATTTCAGTGGTATGTCTACGAAAGGGCATTAAATCAGGGGGTGACGTCATTAAAGCCACGTTGAACAATATCTACAAAGTTATTGCCTTATGCTTTTTAAAAAGATAAAGGTCATAAAAGACAAAAAAAAAAGAAAAAAGATGAGGAACTTATCCAGAATGACAGAGATGAAAGAGACACAAACTAAATACGTGTACTTTTGGACTGGATCTTGGACATAAAGGGCATTGTGGGGATAATGGGCAACATCTGAATGGGACCTGTGGTCTGAGTGGTAACCTGGGATCGATGTGAATTTCCTGACTTTGCTGGCTGCCCTGTGGTCACATAGGAGCGTGTCCTTGTACTGAGCAAACACACATGAAAGTATTAGCGGGCAGGAGAGCATCATGTCTTCAATTTCTCAGGTGGGTCAAAATGTCAGCAATTGGGGAATAGAGGTGCAGGGTACACAGGCGTTCTGCGATCTGCTTCTGTGGCTTTTACGTAAATCCAAAATTATTTCAAAAACACCAAGTTCTAAAACCTAAGTCAGCAAAGAGGGTGCTAAATCCATCCATTTGCAGCCAGACACCTCATTTTTATGCTGCAGGACATAGATAGGTAAGTTTCTTGGTGTCGCTTATAACTGTGTCATTGTAAAATCAAAGATGCAGCAAAACTCAGGATGAAGGAGAGATGAAATCTTGACAGTGATCACTGAAAGCTGACATCCTACCCTAAGGGCAAGCTGACACTAAAACCTCAAGGCTTTTAGCTTAGTCACAGTGGTGTGTGACCACCACGTCTATCTAGTTTCAAAACATATGTTTCCATTGTAAATAAATGTAAGCATTTATGTTCAGGAATGAGGTTGGAATCCAGCCTTACTGAATGTAAATATACTTTTACCTACTTTCAAATTTCCCACCAGGCACATACATTACTTTTATATTCTATGAACAACCCCCCCCCAAAACTGTAATTCTAAGGGGATGCAGCAACGTGCCATCCTCCAAGACAGGGGTGGGAACCTTTTTTCTGTCAGGGGCCATATGGATACTTGTAACATCGCTCACAGGCCATACACAATCATCAACTTAAAAGCTAGCCTGCCACATTTGGTCAAACATTTAATCAACTCCCCCTAATGCCTTGGCAGGGCCAAACCAACTGATTTCTTGGGCCTCCCGCGGCCCACGGGCTGGATGTTCCCCATCCCTGGTCCAGGAGAAGTCGTCTCTGATGCAGGCAGCTAACTCAGGAACTCCTTCCTCCTCTCCTTTCAACCTTCCTGAGGATGCACGTCTCCACTTATACTTTATTGTGTCTATTTTCCCTTCAACCTCCCTTTAAGGACAAGGACTGTAACTTTTCATACATGGATCCCGAGTTCTTCATTTCTATAGTAACTGCTCAGTAAAGATATTTGTGAAAGAGAAAAAGAAACAAAGAAATAGAGAAGCTTTATTAGGATAGGTATTGCCAGCCATCTAGCTCAATAATTAGAATGATGTTTGGGAGCCAGTCTCCTCCCTTCCTAAGTCTTACATAACGCTAATTTCTTTAAAAAAAGTAAAATGTGAGGGAAGTGTCACTTGAACAAGCACATAAAAGTGGCTTAACTGGACTAAGTCAAACATGACATAGAATTCATACTGGGCACAAAAAGAACAATAGTAAAAATGGAAACACCAGGAGTGGGGGTCCTTGTTATATAAAAGGTTGAGAAATTATAAAATAGCATGATATGGTCAGGAGACAGGTGCTTTTCAAAGTACATGGGCAGGACCCAAGGCCTCAGCCTTGAGGGTGGGAAGAGGGAAGGTGAGATGGAGAGGAGGGAACACCATACAATAATCATAGCAGTCAGGTGGGGGGAGTCCACAGTGGTTGTACCACCTAAGTTATTATATTAATCATATAATATAGCTATATGGGGTTTTTTCTGTATTTCACAATGTTTTGACATAAAAATCTTGCTGGCTAGAAAGAGATGAACTTCCAATTATCAGAAATAGCCAGGGCTCCGCTGGGAACACACAGTCTCAATCACCAACTTGTCTAACTCACACACACCAAGCCAGTATTTCCTCTGCCCTAAATCACCCAGGGCCAGCAGACAACTAGAGACCACGCTGCAGCCCAGAGCCCACTGGAGTTATTCACTCCGCCCTGCCTTGTCTTCCCATGGACACCTCAATAAAAGCGGTGGCCCTGGCTTCTCCCCAACCCCTGTCTTTTATTTCCCAACTACTCCTGGTGCTTCCCTGTGGCTCTGCATGGCATGACATGACCCTTCTCCTGTAAGTAATAACCTATAATAATAAAAGCGTAATATGCTCATTAAACCGGACGTAATCTAGACGAAGCCGGGGCTGTGAGGGAAGCCCGGATCCCAGGTGCCAGAAGGAAGCCTACTCTTGCACAAATTTTATGCATCTGGCCTCTAGTGTAAGTAATAAATTTTTCTTTCAATGACACTGACCTTTCATATATATATATATATATATATATATATATATATATATATATATGTATTATTTTTATTCCAGAGAGCAAGGGAGAGGGAGAGAGATAAACATCAATGGTGAGAGGATCATTAATTGGCTGTCTCCTGGACGCCCCCTGCTGGGGATCAAGCCCGCAACCCAGGCATGTGCCCTTGACTGGAATCAAACCAGGGACCCTTCAGTCCCCAGGCCAACGCTCTACCCACTGATCCAAACCAGCCAGGGCAATGACACTGACCTTTCCCTGACGTCATTCAGACTCCTCCATGAATTCAAATTCTAAAACCATTTCCATTACCCCCTCGCCATGAAATCCCTTGATCCCCTTCTTTCATAAGCACTCAACATGAGCATTTAATTTTTCCTTTACCTCAGATCTTTAAGTTTTTACTGCTTGTATACTTTTAAGCCTTCTGGGCCATCAGTGAGCAGGTGGAAACACACCCTCCCCATGCAGTGGACACCTCAGTAACTCCCCGGATAGCCTGTGGGTCTTGCGCCATCCCGTACCTCTCATGGGCATAGCGCAGATACGACTTTCCGATGCCCAGGAGCATCGAGCTATTTTCAGTCTTATCTTTCTGTAAAAGCAAAACCAAAGTGGCTCTTCATACATAACATGGCCAAATAGGACCCAACTGTCCTGTCCATTCTCTCTTCATCCATTTCATTCTTGCTCATTTTCTTTTAAACTAATGGTGCCCTGGGCTCCCCATGAAAGCACGCCAATTTCTCCTGCCCATCCACAACACGTGGGCCAAGGCCTTTCCTGCTGCAGGGGGAGCTCCTGAGATACTTAGCTGCAGACAATGAACACAAAGGGAAGCCGTTGGGGCCCCAAATCCATCATTGGTGGTTGCTGGCCACAATAATATCCTGCGCCCTTAAATCCGGAACTAATGAGTATTTCTATATGTCTTCCCAGGGAGGTGCCATCCGACGAGTAAACCCACAGTCCACTTGCACTGAGTATAAAGGAAGTGCTTTCTTTTTTAGGAATTCTTTGCCAGGCCTGTTACCATTTACCTTTTCCCTCATACGCTATAAGTCCAAGTCTAAAGGTTTAGCTTATCACAAGAAAACACATGCACATAAAAATAAATGTAAAAAAGAAATGAAACAAAGCATTAGAGATAAATAAGGTGTAAGTAGAGCAGAAGATCAAAACCAGAGAAAATAATTGAACTGGTCTATCAGACCCTCCCTGGGCTTCCAATTTGACTCCAAAGCAAACGGCGGTCTTCTCGTTAGCAGAAACACTCTGACTTCTTCATGGAAAACAAAGCTTTGCCCGTGTTCTAGGGCAGTGATTCTTACAGTGTGGTCTCTGGACCACCAGAGCCAGTATCATTTGGGAACCTGCTACACATGCATGTTCTCAGGCTCCACCCCAGGCCACCTGGATCGGACACTCTGGGTTTGAAGAAGCCCGCATGGTGCATCCGCAGGCTAAGCTGAAGAACCACTGTTCTCAAGCAATAGGGTTTTATATGAGGGGCACTGAGCCAGGCGCCTACGGCAAACTGGGAAATTCAAGCACCGGCTTTCAATAGAAGCTGCAAACATAAAACTGAAGTGCAATTTGGCAAAGGAACTTTGCAACAGAGCTAGTGGCACGAGGCTCTTGGCCATCCCTCTCTGTGCTGAATCAAGGATTGACCCCAGCATAGTGCATACTATGCTAGATTTTAAATGCCAAGCTACGGGCCACATGCAATAGTTCCAGATGTTCTTGGGTAACTCCGATTGAGAACTGATTTCCTTCTGCCCCTCTCAACTAGTTCCTCTCCCCACGACCTGAGGCTGGAACCCTGAAACCACCCTTGGTACCTCCCTCCCCATCATTGCTGTATCAGTCGCCACATTCTACAGACACAATCTCTTCCTTTCCTCCTCATTGTTAGGATGCACTACCTCTGGCCTCTCCTGTTTGGACGTGTTTTCTGAAATATATTGCTGTAAGTTTGTTTTGTTTTTCATAGCTTGAAGCAAACGGCCTGCACCTGCAGAATTTAAGATACACTCCCCAACTGACGCGGGCGCTCCCCTCTGCCTGGCCAAGTTTTTCTATCTCCCAAGGATGTCCTGTTGTTCGGGCAGCTACCCCCACTGGCTGGTGCAACCCTGCCCCAGTCCCTATATAAGAGAACACAAACACTCCCTCGGCGCTGACACCGATATACTGGTCTCAGCCGGCTGTGAGAGAATGTAATAAAATTTCTTAAACTCTCACAGCGTCTCTTGACCTGGTTCCTGTCGGCGTGGACCTAACACTCATCATTCAATATGCATTCCTCAAATATGCAGAGGAATTTACATGGTGGTGTAAATTCATCAGGGAACATGATGAACAAAAAAAAAATGCCTTGCCTTCATTAAGCTTCCTTTCTCATTGCAGTGATAATAATATAAATAAGTAAAATACAGAGTACATTAGATAGTGATGACTGTTGAGAAAAATAAAGGAGGAAAGGCGATAAGGAGCTTTGGGGAGGAGGGTGGAGATTTTTAGATCTCTTAGGATGACTAAGCGAGGCCTCACTGAAAAAGGACCCTTCGAGTTACATCCCGAAGGTGTGAGGGGACCGAGGAGAGAGCCTTCCCGGCAAGTGCAAAGGCCTGAGGTGACACTATGCCTGGCACATTTGAGACATATTCCTCAATGTGGTTGGAGCCGAATAACCAAATGGGACTGCAAGAAAGAGATGGGGTCAAACAGGTAACCAGGGGTCAGATCGCAGCCCAGTAGGTGGCATCGGGAAGGGACTTTTCTGTGAGTGACGTGGGAGACCACAGAGGCTCCGAGCAGAGGAGAGGTATTTTAACAGGATCCTTCTGGCTGTTGAGTTGAAGGCAATGGAAAGGGGCAGGGATAGAAGAGGGAGATAGAGGCTTCTGCCCTTTCCTTCTCTACTCGTCAAAACCATCATCACCTCTCACTCGGGCTGTGTCCATAGCTTTCTGCCTGGACCCCCTCCTTCCACTCCACTCCTTTGCCTCCATAATCTGCCTAGAGGAGGGCTGCCGAAGGCCGCTCAGACCGCCCCACCGCCCGTTAGGGATGACTCCAGTTACAGGCCAGAGCTCCAGATCTCCACACACCTTAGGGCCCCACCTCGCCTTCTGAACCTCATCTCCCAGGCCTCGGCCTCGCATGTCCACCCACCAACCACAATGCACGTATTCGGCACTTTCAAACACATCTGCACAGTCTGAGCTTGCCTCTGCTCTCCCACCACCCCCCTCCACCTACTGGAATTCTCCCTGTCTTCCAAGGGTCACGAAACCTTTCCTGATCCCTCAGCGACATGTTCCCCTGCCTGCCTTTGAACCTCACGCCATGTGTCCAGCCTCCTTTGTGGTCTTTATAGATTCCCACCTGTGCCTGTCCTGTCGCCCTCGGTGGGCTGTAAGCTGCCGGAGGGCAAACCCTGGCTCACTGCCTTCACATCTGACACAGCGCAGAGGACAGCACTTTCTATAGAGGGAAGAGCTGCTTAAATAATGACGACAGCCCGGCCGGCGTGGCTCAGTGGTTGAGTGTCAACTTATGGACCAGGAGGTCATGGTTTGATTCCCAGTCAGGGCATATGCCCGGGTTGCAGGCTCATTCCCCAGTAGGGGGTGTGCAGGAGGCAGCTGATCAATGATTCTCTCTCATCATTGATGTTTCTATCTCCCTCTCCCTTCTTCTCTGATATCAATAAAAAAAATATTTCTAAAAAATAATAATGAAAACATAATCCCCTAGTGATCAAATTTCTGTAACTTTCAATGGTCTCTTTAAATCCATTCATCACCTCAGAGTAACTCTTTATGAAGTTAGTATTGCAAACATATCACACTCTAACACAGACAAAGTTTGGCAGAGAAAAATCTGTTATATTTTATGCTTGTTCATAATGCTAAGCAATTAAGCTTAAAAATATAAAAGTGGACACAAAAAATAAAATTGTTCTTGTGATTAACTGCCACCAAACGTTTTCCATTGAGGAAGATAAACAGTTAAATTTGGAAGACTAAAATGCTGGATTTTGAAACTCTGGAAAATTGATCCACTTAAATATTTTAAGTGTTTATTTTTATTGATAAGAGTTTGATGCAATCAATGCTAGTCTCTTTATGGATAGGTGATGCAGACACACTAAAAATTCTACTTTTCTCCTTTGTGGTGTTTTAAAACAGTCTTATTCCTGCATAATTTATAATGAGAATCAAGAAACACCGAGTCAGATTTTCCCAATGTCTATCATTACAACATGGAGGTGGGGTGGAAAGTATCGTACATTTTCTTCTAGTATTCTCTGTGGTAGAACTTTCCATAAAGGGGCTATTCAGTATGGCCCAAATAATTTTCTTTTTAAGGAAGTATTAACTAAACTTTCTTTCCACCTCCTCTCTGAAGAAGCTATTATTAATATCCAAATTCTATATACAGTTGTTCATATGAAAAATAATACAATTAATAAGTAATACAAGAATAAACATTGTGCTTCCCATACTCACAACTATAAACCTACTTTTGCCCCACCCTGTATAAAATAAAGGCCCCAAGAAGCCCTGCCCCAGAAAACAGAACAAGGGAGTCCAGTGGTTGGGTGGCTCAGTGGTTGGGTGTCAACCCGTGTACCAAGAGGTCATGGTTTGATTCCCGGTCAGGGCACATGCTGGGGTTGCGGGCTTGATCCCCAGTAGGGAGTGTGTAGGAGGCAGCCAATAGATGTTTCTCTCTCATCAATGTTTCTATCTCTCTCTCTCTCTAAAAATCAATGAAAATACATCTTTTAAAGAAAGAACAAGGGAAAAGAAGATCTTGGAATCAAGCTCAGATTTAACTCAAAGGAAATCTTAGTAATCATTCTTTAAGACCTTTGTAACATGAATTATGTCAACAATGAAATGATTCCCCCACATTTTTATTTGTTCTTTTGAAAATCAGTTTAAATATTAGACTATAGGTCTGATTTCATTTCCCATAGGTGTAGGTATTAGATACTCTAAAGCAGTGGTTGGCAAACTGCAGCTCGCAAGCCACAGGCGGCTCTTTGGCCCCTTGAGTGTGGCTCTTCCACAAAATACCACGGCCTGGGCGAGTCTATTTTGAAGAAGTGGTGTTAGAAGAAGTTTAAATTTAAAAAATTTGGCTCTCAAAAGAAATTTCAATCGTTGTACTGTTGATATTTGGCTCTGTTGACTAATGAGTTTGCCGACCACTGCTCTAAAGGAAGTCAATACATGCAAGATAAGTATGAATTAACTCTATATATTCTAACAGAACATTATTCTAATATTATCAACATCATTTGAATCACTTTTAGCAGAACATTTTCACTTTATCAGCCCACTAAAATAGGATTCCTTTTTCACAGGAAAAGGTGGCTCTTGAGGTTCCAGTCTAGATACAATTAGGGAATCCAGGAAAAGTGGAAGTAATGAAAGGAACCAGCTCTATGTCTGAATCAGGAGATTTGGCTGCAGGAATGACATCAGTCATCAGCATTAAGGCAGAGAGTACGGTGAGAAAGCTGAGGATTTATCAGAGATACTGACAAGAAAATCAGAAATAGAAACAAATGTTATAAGACTCCTCTTACTCTTTCTTTTAAAAGAAAATATCCTGAACCATGAAACTGAGCATCGAAAAGATGACAGGAAGCCACCCTGAGCAGCACAAGAAGACAGTGCATAGATTCAATTCTGAAAAATAATTTTGTGATTACTTTTGTCACTTTTGAATCTGCCTGCCTAAGTGCATGTCCCCCACTAAAAGCAGGTCCTGAGATAAGGATTCAAGTCCACGTTGTTTATTTGGGAGATTGGGGACAGGGAATGTGGACATGGTGCTGGGGCAGTGAGCTCAGCCTACAAAGGATGAAGAATTGTCTGGCCCATGAGCTGGGTGATCATCAGCCATGCTTAAGACTGCTTTGCTGCGGGGAGGCCAGGTGTTCATTCCTTGGCACTTGAACCTGTCTCAAGCAGGAGCCCAGCAGTTTCCCTGCCTACAAAGAAAACCTTCCGGCAAATGATGTAGGTACTGGCAGGTGGCCTCCACCAGGAAGACAGAAAGGTCTGGAAGGAGGATGGAGCCCCAACAGCATCCCCCAGAAGAAGGCTGTTCCCATCAACAATAGTTTCCGCTGTTGGTATTTGGTATCAATCTTCTCTCTTTTCTCTACTGTACAATACAGCATGTATTTCAGGTTATCTATTCCTAAGCTAACAAACATACAGTTTTAGCTTACCTATGTCTTTAGTTCTCCCCTTGAATCTACTTTATACTCTCTGTAAGTTAAGATTCTGAGTCTACTCCTGTATTATAAGTTCTTTAACATCAACCTTGATCTCCACTAAATTTTTTTTATTCACTCTTTTGGTAGCAACCATAATAGTCCATAATAACATACATGGAAAACGATGGGCTGGTCCACGGGGTAAGAACTCATCCAGAGAATTCTTTATGTTATGAGAGTAGAAGTCATTTTGGCAGTTCCAAAACATACATTGTCAGAAAAGGATGACGGGGGTGGGGAGGCCAATCCAAAACTTAACAGGAAAGAAGCATGTCCAGTGAGATGTCACTTGGCTTGCTTTGAACAAATGCGGTCATTGAAAATAATCCGATCTAAACGTAATTGTTCTTAGGCTGCAGGAATAGTTCCATAAAATATAAGCAACTTTTTCTAGGCCCAGCAGGTATCTCTTTGCTTTCCTGTGTATGTGGTCAACGTGAGGTGATATTGTGTCTAGGTACATTCTCCCTAAAACAGTAAGCACTTGACAGAGGTCGTGCTTCATAATTTCATGAAAATCATTTCAGGGAATTCAGGAAATAGCAGGAGCTAATGGGAGTGCAGCACTATAGGTTTCTTGGATTAGAGGGATTTCTTGCCACTCAACAGATATACTGACTGCTGGACAAAGACGGGCTGGATGAGATTCAGTTAAATTGGTTAGGTGTGAGATTGCCTAATCTAGCTATAATGAGTCATTATTTTTAAAAGAAATAAAAGTGAAAAAACAGACCAGTACACATCACTGAGACTTTCTGGATGCTTTTACACTGGGTTGGGCGGCCCACCCCTAGCTGCCTTCTCTCTGTCCACTTACAAGCACTTGGCTGAGTCACTGTTGGATGAGATCTCTGTCTAGGGCTAGGTTTTATATTTATAGAAGGATCAAGCCAAAATACCAGACCCACCATTCCCCTGACACAAACCATCCATTATATAATGCAATAAGTACTTTTAAAAATCAGACATCTCTAAATATAGTAAATGATATATAGAAATGTATCTTTGGGTCTAAATCAGTGCTTCTCAAACTATCTGTGGGGAACAATTATTTTATTATTATTATTTCCAGTCTATCATATACTGTTGCTTTTTGCAAAATCCATTAAAAAATGAAGAAAATAAATTTTTAGCCCAACTGGCGTGGCTCAGTGGTTGAACGCTGACCTATGAACAGGAGATCAAGGTTCGATTCTGGGTCAGGGCACATGCCCAGGTTGCAGACTCAACCCCCAGTGTGGGGCGTGTAGGAGGCAGCCGATCAATGATTCTCTCTCATCATTGATGTTTCTCTTTCTCCCTCTCCCTTCCAATCTGAAATCAATATTTTTTTAAAAAAGAAATTTTTTTAATATGTATAAAATATAAGCCCAATTTTTTATTATCTCTATTAGATTCAACAGGCATAAAATGACTCTGTCAAATTTCTTTAAAAGTTTCCCAATGCTTACTACTCTCAGTTTCAGCACTGATCTCGTCTCAGACCAGTAACAGCTGTGGGCAGCACTGGCCTGGGACCACAGTCTGAGTCACACTGATTGGAAGTACCAGGCACATATTTATTCAGAAGACATACTTTACCTCTGATATTCTTTCCAAATCCCATAGAAGAAACTTTTTTGTCCACGTGCTCATGATTGTTTGATTTCTCCTTCATAATGTCGTCATCGCTAACAGCATGAACAGAGCATTTTTTCTTTTTCTTCTTCTTGTGTCGAGGCGGAAGCTTTTTTGGAAAAGTAAACATTGGGAATATCACAAGAAACATTGCAACGGCACAAAGGAGGAATCCGCTCCACCTAAAACAGTGGGAAACGGGAATAGCATTTATGGCCTTTGCATTGTGAGTGAGGACAAATTAGCAAAGTAGAAGTTTGTGGTGATAAAATTCTCCAGGAAAAAAACCTTCGACCCTCATAAATTGTTAAACAGTAGGGGGTTGAACAACCTAAGAAAACATAGGAATCCTCCCTTTCTGTGGGATAAATGAGAAATCCACCCAATAATTACATGCATGATAAACATTATAATAAGCAACCTAGAATTTCATTCAAGTATTTTTAAGCACATATGTGTTAGTCCTGCTACAATGTGTATTTTATAATAAACCAATAACTCAAGTTTAATAGAAAAATAATACAGACTCTATAGCATGCTTTGTGGACACTTTTTTCTTAGAAGAAAATAATTACTATTTCGTGTCGAATGTATTGCTGATTGGCACTCAAATATTTTTCTGCAAGCACTTAATATATTGAGCACTCTTAGCTGGTCCTCTCCATACTTAGCCACCAATGACATTTCATTTGATCCTTACTTCAAGAATTACAACCTAGTTACAAGTGAGCTAAATATATATCTCCAAGAAATGCAGGAATGTATATAATTGTTAGATCAGGTGGAATAGAGCATGAATCCTATAAAAGTTCAGAGAGAGGAAATGTGTGTCCGAAAGATACTTAGGGGATGTAGAATTGAGTGCTGTAGAACTGAGACTGTCTTTGAACTCATCTGAGGTTGCCTTGCTGCAGAAACTAGGAAGCAATACAGAGCAGACGTCAACCTCAAGCCTTGCAGTAGAGTTCTGTGTTTATGGTCTTAGGCTTCCTGCTTGCATAATACTCCAGGGGTAATCCCTCAGTCCCCTTTCGACCTTTTCTTAGCAAATAGCCCCTGGTCCTGCCTAACAGAGCAGCTCTTTCTAACTAGGATTCCTCAACTCCAAACTGTGTCCTTAAAGCTTCCAAGTTCAAGAACGCTCAGACTCCATCCTCTGTATCAACACCCTGTCGGCTGTAACCGGAATGCAAGCAGCATTCTAAGCATGAGTGTTGGATGCAACCCAGTGAGAATATAGATCAATTGCAAAGTGAAAATTCATTTATAAAAGTAGTGTCTCAATCACAGTGCTGTTAGTTGCTAAAGGTCGTAGGTTAGCTGAGAGAATCATTCCTAGAACAGGTCATTAATAATCCAGCATGCTATTTTCAAACATATTTAAAGTTATATCAAGTAAAGATTTTAGGACAATCAGAAAGCGGCTTTATTTTGAGAAGATGGCCCAGGACAGACTTGTCACAATCTCAGTTATTCAAAATATAATCATGACCTCAGTGCCTGACACAGATTCGGGTACTGAAAAAATGTCTTGAATAAATACATTGAATGAAATAGTTTTTTTTAAAAAATAAAGTCATTTGTCTGCAGGAAACATAGCTACTATATTTTCTAGCCCCTTTAGTACGTGGCTGCTCACGAGGCCTTCACTAACCTGGCCCTGCTCATCAACCTTTCTTGAATCTCTTTCTGCAAACTTGACATTCAGTCTCCCCAACCTTTAGTTCCCTAGACCTCTCATGCTCTCTCCACAAGAGGGCAGGCAGCATAGCCTCAGGGACAGTTCTTGAGCTGTGGCTTCAGACAGCTGGGTTTTTATCCTGTCTTTACCACTCACTAGCTCTAAGATCCTAGGGAACTTATATTTTGCTTTCCCGAACCCACTTTCTCATCTGAAAAAGGAGTAATAAAAACTGTTTTGGAGTGGGGACTCTTTCCCCCTCCCCACGTGGGAGTCTGTGCTGTGAGATTCTTTCCCATTCCCCACGTGGGAGTCTGTACCTGTTCTTTAATAAATTTCCACCTTTAAAAAAAATAATAAAAAAATAAATAAATTTCCACCTTTGCTATACAAATAAATAAATAAATGAACTGTTTTGGAGTCATCAAAATCAATAAGACAACATACAAAATGAACCTAACAAAATGCCTGCTCCGTCACCAATCACTTCACAGCAGCTCGTTTTGTTTGTTTGCATGTAGATCTGCTCTCGGGCTCCCACACCCCCAGCCAGAGCCACTGCCTTAAAATTATATGCAAACATTACAGATACACTCATAGTAGCCCAGAGTGAGCGAAAATATAGAAGGAGAAGAATTATAGTGAATGAACAGTATAAATGTTTGGGGACATTTCTAAGCAGAGCAAAGCAGCCTACATTCTTCATGATCCACAGCAACAAATCGTTGTTAGCACATGGCATAATGATGGTGCTGCAGAGAACCCTGAGGAAAGGCAGCTAAGACAAGAAGAGTGTGCATCATGTGTTGGGAAAAGAAACATAAATAAGAGTCAAAATGGAAAAGCCAGGGTTCTTAAGTCTGTTTTATGAACCGTTACTCAGAGCAGACTGTTCACTAAAAGGGTCAGTTAAGTATATTGATAAACTGACTCAGTTTATCCCAGCTCTCGCTGGCTCTGAAGCTTTGGGGCAGTTATTCAAATTGCTGAGCATCAGTTTTCCTCAAGGTTGTTGTAAGGCTTAAAATGAAAAGTGTGTAAAGCTCTTAGTACAATGCTTGACACACAGAAAGTGCCTAATAAATGTTAGTATTATTCATTCCTTCACTCTTTCAACATTTATTTATTGAAAAAATATATCATTCTGCTAGGCATGGGATAAAATAACATTGTATCACCGAAACCGGTTTGGCTCAGTGGATAGAGCGTCGGCCTGTGGACTGAAGGGTCCCGGGTTCGATTCCGGTCAAGGGCATGTACCTTGGTTGCGGGCACATCCCCAGTGGGAGGTGTGCAGGAGGCAGCTGATCGATGTTTCTCTCTCATCGATGTTTCTGGCTCTCTATCCCTCTCCCTTCCTCTCTGTAAAATATCAATAAAATGTATTAAAAAAAATAACATTGTATCAAATAACTATGTCTTTGCTCAATGTAGAAGTCTTACAAACAGGGCTACTCAATAAACAAAATTCATCTTTAAATTTCTCTATTGAGGAATTTTATCATTTATAGAATAATGGGCCTTTAAAATGAATGAAACTACTTGAACATTGATGAAATACAAAGGAATGAATAATAACTAAAACATCATATAGCAAGAACTATTTAGAACTCTACATACATAGACTCATTCATTCCTCACAACAACCCGGTGAAGTAGTACTTTAACTATTTCCCGTTTTATGGGTTTAAAAAACAATAGCAACAACTGAGACACAGAGAAGTTAAGTAACCTCCCCAAAGTCACACAGCTATTCAGTAGCAGACTGGGGTTGAAACCCAGAGGACTATGGGTTTAAACTAAGGGTTCACTCTTAATCACTCCACTTTGCAAACAATTGGGTTGATGTCTACTAGGAAACTTTCTAAAGACAGCATAAAGCACTTGAAAGCTGAAAGTTCCTGCACCTTCTTTCTCTCAGCCCTCTCGTTCGTCCTCTTTGCCTCTCTCACCACCAGATGTCCCCTACTGTTCTTCATATGAACACCTCCATAGAACACAGCTCATACACTGGATGTTGATAAATATGGTTTAATAATCTAGTTTTCTGAGAACAAAACAAAAAGGCTCTTATTCTGATTTATTTCAAAACTGCAAAAAAACAGTGGTTGAGACCAAAACTTGCGCTATCAGTCAAGCACCGAAAACTCCTGAGTTATTCCCCTCATGCTGACAAGGGAACTTCCTTTTGTATAATTTCAAAATTCTGCCAAGCCAGGCTCATCTAGACCTTAGCACTTCCATCTTCAGAGAGCATTACTTACGAAAATAAGAAGTGTTCTGTAACCTGATTAATATTTTTAACTGCTTTGAAAATAAATAGTGTGAAGCATTATTCCCACATACCTCAGAGTTACGAGGTTATTATCTTGTAATGAAGCACAGAACATAGTTCTCTAAGAAATCCTTTAGAAACTAATTACTCGACACTAATGTCTGATACTGCAGTATTCTCCTTGGTATAAAATGAACATTTCTCATCAACGTATACCTATTACTAATGCATGTCAAATGAATCTAGGACAATACTTTCTGTTGCTTACAGTCATGAAAAAAGAACTCATGTCCAAGTGGAGGGCTGTGAAGGGCTCGAACAAAGCCCTGGCTATCTGAATAAATAAGTGGAGTCCTCATTCTCTAAGTCCTAAACATGACAGCTAAGGGTTTGCAAGTGAGCGAGTAACTCACTCTCCTCTCATGGGGAACAAACTACTCCTGCGTGAAAAGATTCACTGCCTGTGCCGATGAGAACGTAGAGCTAGATTTCTGGGCAGGGGGGAGAGGGTTGACAAAGCACAAACACAATATCATAAGAAAGTGGGAGGGGCGATGTTCAAGGCACAGAAAAGATCATGAAAGCTTTGATTCAAGGACACAGGAAAGTCCCAACACAGCCATATCACCCTTCCCCTCCATTCTGCTATTAAGGAACCAACAGCCTCCAACCTGAACAATGGGGATTAAGCTGTTATTCCCAAACCGTCTGTATCAGTTTCCTAGTGCTGCTCTAACAAATTACACAAATGTATTATCTTATAGTCCTGGAGGTCAGACATCTAAAATGGGTTGGCAAGGCTGCGTTCCTTCAGGGGGGTCTAGGAAGCACCTACCTCTTTGCCTGTCCAGCCAGAGCCCACCTTTGCTCCGTGGCCCGTGGTCCCTTCCTCACTCTTCAAAGCGCATGACGCCAACCTCTGCCTCAGTTACCAGGTCACCTTTTCTTTCGCTGACCTCCTTGCCTCCTTCTCTTCCTGATAAAGACCCTTGTGATTATATTGAGTCCACCAGGATCATCCAGGATATTCTCCCCATCTCAAGATCCTTAACTTAATCACATCTACAAAGTCCCCTTTGCCAGGAAAAGGTGACACATTCCTAAATTCTGGGGATTGGGACATAGATAACGTTGAGGGATTATTATTTTGCCTACTACCCCCTCCTCAGTGGCTTTTGGCTATTTTTCATATTCCCCCCGGGGAAGTATTTATGTTAACTACAAGGGTACTGTGACTCTGTCGTTAATAATAAGTGAAATGAAAAATTTAGTAAACAGTTCTTACCAGTTTCCAATGAAACGAGGGTCATTCTGGTCAAGTTGAACAGGATTTCTGGGATCAACATAAAAACCAATAAGAAGTCCACCTAATAAGTATCCCACTGCAGGACCAAGAGCTCCCATGACATACATGATGGCTGAGAAGACAGAAGGGGAAACGTGAAATATAGCGGCATGCTCCTGACGTTCCCGTCATCTAACTTCAGTCAGACCATGCAGAAGTCGCAGTTCAATCCAGCTAACAACTTCCAAAAAGACAGTGAAAAGATTCCCTCTTTAGAGAACTTTAGAGATTGTGTCTATGTTGACATTTGGGTTTCAAATCATGCCCTTTATTTAACTGTTGCCTGTTGTACTCTTAGAGCATGCAAATCATTTGAAGAACTTTTAGGTTGATTTTGTTTTATTTTTTAATATAAGGGCTCAGGACATACCCCAGACCCATGAAGTTTACATTTCTGAAAGTGCAGACATGGGTGGTTAATGAGGTGGTCATTGAATAACCAAGAGAATATAATAGGTAGTCTCAACAGTAAGAAAAAGGGGGAAAGTAGATGTCTTGTCACAGCTAGAAGATTCTAACAGGTTAAGGGAATTCAAGGCCAGATTTTGCCATGAAGCTGGATTCAGTTGGATTGGCAACCTTCTTAATCACCCTCAAATCACTAATATTTTCAAGTCACCACTTTAGAATCAAAGATCTCACAATGAGTTTGGTTTACTGTTAACTGAGGAATCTGACTTAAAGATTACTAAATCTCCTTAAACGGCCCGAGTTAGAACCCAAGCGGAAAGCACTAACCCACAGCTGAAGTAGAAAATAATTTTTAAGGCACATGTCCAAACGGGCAGGGCCTGGGGTCGTACTGTCAGTAGATCAGAAAGGTTGTCATTCTATTCAAAAAATTTCACCATCAGCCTTGCCAGCGTGGCTCAGTGGTTGAGTGTTGACCTATGAACTGGAAGGTCATGACTCTATTCCTGGTCAGGGCACAAGCCCGGATTGCGGGCTCGATCTCCAGTGTGGGGCGTGCAGGAGGCAGCCAATCAGTGATTCTCTCTCATCATTGATGTTTCTATCTCTCTCTCCTTTCCTCTCTGAGATCAATAAAAATACATTTTTAAAAAGTTTCAGCATCGATATGGGCTTATAGCAAAAAAGTAACATATCCATTGTCCATTCTTTATATTGTTTTCATTCTATGATTTAAAATTTTTAAGTAAATAACATTCCCCCAACTTTTAAATTTTGAGGTAGGGTTATGAAATTCCTCGAAAGTCATAGAGAAATCTAGCCACACTCCAAACCCAGTGTTTGTCCTGACGAAACCCAGTTACTCAGGGACGAATCAATCAACACTTTCCAGGAATGATAAACTCAGGTGCTACATGCTCCTCACTTCTAGTGCCATCATGCATTTTAATCGCTGAAGAAATGAATGGTTTGCCATATCCTTTCAACAAAACTGTATTCGCCAAAGCAAACTGGAATAATCAGAAAAGCTGCGCCTGAATAAACTTTGAATAATCCTGTCCCTTCTGTTACTTAGAGCTACAGACAGCACCTTAGCACCTGCTCTCACTTTTCACACAACGCAGTAGAGAGCGCACAGTGTGTGTTTATTTTACAGAATCACCTGCTTGTAGCAATAAGACGTCAGGTTCTCGCACTTCTCCATCTGTGCGTGGAAATGCAGCCTGGAGGAGGCACACCTCAAGAGGCTGGCGTTCTTTCGGAAGCCTGCTTTTCATCAAATAAAACTCGTTTTGATAAATACCATGTTAGCCTCCCTGTTTACAGCCTAAAATGAAACTCAGGAATAGAAAGGACTTTTCCAGACCCAGGCATTCCCGTATGCATGTGAAGATAAAATGTATGTTTACACCTCCAGGCAAACCAGCACCATGTACAACTTAAAACTGTAATGAGGCCAAAATGTGACATGAATCATCTTCCCAAAATAGTGCCTCTGGCACGAAAGAGACTGTCTTACAGACCCAGATGAGAAGGGGGCATTTCTGCCAAACGGTTTGTGCCTGGGGCGCTGAGCGCAGGTCTCCCAGCACCAGGACGCCCGTGTGGCTGTGCTGGCGTGACCCGCAGTCACCCGCTGATGGGGAACCCAGGACACCTGAACTACGTCATGAGGCGCGGGTGGAACTTTTAAAAATTCAGCTGCGTAATCAGAAAAACATCTTCATTATAAGCCCAACAGTATCATTCTCATTAATAGACATAAATGTATACATGTATGAATACCTATAGAACTTTACTATGTATAACTATATGTGTGTTATATATATGTTATATTCATATATGTATAGCTATATAACTATACTATGTTACTATGTTTATTATATACATATGTATGTTATATGTTGCATGTGTATATATACACATGGCACCCCACCCCTCACCCCCTTGCTCTTTGTCACCCTACCCTGCTAGAGTTTGCACTATGGCACACAACACCATCCAACATGACATTTGTTTATTTGCTTACTGTCTGTCTCTCCCACTGGAATGTCATTTCCATGAGAACAAGGACTTTTTTTCACTGATGCCATATCCATGCCTAAGCAGTGCTGACCATAAGCACTAATAAATATTGCTGAGTAGAGAAGGGATGGAGACATGGACTTCAATCTCGAGTGAAGTAACAAAAGCCATCGAAGAGGATTCGTCTTTGCAACAGTGCCTCCAAGAGCCATCCATAGGCACCTGCCCCCCAGACCCCTGGGCTGCCCTGTCCCTGGGAGCCACCTTCATCCTCCTGCCCCATGAAGTCCTCGGTTTGGCACAGATGGTTTCTGTGCTTTAGCCACAGAGCCTGAACTCCTCCCCAAGCCACTCCGGGCCTGGCTGTTACCTCTGCCAGGCTGTCCCTGGGCCACCATCCTCCCCAGTGGGTTTCCAGAGTTCCCAGAGCCTCTTTGGAACTGGCCCAGGTTTGCAGGACCCTCATTCGAACTTGGTCTGTAATTTATCGGACTCTGTTTCCATGTTACGCCCCACCTCCCACTCTTCCCTGCCCGCTCCCCGCTTCCTCCTGGCCCTCCTGGCTCAGACCCACACGGCACTGAGTGCTGCTGGGAACTGATGCTGACAGGGGTGGGGGTTACATGAAAAAGTTAGGCTCAGGCTCAGGACCTGGGATTGCACCCAGGACGGGTGTGCAGAGCGACGTGTCACAGGCTTGCCTAAGGTCCTCAAATGACCATTCAACCCAGGCCGGGACACAGTGAGAGTGGGTCACTCTCCCGAATATGTGTGGTGTCACAGCCACTGCAGATGAAAAGAGGACACGCAAAGCAGCCCACGTGCCGCTGCGGAAGTACAGCAGCGGGGACAGCAGCTCCCACTCAACTTGCATAATTCCTTGAAAATTAGCCAAGTCCTTGAGAGCATCACATTTAGAGAAATCTTCCCTCGCTCATTCTTTCCACTCACAAGCACAGGCAGAGAGGACACCTTTGATCTCAGTTATTTTGAGCAGCAATTTTTTTTCTTTTAAGTGATTCAGTCATTTTGACACAGACCTGACAGCCAAAGGACAGCTGCCTGCACTCTATCACTCTGCTACAAGATCCAGAGAGCATCTGAGGTTCCAGATGAGACAGGAAATGGTTCTTTGGGTTCAAAGTATATTTTCCTCACTACCATAGTGAGCAATAGTTAGTTTAAATTCACTCTCTTCCTCTAGAAATATCTTCAAAGTAATGTGTACTCTAAAAGGGAATAACCAAGTACATATATAAGCTGCCGGTTGCACCTTATTCCTATCTGGGGCACAGTAGAGGGGAGGTTTGTGCCTTTAAGACATCAAATTTGATCACCCGTGAGTGACTGCTGTCTATAAACTTAATCCGGTCCCCAGGAAGAACCACAAGGACAGCTATCATGAAAGCATTAAAAAAAAATATGTCAAATTTTTAAAAATTACATTTTGGGGCAATAATATGTTTTAGTAAAAGTTAAGTATGGATTCCCAATGCAAAAAATAATCAAAACATTAATGAACCCATGAGAAAATAACTTCACGTTATCAAAAAAATAGGAGCTACAAACAATGAGATACAACTCTAACCAAATAAATCATCACCAGAGTTATACGTTTGGTACAAGCTTTTGGGCACAAGCTCACCATATATCATGATGACATTTCTCACCACATTGTATATAAGAAAGTAGAAACAATATTAATAATATTTTTGAGGCAAAATGCAAGTATTGTTAATGTTTAAGAAGAGTTTTTATACCTTCAGGAAATACTCATGTTTATTTTTACTTTTTAAAATGTTTTTATTAATTTCAGAGAGAAAGGGAGAGGGAGAAAGAAACAGAAACATCAATGATGAGGGAGAATCACTGATTGGCTACCTCCAGCATGCCCCACACTGGGGATCGAGCCCACAGCCCAGGCATGCGCCCTTGACTGGAATCAAATCCAGGACCCTTCAGTACACAGGCTGATGGCTCTATCCACTGAGCCAAACCAGCTAGGGCAGAAATACTCATTTTAAAAATTTAAGTCCATTTTCCCATTATTGGCAATTTCTCAAAGATTCAACTTATCCATATATATATAAAAGCCTAATATGCAAATTGTCCCCTTGGGAGTTCCACCGGGAGACTGCGAGTTCAATTGCTCGCTATGATGTACATTGACCACCAGGGGGCAGCACAGAATGAAGGAAGGCCCCGGCTGGCAACCAGAAGGCACTAATCGGCCCTGATCACTGGCCAGGCCAAGGGATTCTACCCCAGTGGTCGGCAAACCGCGGCTCGCGAGCCACATGCAGCTCTTTGGCCCCTTGAGTGTGGCTCTTCCACAAAATACCACGGTCTGGGTGAGTCTATTTTGAAGAAGTGGCATTAAAAGAAGTTTAAAAAATTTGGTTCTCAAAAGAAATTTCAATCGTTGTACTGTTGATATTTGGCTCTGTTGACTAATGAGTTTGCCGACCACTGCCCTACCCATGCAAGAATTTCATGCACCAGACTTCTAGTAAGAGTATAAGCCTCGCCCTGACCAGTTTGGCTCAGTGGATAGAGCGTCGGCCTGCGGACTGAAGGATCCCGGGTTCGAATCCGGTTAAGGGCATGTACCTGGGTTGCAGGCACATCCCCAGTGGGAGGTGTGCAGGAGGCAGCTGATCGATGTTTCTCTCTCATTGATGTTTCTAACTATCTATCCTCTCCCTTTCTTCTCTGTAAGAAATCATAAAATATTTTTTTAAAAAAGAGTATAAGCCTCAAGTAATATTTTAGTGAAACTATAATTCACTGTGAAATAAAATGACATCACAACTATTGTTTATTGATGATCTTCCAGAAACTAAAATAGGCACTTAACATCTTTTGTGCCATTCAACACTAACACTTTATGGGTAAAAAAAAAATATTATCCGTCCCAATTTACAGATAAGAAAGCTGAGCCCTGAGAAGATAGGAGATTACCAATTACCAGTAAGGGTAGAGCCAAAATTAGAACTTGGCTCTGTCTGATACCAAAGCATTTCTGTTTATGGACACATGTCTCTAAAATACAGAAAAATAAAAAAAAGCAACGAAAGTTTAATTAGAAGTATGTAGGTCTCTACCGCTAAAGAAATTAGTCCCATAAAAGCTGAAAATCTCGAAATATTTTGGGAATTGCTAGTAGCACAGGACTTAAAAGCATTCTAAATGAAACAGAAGCTCATTTTTCATCTCCAGCACCATCACTAATTGGCTGCCATACGATGGCAGAGAAATGCACATTAACTGAAAAATACATTCTAAATGTGTTGTATGACACTTACTTCAATAATTACTGTGAAGACGCAGAGGAGTGTACCAGCTGTTAAGAGCAGATTAAATTTGTCTCCTGGGAAAGGTAAGTCATGCCAGGAAACACCTTCCAGGTAAACAAGCGGAGGTATGACACTCCAGTTGGCTTTCCAGGCATTCGAAGCAGCATGAGTTCCATAGGAAAGAGCCAAGTCCAGAGCAACACTTAGGCACAAGTGGAAGAATGTCATGTGCAAATGTCCCTACAGGCGCTGGCATCATCATGGCCTTCCATGCAATTTTGCAGACAGTAAAGGGATATAAACTTTTTAGAACATGTTTATATCAGTCCACTGGAGTTAGTTCTAATACCATCAGATAGGTTACACTTACTGTAAAGCTTATTCATGTGTCAAAATCTCTAGTAACTGACAGAACTATTGCTAAAAGATAACACGAGAACCCTGGCCAGTGTGGCTCAGTTGGTTGGGCATCATCCCATGCACCAAAAGGTTGCCCGTTTGATTCTCATTCGGGACACATGCCAGGGTTGCAGACTTGATCCCTGGTCTGATTAATGATGCCCTCTCACATCGATGTTTCTTTCTCTCTCCCTCTCTATTCCTCTCTTTCTAAAAATAAATATATTTTTTAAAATAAAGGATAACACTGGGCATCCTATATAATAAAAGCCTAATATGCAAATCAACCAAACAGCAAAATGACCGGTTGCTATGACATACACTGACCACCAGAGGGCAGACGCTCAATGCAGGAGCTGCCCCCATGGTGGTCAGTGCGCTCCCACAGGGGAGCACCACTTAGCCAGAAGCCCTGAGCTGGGCTCACAGCTGGCGAGTGTAGCAGCAGTGGCAGGAGCCTCTCCTGCCTCCGTGGCAGCACTAAGGATGTCTCACTGCTGGCTTAGGCCTGCTGTCTGCAGGGAGCAGGCCTAAGCCATCAGTCGGACATCCCCTGAGGGCTACCGGACTGCAAGAGGGTGCAGGCCAGGCTGAAGGACCCCCCCACACACACACTCCGAGTGCACCAATTTCATGCACTGAGCCTCTAGTTTATTTTATATATATATATATAAATTATACTGTACTAAATGCCTTTATATGTATTTTCTCAATCTTCACAAGAACCTTATGTGGCAGTGCTATTATTGTCCTAATTTAAGGCATTTTCCTTTGTAACCACCTCATTGATAAAAGAAGAGAATTAATTCATCTGAATTAAAAACAGATAATCCCTGACTCTGTTATATAACAATAACAAAGGTGATTTATAAACACAAGCAATTTCACTAAGTTAATATACCTAACTGTTTTGTGTTTCTTCTAACACTTTTACTTGGAGTAAGAATAAATTCTCATTAGGGGGGATAAATGGTGATGGGCAGAGACTTGACTTGGGGTGGTGAACACACAATACAATGTACAGATGATGTGTTGTAGAATTGTGCACCTGAGACCTGTGTAATTTTGTTAACCAGTGTCACCCCAATAAATTCAATGCAAAGGGGGGAAAAAGAAAGCGGATCTACAGTAGACTTTTATGAGGAGGAAATATGGTAAATGATCAATCTAAAACAAGGTATTTTATTTTAAATAAAAAGGAATGCTCGATGTCCCAGGGGCAATTATGATTCACCTCGATGTTTGAGTGGTTCATAAGAGCGCTGGCTTCAGCATCAGATGTCTGTAACTGTCAGGAACTGGCTCCATGGTCTTAGACAAGATACTTAATCCTGCTAGACAGGCTTTCTCATCTATAAATAGAGAACCATAACTTATCTACTTCCAAGAGCTATTGAGGGAATAAATGAGATAATGCACATAAAAGCTTTAACACTTACTAAGTGCTCAGTCAATGTCAGCTATAACAATTAACATCATTACTTCTATTATTATATCTCACTTAATAGTTAAAGTTATGATTCTGAGCTAATACAGGGCTTTAAAATATCTTCAGAGACACAAAAGGATGATGATGACATATTCAGTATCATTTTAGTGTTAAATGTATTTACTGAACTCTTTAAATAGGGAATTCACATAGCTGGTTATCAGATAATCAGAATATTTAATTACTCAAACACCCTATTCTCTAATGATTCGTCAATCAATAGTTACTTGCTGAAGTTATACTTATGAAATAGCTGGTGTTAAATATTAACAGTGCTATATGTGTAAACTTAAAAAAAATTAATGAACATACAAAATAAAAACAAACTCAAAGATACAAACAACAAACTCATGGTTCTCAGATGGGAGGAGGGTTGGGAGACTGGGTGAAACAGGTGAAGGGTTAAGAAGTACAGATTGGTAGTACAAAATAGTCCTGGGGATGCAAAGTACAGCATAGGGAATATAGTTAATAATATTGTAATAACTATGTCTGGGGTCAAGTGGGCACTAGACTTACTTGGGGATCACTTCGTAAATTATATTATCTATCCACTATGTTATACACCTAAAATTAATAATATAATGTATGTCAACTGTAATTGAAAATATTTTATTGTAAATATTATTCGTGATAAAAAGGGCCATGTTCCTTCCCATAAAGAGTTTGTGAGGAACTCTTTCTTGAGAAACAAAACACACAAGAAAAGATAATTACCAAAATAAGACATTCTATGATAAGGGCTAAATGGTGGTTTCAATAAGAATTTGAGAAGACTTAAGGAGAGAGAGAAATGGAAGAAGAAATCTAATACTTTAAGTGCCTCCTCTGTGCTTTTTAAACACAATACTTAATTCTCCCAACAAAATAACTGAGCAGTAAATTTAATGAGTTCCCACTTGACAGAAGGATTCTGACCTTTGAAAGTTAAGGAATATACCCAAGTCACAAACCTACTAAGTGGTAGATCCAAGACCAAGTCCATCAGACTCCAGAGTGCAAACATTTATACTTTACTAGAGGCCTGGTGCACAAAATTTGTGCACTAGGGGCGGGGGAGGGGGGTCCCCTCAGCCCAGCCTGCACCCTCTCCAATCTGGGACATCCCTCTCACAATCTGGAACTGCTGGCTTCCAACCACTCACCTGCCTGCCTACCTGCCTGCTTGCCCCTAACCACTCTGCCTGCCAGCCTAATCACCCCCTAACCACTCCCCTGACAGCCTGATTGACCCCTAACTGCTCTCCTGCCAGCCCGGTCACCCCTAACAGCCCTCCCCTGCAGGCCTGGTCACCCCCAACTGCCCTCCCCTGCTGGCCTGATCACCCACAAGTGCCCTCCCCTGCCGGCCATCTTGTGCAAGGGCATGATGGTCAATTTGCATATTACCTCTTTATTATATAAGATACCACATGGCCTCCTGGGTGATTTGAATGAAACCACAAATGAAATCTCACTTTACACAACAAATACCAAAATCAAACCATGAAAAAAAAACACTCATTAGTGTTCTCCCAGTAGAAAGATATTAATTTATGTGACTGCTAAATAATACATAAGAGATCTCAACCCTAAGTCCCAATTTAATAAGAAAATCCTGAATTTCCCTAGCTGGTTTGGCTCAGTGGATGCAGGGGTCCTCAAACTACGGCCCGCGGCCACATGCGGCCCGCCGAGGACATTTATCCGGCCCACCGGGTGCCGCTGCCTGTCCTGCTTAGCAGCCAACTCATCCCGGGCCCGCAGTGCACATAGGAATTTGTTCATAGTGTTTTTTTTAAACTATAGTCCGGCCCTCCAACGGTCTGAGGGACAGTGAACTGGCCCCCTTTTAAAAAGTTTGAGGACCCCTGGTGATAGAATGTCGGCCTACGGACTAAAGGATCCCAGATTTGATTCCAGTCAAGGGCACATGCCCAGGTTGCAGGCTCGATACTAGGGAGTGCAGGAGGCAGCCAATCAATAATTCCCTCTCATCATTGATGTTTCTATCTCTCTCTCTCCCTTCCTCTCTGAAATCAATAAAAATATATATTTAGAAAAGAAAAACCTGAATTGTCATAGGAGCTACTATAATTTCCAGAGCAAAGTTATTAAAGATGTCTTCATAAATTTACTATGTGAAGTTTTCAAATTTACTCACACACTTTATCAAGTTCTCAAGGACATTTCTAGAGTAATCTCATCACTTACAGAGCATTAATTCTGCAACCTGCTGACTAGAGATAATATAGCTATTATATAATATTTAATAGTTCAAAATGTGAAACTAATATTTTTCTGAAAATACCAAAGAAGCTAGTATATAAAAATGTCAACTCTGATCAGAAAAAATGGCTTTGAATTCTGTCTAATTCTCTTATACTTCTTTTAAGAGTTCTACATTTTGTATCAGGGACGGCCTGAATAAATAATATCATTTGCTATGAGGCAACTCTTTTTTATATTTTAGCTCATTGTCCATGATACAGATTTATCAGTCTTTTGAAGCCCATCCAATCCTTCTATTTTCAGCTACTATCAGAAAGTTTCACCAATTGGCAAATATGGTGAGCCGGGGGGAGAAGGTGGGGGGGAGCAGGTACTTCCTATGAGCATGTTTTAAATTTTTTTTATTGATTTTTAGAGAGAGAGGGAGAAAAAGAGAAACATCGATGTGAGAGCAAAACATCAACCAGTGGCTATTGGTTCTGTTTTTCTGGAATGCCCTGACTAACACAGATTTGCTTCAAATATCTAACTGCTTTATGCCCCGTGATGATCATGACTGAGGTGTAGCCACCACTGACTGACCTGAAAGAAGCCATTCGCTGCATAGACAGCCCGAGCCACCAGCATCTGCATTTGCTTATGGGGCATTGTAACTCATCCAGGTTGCCCATATGAGATCAAATCATGAACTTGGGTCCACAATCCCTGAGCCCAAACTCAAGGCTGAATGTGTCTTGGAACTAAGAATTTATCACCTTTTACAAAATTAAAAGGATGAATGATGCTGTATACTGTATAACTCCCTCAGTGGAATGTGGAACGGTGCTCCAAAATCAACCACACTATTGCTACTGCAAAAAAATGAATGAATATTCATACTAAGTGTGATTTAAAAACCAGCTCCCTATCAGATCAGGCCTAATTCTGCCATTAAATGGGTTGCAAAACTAACTTTGGGATTTCAGAGTTATTAATAGAATGTAAAATTAATAGGAGAAGAGTAGTAGCAGTAGAAAATGTTTGCAATTGTAATTCTGAGAGCTGGCATCTGAGAACGGATGTCAGGCACCAGCTATGGGTCCTCAAGGGGGTGTTTCACTCAACCAGTTAAAAAACACCAGGAGGGGGTGGCGGGGAATAGAACACGGTAAAGAGGGGATAAATGGTGACAGAAAGAGACTTAGGGTGGTGAACACACAACACAATATACAGATGACATATTATAGAATTGTACACCTGAAACCTATATAAGTTTATTAACCAATGTCACCCCAATCAACACAATAAAAAAATAAATAAAAAATTAAGTAAATCAATAAAATACCTCCCTAAATGGTGAACTAAGCCCAAATTGTTATTAGCCCCGTATTTGACCAGCTTTCACTTTTTGAACATTACTTCTATCCTTCTGATTATAGGATTTAATATGATAAGGTCTGCATAGTAAGTCAAGAGGCAGATTTTTTAAAAAAATCACCTAACTTCTGGCAGTGGGGGCAGGGAGAGGTCAATCAGGGAAAAAAGAGAGATATGTAATACTTTAAACAATAAAAAAAATCATCTAACTCCACATTATTTCAGGAGATTTAGAAAGCCATGGGATCAACCCTTAGGTTATTCACCAGTTCTGCTCCTTTGACCAAAATTATATGTTGACAATCATCCTTCTGGGGCAGCTTTGCTTCTTCAGTGAATTTCTCTATGTTTGGCCCATAATTATGAAACGTGTGCTTATTCTAATGACCACCACGAGAAAAAGCTTGATTTTTAAAAAATAATACAAGGCTGTGAAAGGACTCCGAGTGTTCGTCTTGAATTGGAGAGTAAATTGCTGAGTCCAAAAGCAGCATACAGAGACCTGTGCAAATCTCACTCCTGCCCTAGGCCATGGTCACTACAAGCAGCTTAAGTGATCCAGGTTCCTCACTGTTTACTCCACATTTACCCTAGTAATTCGGATTAGTTCTCATCCAAATGCTGCCAGCTCAGCTTGAAAATTGCCAGCCCGCATTATATCTTGTGGGACTTGTTTATAAACATGACATCCCAAGAGTCACAAACATTGTAATATACGAGACTAGAGTGATAACAACCCCTTACACCTCCAGTGAACAGTTCACTCTAGCAACCTTAGTATAAACTGATTACACATGTAATTATCATTTTTATTATTCATTTAAACAATGAACCATATATTATAATAACATAATGCATGATCGTTTTATTATTTAAAGAAGATGCTTCCCTACTGTGCATCTTAATTACAGAACAAGGGCAGCATGCCAACGAAAAACATAGTCTTAGTACAATCTAAAATTACCTTCTCATGAAAATGTAAGTCTTTGCTATAGCAAGTGTCTTAGATTGGGTTCCCCCAACTCTTCCCAAAAGCGGCCTGAGGCGACCTCTGAAAATGGTTCACTTTTCACTTGAGCCAGAAAACCCCACAAAACAATGCAAAACAAGAGGTTCAAATCTTCATGTTCACTTTAAGGACACTGGTGAAACTGCCCAGGCCATCAAGCGTATGCTATCCGAAAAGCCACAAGTATCTGAAGGACATCACTTTACAGAAGCCATGTTTGTCATTTGTCGTTACAATGGTGGAGCTGGTAGTTGTGCCCGGGCCAAACAGTGGGATGGATGTAAGGTCAGCGGCCCAAAAAGAGTGTGGAATTTTTTTTAAAATATATTTTATTGATATTTTACAGAGAGGAAGGGAGAGGGATAGAGAGCTAGAAACATCGATCAGCTGCCTCCTGCACACCTCCCACTGGGGATGGGCCCGCAACCAAGGTACATGCCCTTGACCGGAATCGAACCTGGGACCCTTCAGTCCGCAGGCCGACGCTCTATCCACTGAGCCAAACCGGTTTCGGCAAGAGCATGGAATTTTTTGCTGCATGTGCTTAAAAATGCAGAGAGTAGTGCTGGACTTAAGGGTTTAGGTGTCGATTCTCTGGTCACTGAGCACATCCAGGTGAACAAAGCTCCCCAGATGTAGCACAGAACTTACACAGAGAGCTCTTGGGCGGATGAACCCAAACCTGGGCTCTGCCTGCCGCACTGGGAGGATCTTACTGCAGAAGAGCAGACTGTTCCTAAACCAGAAGAGGAGGCTGCACGGAAGAAAAAGATATCCCAGGAGAAACCAAAGAAACAAAACTATGGTCCGGGAGTAAATTCAGCATCAAATAAATGCTAAATGAAAGTGAAAAATAAAAAGCAGACCATAAGACAAGGATTTGAGTTAAGCAGTTTAGTATGTTCATGGAATACATTCATACTGAATTTAAGGACACCAAACAGTGTCAATCCACCTAAATACTATGTCTCTGAAATTCTCTCTTAAAAATCAATGGAAAAAATATCCTCTAGTGAGGATTAACAACATAAATAAATACTGCTATAATCAATAAATTAATGGCCTTTTCTAATCAGCAAGTTACAGAAGGCTTGAAAATATTGATCTGACCATTAAAAACTCAGAATATCAGGATAAACAACATTATAAGTAGCAAAGTCAAAAAGGGAATTATCTAAATTGACATTCTATTTTTTATTTATTTTTTTAAAGCAGGCTTTTTCCCCTATCATCTATTTTTATTAAATATTAAGAATAAATGAAGTCATCAATCAATATCTTTTATATCACCCATCCTCCGCAGGACCCTGGGAGTTAAAAAATTTGAGCACCCTCAGAAACACTACAATTTAGTTGGGAAAAGGAGATAAGCACATGAAATATTAAAAGACACAGAGATTAATATCATTTTAGTACAAAAAAAAAATGGAAGCCAGTGTGTGATGAATTGCCAATGAACAGAGAAGGGCCACTGCAATTTACAAAGGCCAAAATGTGAACACCTTGGACAAGGATGTATTTAAGCAAACTCTTCAAGGATGAGTAAAATATGGACATAAAGGAGACAGGAAGGTGAAGACACTCATTCCAAAATACGGTAGGAAATGACCATAAATCAGGTAAAGATGAAATATTTGGGAGAACAGGGAGAGAGCAAATGTTGAGAAATCTTCTGTATCAATCTAGGAAATTGGACTGTATCCTCAGTCACCTGAGGAGCCCCTCAAAGTGTTTGGGCAAAGGAGTGACATAATCAAAATGGACATTAGTCTGGCATCACTATGTAAGGATCAAAAGGAGACAATGGACAAGAAAATCCGATAGTCCGGGCATGACGTGGTAAGGATCTGAACCAGGCTGGGCCAGTGGACAATGGTGTGAGAGACATTTAAGAGAAAGAATTTATAAACTCTAAGAGACCAAAATATTCACTGGTCTCCACAACACATGGCCAAGAGAAGGAAAGGATCATCAACAAAATTTAAAATTTAAGGCAGAAAGCTGGTTTCAGAGCAGATGAGAACTCAACAGAAACAGATCACAGAACAGTGAGACCAAAAATCATAGGATGTGGCATGAATACTGACATGAATTCTTTTGAAAAATAATCATAGTAAATATACTATTTTAAGTAGTATTTTTCTAATTATAAAGCAATTCAAGTTCACTGCAAATTTGATATTAAAGAAAAAAACCCAAAACATAAAAATCACTCAGACTCCTACTACCCAAAGATGACTACTTGAACATTGTGTCTATCCTGTCAGTCATTTTTTAAATGTCAAAAATAATAACAAAACAATAAAGAATTTAAAAAATAATAAGAGGGGAAGGGAGGAGGCAGAGAGGAGGGAAATGGCTAAGCTTTATTGACTGCCTAGAATGTTCCAAGTGCTAGTCTAATCTCTTAACACACATTAATAAAGTTATCTATATATATAAAAGCCAAGCGACCAGAACACCAGAACGACTGGAACGACTGGAACAACCAGTTGCTTTGGCGCGCATTGTGCCCCAATCACACCCCCACCCGGATTGGGGGTGGGGCCGGCCAGCCAACCTCCTGCAGCCCCTCCCCGCTGGCTGGCCTGGCCCCGATCAGACCTAATCAGGGCAGGCCGGCCAGACCCCACGCATGCACAAATTCATGCATCTAGTTCTTTATAACAATCCTATGAGATAGGTAAATTCTTATTTCTTTCTGCAGAAAGAGAAACTAGAACCCAGAACTTAAGAAACCTGCCCAAAGTAACAAAGCATTGTTCTCTGAGCCCAGGCAACGTAGCCTGACCCGGGACCTTAACCACCACGTGGTATTTTATTGCCTCTTGCACTGTGTGCTTATATAATGCATATCAATTTGAACACATATAATAGAACCTGCACTCATTCATTCACTTTTTAACCAAGTCTTTAAACTTAGCTGCTCACATGAACAACAGAATTCCTTAGGAAATATCCATTTGAGGGGGAGGCAGGCTGCCAACTGGCATCTTTTCTTTAAAATAATTCTTTTTCCCGCCCTAATCGGTTTGGCTCAGTGGAGAGCGTCGGCCTGCGGACTCAAGGGTCCCAGGTTCGATTCCGGTCAAGGGCATGTACCTTGGTTGCGGGCACATACCCAGTAGGGAGTGTGCAGGAGGCAGCTGATCGATGTTTCTCTCTCATCGATGTTTCTAACTCTCTATCCCTCTCCCTTCCTCTCTGTAAAAAATCAATAAAATATATATTTTTTAAAAATAAAATAAAATAATTATTTTCCCAATAGCTGTTGTTCCTTCAGTCTCTACGGGTGGGGCCCAGGAACCTGGATTTGAGTAAGTCCTCGAGGTGGTTCTGATGCTCACTAAAGCTGGATAACCATTGGTCTAGATTATCCTTAAGATAAATTCCACCCAGGAAATTCTAGAATTCTATTATTTGTGAGTAACTCCCTTAAGGTGCTTTGAGCATTTTACAGGGCAATGGACTAATGTCTCAAATTTCCTTAGAGTCTTAGAATGACATATGGCAGCATACTGCTTTTCCCTACAGTGGAAATAAAGCCCAATTAACACACAATGTTCCCCCTGAGAATTGTTTAATTTAATAGCTACCCCAACACATTTGAGGGCCATTTTACTGTATGCTGTAACTTAGAAAAATCAGTTACCCTAGAACAGTGGTCGGCAAACTCATTAGTCAACAGAGCCAAATATCAACAGTACAATGATTGAAATTTCTTTTGAAAGCCCAACTTTTTTAAACTTAAACTTCTTCTAATGCCACTTCTTCAATATAGACTTGCCCAGGCCGTGGTTTTTGTGGAAGAGCCACACTCAAGGGGCCAAAGAGCCGCATGTGGCTCGCAAGTCGCAGTTTGCCGACCACTGCCCTAGATTAGAATATTTAAAGTTCTCACTAACAAAGATTGGGTTCCTCAAAATAAGAAACACACACAGAGAGAAAGACTTTCTCATCATGAATTAATCCCTTGACTATATTCCCAGTGGTAACACCGAAAACCCAAATGAGTCTTAATATTGAGAAACAGCCTAAAGAATAATTTGTACACTCTCATTTTCATCTATTTTCACTTCCTGTTAACTGACTATGAACAATGGGCAATTTTTCACAGAAGTTTTACTAGACAATGCCAAATCAAGCTAGCATCGTTGGATCAAAAAGCCTGTCGTATAAATATCATTTACAAATCACAGCACCTTCTAGGCCTTCCACAGTCCGGCCCAAACACACCGCCAAGCTCCACACTGTGCTTTCCCCACTTCCCCATCTTCTGTTTCCATCATACCCTCTCACCCTCTTTGGCCCAGCCCCATCCTGCCCTGCGCTCAAGGTGGACTCCCACACAAGCCATGTCTACATCCCAGGCCAAAAAGGCTATCTCCCTTTTGGGAGTTGGACAGCATCCAATGACAGGGACTGCACTGTCATCAGCTGATGTGTTTCATCTCCTCTTATCATCTCCAGTGTCCGTGAAAGAGGACCAGGACCTGCACATTTCTGCACGCTCCCTCACCTGTTCTCTCCCAAACCTGCCATCTGGCGTCTTGGGCTTGTCCCTTGGTTTCAGTGGTACCCACGGTTCTCGCTAAAAGACCATCCTATGCCTCTCAAGGGATTCCACCAGCCAGGTGAGTCCCCCACACCTCCTCACCTCCCTGTCGGGGAGAAGGAGAAAGGAGGAAGCAGCCAGGAAGGAATCCTGACATACAGGAATCTTGCTGCAGGAAAGGGGGATGGTTATAAGATAGTGCTTCCTGTGAAGCAGGTCAGAGATCAGGGTGGATGATATCCCTGCCAGGTATGTGTGAGTTTCTCACTGTCCTCTGGGAGTAGACATTAGAATTCCCAAGAGAGGATGTAGGATAAAACCAGGCCTGGAAGCAAGGCAATTTTGTTAGGATCTGAAATCTATCCCTTAGAAATCAATCCGCATCTTGTATTTTCGGAGTTTATTTCCCTGTCGTTCTCTGTGTGTGTGGATGTCTTTTACAAACTGCAGCCTGGTTTAAAGAAAACCAGGGAAGGGGTTGTCTGTCCCACAGTTGTTAGCACAGGGGGCGGGAGGCTACCAGCCCACTCCTAGGCCCCAGGATGAGTGTGGGAATAAGGCAGAAACAGAGGTGAGGCAGCCTTGGGGGGTGGGGGGTGAATAGGAGCGTCAGTCCTATTCCTGAGCTCCTCGCCCTACCAAAGGCCCTCCTGGAAGAGAAACCTGGACGTTTCCGGGTTCTCCCGCCTGAAGGCAAGGGTGAGCCCTCACAGTCACAGGTGCTTCATAAAGATAAATCCATGTATTCACTCCTTCTCACCAAACACAACCAGCGTCCTCAGGCTTTGGTGGTCCCAAAGGCAGCAATCGCTGGGCATGAGAGGTGACTTGGAGCTCACCCCCTGAGACACCTGAGAATCACTACTCCGACCATTCTCACTTCAGGACAGGCTGCGCTCCAAAGGAATACTGGTCACTGGCCACATCCTACCAGCCACTAACCTCTACTGGACTGCTAATGTTAACCTTGTACAATACAGCTTGGAGCACAGAAAAGAAACAAAATGTTTAACAGCCTCTCACTGGTAAATCCCAGTGACTACTCTATGTTCTCAAACATGCTGCTACTGGCTTCCCCAAAACCCCCGGAGGGAGAGAGAAAAGAGAAACAGGCTCCCAGTTCCTTCTGACTCAAGGACCCCAACATCAGAGCTAGTACTAATTCCATATTTAAAACTACTTGGTTATATTAAATAGGTGTCAAAATACATCCAAGTTTTATTAAAACTAGGCAGAGGGCAAAAGTACAATGAATTCTGCCGTGAGGACTCTCCAGGCTTACTTTCCTAGAATTCTGAATGTTTCCAATGGGTATAGTTACAAAAAGCATTCAGATTTCCAGAACAACCCACCACAGTCTACTGAGCATTATTTACCAGAATCCCATTGTATGTCCGCAAGCAGAGCTCCCTTCCCCCACTTAAACAGAATCCAGAAGTCCCCCCCTCCACCCGCCACCATATAACACACCTGCTGGGAACTGGGACCAGCTCCACAACAGTGATGGGGAAGCCCAGATCCTTGTATCACAGAAGCTTCAGAAAGGTAGAGAATGAGGTAGAAACTACACACGGCGATGGGAAGCAACACGTAAGACCAGGCCGTGGCCATTCCTTGGAAATTGTTGTTTCGGACCAGGATTTCTCCTGGGCAATAGTGTCCCGGGATCATCTGGAAAGCTTTCAGAAAGTACAGGTTCAAGGCCGTGACATAGATAGCCCTACTAATGCAGAGCCCTCTGCACAGGTGGCTCCAGGAAGCTACATTTTTATGATGATCAGACATATTTAAAAAGCCCATTCTACCCAATGTTCACTGGGTAGAATTATTTACATTATTTACACCAGCCAAGACATGGAAGCAACCCAAGTGCCCATCCACAGACAAGTGATAAAAAAGTTACCGTACATACATACAATGGAATATTACCTGGCCGTAAATAAGGATGAAATCTTACCACTTGCATTGGCATAGATGAACCTAGATGAACCTCAGAGAAATGTCAGAGAAAGACAAATATGATTTCATTTATATGGGAATCTAAAGAACAAAATAAATAAACACAGTTGGTGGGGGTGGGGAGGGAAGAAGGCCATTCCAAGGTTTTTGATATCAGAATTCTGATGCTCCCTTTTCCATGTCACAGTTCTCAAATGCCCCTTAAGTCTTTGCTTACACATGGCTTCCTCTAAGGATCTTTTTATTTAAATATGTTCTCCCAAATGCAATTCCATGTGGCTTCCTTTACTTACAGCACTTAGCATGATTTGTAATTCCTTTACTTGTATATTATCTGTCTTCCCCAGGAGACAGTTATACCTCATACCTCAGCATCCAGCACAGAGTGTATGTCCATGAACCTTTGATGAGTGAAAGGACATTGTCTTCAGCTCTCTCATTTTATCTTATTGCCACATGTATCATAGAGGTAGAGGGCAAGTCATTATTCGCCAGTGAATGAGACGAATCAGAACAGCTGGGTGGCTCAAGATCACAGGGTGATTAAGTGGCGAGACCAGACCACATCTAACACCAAGGCTCAAGCTTCAGGTTGCAGCCCAACTCCTTTCCAGTCTCCCATGCTGCCCCCCTTCAGCAAATATCAAAGTTTATTAATATCCAACTGACTGAAGAGATGGTGCCTGTGTCTCAAAGCTTTATATTTATTTGTATGGCAGGCAGTTGTGCATCTCAGAAGCATAAGCCACCTGGAGCTTATGTGGAAATGAAATGATTAATAGCCCTCAAATTAAAATCACAGATGATACCAAATAAAAAAAAAAGAAAACTCAAAAGGGGGAGAGACACTTTTTTGGCCATATTCTGTGACTGGTGGAGAATAAATATCTTGCATTAGAGTATACATGTGTGAGATTTTAATGGATGGATATGCTCCTAAAAGCTACAAGTAGGGTACTTTTTTAATAATCATAGCTAAGGACATTCATGGACTAATAAAAAACACCTTCTTGTATAGTAAGAAATTCACCTTCCCACCTGAAAAAAAGTAAGTATTCTAAGTTTTTATTTTTGCGTATCAATTTTTCTTAAAGCAAGGCAGCCTATGGGTTCAAAACTGAGCCAGTTGATTCTGAAATCAACTCATTAAAGAAAATGTGCAGTAATCAGCATGTACTTTTTAGCCTAATAACTCGGATGGAGTAACAATTTACCTTTAGGTATGAAAGAATATCAACATCAATGAGGAAAAGGAATACTTCTTTTTTAACCTAAATACAATTGCCAATGAAACATGTGAATACTTTATTTGGCATGCAAATTAGAAACAACAACAAAAACACACACAAAGAAACAAGCCATCTATCAAAACACAGTAAAACATGCTAAAAAGAAACTCTGAAAAGACCTGGAATCACTTCAGTCATTTAAAACCAGCTGGGTCAGAACATTGAAACACCCTGCCTTCGAAGGACTACTTACAAGATGATGATTCTAATTACCATATCATCAGTAGTATGCCAAGTTAATTATAATTATTATTATACATTTTCCATGTACTGCCATACAGTATATGACCTGAAGTGGAAAGGGTTTGGGGGGAGGGAGGAGAGGAGAGAGAGGAGGGATTTTGTATTTTGTCTTAGTGTTTGTTCTTTGCAATGGGGATGGGTGAGCATTGCTCCTAGCCCCTGCCTTCTGGAGAGTCAGTCAGTAAGTAACCTCATTTGCAAGTTGACAGGACAAGATGAGAGCAGTGCTTATGGGACAGAGCAGCAGTAATTGACTCAGCTGTGGTCATGAGCCTTCTTAACACTGGGCGGTGTCTAACCCAGTGAATTCACCAGCCACAGACACAAGATGGGCCCTATGGAGACTGAGAGCTGTATACAGCGAAGCACTTTGTGTGGCTTAAGGTGGGAATTCACGCCTGGGCAAGGGAATCCCAGTGCCCCAGACCCCAGGAACGTTCTGAGAGCTGAGCAGGCGGTCCCTAACAGCAGAACTGGCCAGCTGCCAGAAAGAGCTAATAGAGAGCAAAACTCAGCATCCGAGGAAAAGTCCACTAAAATCCACAGGCACTGGGTGGGGAGAAGAAAGTGAGGCCCCAGGCAATGAACATGAATGGGAGGCGCCAGGGCAGAGCAAGCTGGTTGAGAATTTGGAGTAGAAGTGGAGCCTGTGGACTCTTTCTGAGACACCTGACAGGTGTAACTATAGGTAGCCAAAAGCCTTAAAAGTGGAGACAGAGGGCCCAGCTGGTGTAGCATATTTCTGGAAGGCAGTAGGAAGCAAGGCTTGAAGATGTAGCTATTTCTTCCGCTCACTTTGTTTTTTCTCCTTCACCCCCAGCTCTAATACACACACAGACTGCATGCCCTCTATGAGACAATTTGATCAAGGCCCATTTCTGTATTTCCTTGGCATTCGCTCCCTGCTCCTTCACATCCTCTTCCCCACCTCCCTTTCTATAATAACCACATGAGCCAAACTACCCATGAGAGTCATAGGTCCACTCCAGGAACCACAAAATGCTCTCAGGTTACCAAAACTTGCTGGTTAGAGACCTGAGCAGAGAGTGTTGAGTCTAGCATAGGACAGAAAAAGCATAAAGATAGCCCATGAGCATAGCTATGGTCCTTTAGCAGTTAAAGGTGATTATAGCCAACAGCTCCCATCATAATTATCAGAAGCCCATAGCAAGAGCATCTCATCAGGAAGTTATTTATAACCTGAAAGCTTTGTCTTCTTTCTCCCCAGGGTCACTCTCTACTTTGTAAGGAAGGTATCAGCCATTCCAGACCCAAGGAAGCACGGAGTCCACGCATTACGGTGGGCGGTAGGGAGAGGGGTGGATGCCTCCAGAAGAGACGCCGCCCAATTAAGAACTCAGGTGATGTAATGGAACCCACATGCCTCGTTCCACCTGGCTCAGGGCAATCAACAAGGGGACATTGAGCACGGCTTGTGAGGCAGGCAACCTGTCGAAAAAGCCACAAGAGAAGCTGCACCCTGCCAGCTACCATGAAAGCAAACACCACTCTCTTCCTGGACAGGGATCACTTTTTACAGAATGACAGCCCACTGTTTTTAGCATTCAGCCATGTGCCAGGCCAGGCCCTGTGTTAAGTGCATCACATGCATTCACTCACAACTAGCCCACAATGAGCCCGGTGTTAACAGGGGTGGGATTGGGCAGGGAGAAGCCACAGGACTGCCCCAGGTTACACTGGCCCTGGAAGAGCTGGAACCCAGGCAGCCCAGCTCCAGCAGCCACAGATTCAACTGCCTTGAGTATGCTAGTTTCAGGATCGATGCCACAGTAGGTCCAGAAGAAATCAGGCAGTTTAATCCCAGGAAGACCCTTTGAGACTCCAATTCCATCCATTTACAAATGTGAAAACTGAAACCCTGAGATGTGGAGTGACTTGCTAGGGGTCACAGCCTACAGATCATCTCATCATCCAGAATAGATGGTGCTAAACAATCAAACTAGACTGTAAGTTCCTTGGGGATCAGGATCCACTTCCTAGGGTTAGTTTTTTTAAAAAAATACAGTATATGGCCCTAGCCAGTTTTGCTCAGTGGATAGAACATCAACCTGTGAACTAAAGGGCCCCGGGTTCAATTCCGGTCAAAGCGCCTGGGTTGTGGGCTCAATCCCCAGTAGGGGGCGTGCAGGAGGCAGCCAATCCATGATTCTCATCATTGATGTTTCTATCTCTCTCTCCCTTTCCCTTCCTCTCTGAAATCAATAAAAATATATATTTTTTTAAAATACAGTATATTGCATATTCCTCTCACTGCTCCAATCCCTATTCAAACTTTCAAAACATCACCATAGATTAGAAGTCTTCTGGTATGGTCAAACCAGGTCATTTTACAGGAAAGGAAACTGAGGTCCTGAAAAGTGACATGATTTGGTCAAAGTCATCTCTGTGATTATAGATGAGTTTGTGTCAAATAACAAATGAGCCATTTACATCTGGTTTATCATTTCTATAGGATGGGTGACCTGGAATGTTTAAGTCCCAGGTTCATCACTCCCAAAGTGGTATGAGATGTCATGTAAGTGAATAAGTCGATATCCCATGAGAATACAGGTATGAGTCCCACAGGCCACTCGGACAATAGCTCCGGAAGAACACGTGCATGGAGGACGACACTGTACAACCAGAAACACTGATTCCAGCCACTGCGAGGGGCACGGCCCAGCCCCTTCCCTTCGTGCATTTCATACCGTTGCCCTCCACCATTCCTAAAGAAATTAAAGTTCATTTCTCTTGAGAGTTTCACAGGAATGAAATACTAGTAACTAGAGACACCTTAAAAGCTAGCAAAACCACATTTCAGATCATTGTTCTAAGATTTATATATATATTTTTTTAAATAAGTCTTTCCCATAGGAAAATTTTTCAGATTTATCTCAGGAAGACTTTTGCATTGTGTTAAAATGTACTGCTGTCCTCCACCTGACGTCATTAAAATGCAATTCAAATCCGGAAAGGTTCCCCTTCCAGCTGAAATTACACCCCAGGGACATAAGCATATTTCTAGACCAGAAACTGGCAAATATCTTTCACCCAATAATATAGAGACACTGTGCAAATCAGGACTGGGGGTCCACCTTTACACATTGATCAAAAGTTGATTTACAGCCAGAAAGTCTCAGGTCTGGAATTCACTACCCACAGTCTTGTTCACTTAAATTTCTCACCTCTATTACAAAAACAAACAAAACAAAAAACACACACAAAAACAACAACAAAAGTTAAAACTTCTATTTCCTTTATGAGAATTCAAGGCCGGGGGGGGGGGGGGGGGATGAGAAAGCATCTGATAAGACCAAAACCTATTATTACTGAAGTATTACAGCCAAGAATTCCTACATGCTAGGAAGTCAGAAACTGAGTGATTCAATTTCATATACTTGCAAACGTATGCCATTTCATCCCGCTGAAAATCTTAGTTACAAAAATACGCTCTTTACTTTTAAGCAAGAGTAACCTGCACCTGCCTTTCTAGGCTATATTAGGAAACAGGGATTAGCATTTTTGCAGGGTGACAGTTCCACAAGCCATCATAACTCCCAGGAGGGGAAGCAGGCTCTGAATTTCCCATCAGGTAATACACAGCTGCCTGAAATAGGAGCAACAGGAAGCAACAGGCAGGCCTGCTTCCCCACAGACAGCTGGCGCATGGCAGCATCGCTCAAGGCGCCGGGGGCTGGGGAACGTGCTCACAGACAAGCTTCTGAAAGGCAGAGTTGCTACATCTCCTCTCCAGACCCAAGTCCCACGTTCCAGAACAAGACCATACCAAGCAGGGCTGGAAAGGCCAAGCATTAGAGAACTTCAGAAGCAATAGGAACCTAAAAAGCCACCAGCCTTGCCTCCTCATCTCCTTTCTAGATAATGAAATTAAGAACTCAGCCAAAGGCACACCGGAGGTTTATAAACTTTTCCCTCCCCTTAATTTTGAAAGTTCAAGCTCAGGCTTTGGGTGATTACCTTGGGGGCTGGTTTTGCCACTTTTTAGATGACCTTGAGCACATTATTTAATCTTGATTTCCTCATCTATAAAACATGAAAGACAAAAGCAGCTGCCAATTATTGACAAGGAAGCCAAGAATACACAATGGCAAAGGAGAGCCTCTTCTACAAATGGTGATGGGAAACCGAATGTCCACACGCAAAAGAATGAAGTTGGACCCTTACCTTACAACATACTCAAAAAAACAACCCAAATCGGATTAAAGTCCTAAATGTAAGACCTAAAACTATTAAACTCCTGAAAGAAAACAGGGAAAAAGGCTTCTATACATTGGATTTGGTGATGATTTCATGGATATAACTGAAAGGCAAAGGCAACAAAATTACAAATCGACAGTGAGATAACGCCGAGGTTAAAAATTTCTGCACATCGAAGGAAACAATCAACGGTAAAAAGACAACACACAGAATGGGAGAAAATAATTGCAAATCACATATCTGATGTGTTTAACATATCAACTATAACTTTAAAATACATTTTAAATAAAAAGTGGCAAAAGGGAGAGAACCAAGATGGTGGTGTAGGTAGGCACCGGTACTCACCACCTCCCACAACCACATCAAAATTACAACTAAAATACGGAACAATCATCTTTCAGGACCACCTGAAATCTGGCTGAATGGAAATCCTACAACTAGAGAAGTAAAAATGTACATCAAAACTAGGAGGAGGGGCAGAGGCGCAGAACAGGCTGGTCCGACACTCACCTGTGGCATTTTTTTTTTAATAGTGGGGGATATCTAGGCTGCAGAGGCCCCCCTGTGAGAAGCAAGGGGTCCCAGCCCCACCCCAAACCCCAGGGTTCCAGAGCTGGGAAGAAAAGTCGCCATAACTTTGGGCTGTAAAAAACAGCGGGGATTGTGGCTGAGTGACACAGAGGCTGCTGGATACCCCGGTGTTCCTTTTGAAGGACCAGCTCATGAACTTACTTGGACTCGCCCCCTCTGACTCCAGCACCGGGCGGCTTTGGGGGACCCAAGTACACACAGGGCGGAAATGGATTGTCTGACATCGGGGCAGGAACTCAGGGTGGCTTTCTCCCAGATTGAGATGCAAGGGTCATTGTTCCTATGCTGGGACCTCCACCCATGGCAGAGCTGACTGGCAGCCATGTTTGAGCTTCCATCAGCTAAGCCCACACTGTTTGCTCCGCCCTGGTGATTCCCTGAGAGCACAGTCCTATCCAATTTGCAGCCCCACCCAAGCTGTTTGCAGCAGCTTTTGCATATGAATGGCCTGCTCAGGCTTCAGATTTCGTTAAAATCTTTCAAACAAGCAGCAGCTGGCATCAGTATGCCCCAAACCTATCAAAAAGTGGCCCAAGACCCAGCACTAGCACCAGCCTGCCTTGCTTCACAGCTGGGTCTCGCCTGGGTACTTTCTAACCCAATACAAATTGCAGCCACCTGCAGATCTCTCTGTAGCTCCTGCCAGGTGGCCCCAGGCAGTGGCTGGTTTACACCTTCCAGAGGCCCCAGAGCCAGTGCACCCAGTGGACAGCTTCAGACCATACCAGATTATAACTCTCCACATCCACAAGTAACACACTCAAGGGGCAGACTCAGTGAGCACCAAAGCCCCACTGAATACTTCATCTCAATGTTGTCTTTTATTAAAGCCATCACCACTAAAACAGAGCTCAGATATATGGTTAAATGACAAACCATTCCACTTAGTACATATGTACGTATACACACACACACACACACACACACACACTTCCCAACTCCAATAATATGGTCTAGAAATCTCTATGGTTAGAAACCTTTTTAACGTTTGATTGGGAACTGAAGTCACAATAAAAACCATAAAACTCTTCATATTTTCAAATATTTTAGTTACCATGGAATCTACTGAGCCATGATGTAGTGATGAGTAATGCACAATTAACTTGTATTTCCTACCCTTGGTTTGCTAGAAGGCCCTCCCATCTACAAAGACATGTTTTTCCTGGATCTTCCTCATCCAAATATTCCATGGTTTCTGATTCTATGACCTAGAGATTTATATTTCCAGTTCCAAGATATAAGAAACACAAGATAACAGAGTAGCTTAAATGCTTAAGATGAAAAATGTTTAGAGCATCAGTATGGACCATTTTTTGTAGGGTAAATTCTTGTTGTGGGCCTGCTCTGTGCACTGTAAGATGTTTACAGCAACACTAGCAAAACACCACTAAATGCTAATAGGTCCCCTCCACGTTGTGACAATCAAAACCGATTTCAGACATTACCAAGTGTGTCCCCTGGGGGTGGGGGGAGTCACCCTAGGTGAGAACCACTGTTTAGAGTGACCAGCAGCCCATGAAGTTTTCCATAGGAACTGAGATTCCGAACACGTGACACCCGAGCGCTGTGAATGGCTGAGGAGGAGGAGAACCAGGCAGCTGTGGAACCTCTCTCTCTTCTCTACAAGGAGATGGATAAAGCAGGGTGAGCACACTTGCTCCTGCAGGAGCACCCAACGTGGCAGAACACGGCCTTTCTGAACACGGTCTGCGTTTCTGAACATTCCAGTCTCTTTCCCCAAAGAGACACAATTGAATAATCCAAATGGCCAGGCACGTTTCTCCACCTTCATTTGTCTCTGAAGGCTTTCTTCCTAAAACACCTACTCTACAATCTACTTTGCCTCCATTTTTCTTTTCCAAAATCCCTATTCCTTCTTAAAATTATGCCCAGAAGGCCTACCTTGCAATTCCCTCACACTTGAAGACAAAAAAAAAGTCTCATAGTGGATGTACAAACCCACCTCAACCAACACAGGCTAGAACGCTGCAGAGGCTGGAAGAAGTGACTGCCATCAAGGCCTTGGAATTTTCAAATTTCCATTTATGTGGTAATGACTTTTTTTAATACAGATTGGTTTATGATCTATAAATCAGTTCGGACACAAACCAAGCTGACTGTATGACTTGGGCAAATCCTTTGATGTGTTTTTTAACCATCATATCCATTTTTAAGTGTGCAGTTTGGTAGTGTTAGGAATATTCACATTGTTGTGCAACAGACCTCCACAACTTTTCATCATACAAATTGAAACTCTGTACCCAGTAAACACGGACTCCCCATTGCCCTACTCCTGCCAGCAACCACTATTCTGTTTCTATTTCTATGAATCTGACTACCTCACATAAGTGCAAGTATATAGTATTTTTCCTTTTGTGACTGTTTTCTCTCACTTAGGTTCATCCACGTTGTAGATGGGTTAGAATTTCCTTCCTTCTTAGGGCTGAATAATACCCCATTCTATGTATCTACTACATTTTTCATCCATTCGGCCATCAATGGACACGTGGATTGCTTCCACTTCTTGGCTATTGTGAATAATGCTGCTCGGAACATGGTGTGCAAATATCTCTTGGAGACCCCTGCTTTCAGATCTTTTGGATATATACCCAGAAGCACGATGGCTGGATCATGTGATAATTCTATTTGTCATTGATTGGAGGACTGCCATACTGTGTCCCATAGCACAAATCCTTTACCTTTTTGCAGTCTGGGTTTCCTCGTGTGTTAAATGATCGTTTTTCAAATGGGGCTGAATGGGGACGAACTCTGGGACACACATTGGCTAGACCAGTGGTCGGCAAACTGCGGCTCACGAGCCACATGCTGCTCTTTGGCCCCTTGAGTGTGGCTCTTCCACAAAATACCACGGCCTGGGTGAGTCTATTTTGAAGAAGTGGCATTAGAAGTTTAAGTTTAAAAAATTTGTCTCTCAAAAGAAATTTCAATCGTTGTACTGTTGATATTTGGCTCTGTTGACTAATGAGTTTGCCGACCACTGGGCTAGACTGTTCCTGCCAGAGAGAACTCAGCCCCCTCTTCTGTCTGATCACCTTCTGCAAAGGGAAAACTTCTGATCCCCCGGTCTCCAAATCATTTCCAATTTGCTCAGCTCTTACATTGCCTGTCACCAAACTCCCAATTTACTGCGGAAACTTCTAGATTGTTTAAAAAGAAAAAAGCAAAGCCAAGGCTATGGGTTTGTCTGCTTTTCTTTCAGCGAGAGGCCTTACAAGGTGAGCTCACAGGCTTATCTCTGACTGCAGAGTTGCACCGCCGGAGAGAGACCCTTCAGCACTGAGCCCACAGGGTGGTGGGTGGAATAGAGAAAGTGGTGCTTCCTTAGGTTAATGTAAAAATGAACATCATTTGTCCAAGGCCACTCTCTCTCACTGACCTCACACTACTGTGGGATTCAAAAGAGTAGCCACAGGTTACGAAACACCCCAAATGGACATCTTGGTTCTGCAAATGCAGTCAGAGACAGTGGGGTTCTTCCTGATGAAGTAAAACTTCGATCAGAAGCTGGTTTTGCCAACCGTGGCTCCCACCTCAGCCCAGAGAGAGACGTCCCATTGTCCACAGAGAAAAGGATCTGTGGCCTTCCAGCCATGGGCAAACTATGGCCCGCGGGCCGGATCCGGCCCATTCGGCTGTTCTATCCGGCCTGCGGAGCCGAAAGAGCGGAGGGTTCTCTTGCTCTCCCTCCGCTCCTTTACTTTGAATTTATATTAGTTCACACAAACACTCCATCCATGCTTTTGTTCCGGCCCTCTGGTCCAGTTTAAGAACCCATTGTGGCCCTCGAGTCAAAAAGTTTGCCCACCCCTGCGACTCTTGCTGCTCCAAACGTGGCTTTCAGACCAGCAACACTGGCCTCACCTGGGAGTTTTATAAAAACACAGAATTCCAGACCCCACCCGAGAGACAGAAGCAGAATCTACGCTTTGAAAAAAACACCCTGGGGGTTCACCCACACGTTCCAAGTTTCAGAAGCACAGTTGTGAACCACTTAAATAACAGAACTCAAAAACATATCGGAAATGCTACCAACAGGCTGGCTGTTCGCTGTTATTTGCAGGTGGGCTGAACACACCGATGTGCACCCCACTATGGTTTCCACAATGAAGTGTAAACCCTTCTTATCTCCAGTTAGAATTTGAAGTTTGCTTCTCAGCATCTTGGGCCAACTAGTTTGTCTTACAGGTGAAAGTGGGCCCCAGGCAGCTGCTGTAAATTCAGTAGCTGCTAAGGGTCCAGAAGCCCCTGCCCATTCTGACACAGATCAACTGTCCCAGGCGTCTGTAAAACTCACTACATCCTAACGCGAAGCTGCACCGCACCGCCCCCCTGGGCCTGCATCCACCCCACTTTTCCCCACATGGCCGGGTCATCTCCCCAATCCCCCAGTTGCCATTCTCCCTCATGAGTGCCTGCAGTGGAGATTAGTTTGTGTGCTTATTCACGATTTGTACAGAGCCTGCTTCCCAGAAGGATTTTTTTTGTTGTTCATCCTCACCTGAGGATATTTTTTCTATGGATTTTTAGGAAGAGTGGAAAAGAGGGAGGGAGGGAGGGAAGGGAGGGAGGGAGGGAGGGAGAGGGAGGGAGGGAGGGAGGGAGGGAGAGAGAGAGAGAGAGAGAGAGAGAGAGAGAGAGAAGAAGAGAAGAAGAAGAAGAGAGAAGAAGAAGGAGGAGGAGGAGGAGGAGGAGGAGGAGGGAGGAGGGAGGAGGAGGGGAGGGGAGGGGAGGGGGACGGGGAGGGGGGAGGGGAGGGGGAGGGGAGGGGAGGGGAGGGGGGAGGGGAGGGGGGAGGGGAGGGGAGGAGGGGAGGGGAGGGGGAGGGGGGAGGGGAGGGGGAGGGAGGGGAGGGGAGGGGAGGGGAGGGGAGGGGAGGGGAGGGGAGGGGCGAGGGGAGGGGGAGGGGGAGGGGAGGGGAGAGGGAGAGGAGGAGAGGAGGGGAGGGAGGAGGAGGGAGAGAGGAGAGGAGAGGAGAGGAGAGGAGAGGAGAGAGAGAGGAGAGGAGAGGAGAGGCGAGGAGGAGGAGAGGAGAAGAGAGGAGAGGAGAGGAGAGGAGAAGAGGATACATCTTTGGATTGGTTGCACACACCAAAACCTGCAACCCAGGTACATGCCCTTGACCGGGAATCGAACCCACAACCATTTGACCCGTCAGTGTGTGAGCTGATGCTCTACCACTGAGCAACCCCTGGCCATGGCCCAAAAGGATGTTATGTGGCTTGTAAAGATAAACACATTATGAAAAAGACAAGCAAAATTAAAGCAGATTTAAAAACACAGTTATAAGCCTTAGGGGATAACGTATGTGTGTGCCCACTCTTGCTGTTTCTTGGCTCCCCGGCCCCACCCCCCATGCTGCTCCTGCCCAGAGAGGAGAAGAGGATTCATGTAATTGACGAATTTGAAAATAAACGGGGATGCTCAGCTCAACTCCCTCCTCCTTTCTGCCTCCTGGAAGGGAGCATGCGCATGGGAGTAAAAATCCTGTCCTGCTCCTTCTTGGCATGCGTCTTACCTGTGCACCCGGCCCACGTGGGAGACCCCCAGCTTCCAGCCTGGGCAGGTGCAGCATTTCCTGTGGCTGGATGGCTAAGTCTCTCTAATGCTGGGATTAGTAGAAAGTGCATTGCACAAAGATATGCGCTATACTCTTCAACCTTACTTCTATCACAGTTTAATTCCTTTGACTCATTTCTTAACTCAGAACTCAAGTGAGGGGAAAGGGTGTTCTTTATTGGATCCTTTAAAAATCCCCACAAAAAGATCGGGAAAACTAATGCTCCAGCCACTTAGAATAGGTTATTAATACTGAAGGGGGGTGCGGGGAGGGAAAGGCCTGAATTTTCTAACTTTTGAGGCAAAAGAGAAAACATGACCAGTGTGCAGATACAACTAGAGGCCACTCCGTGGTCACACTACCCTCACCTCCCTTGCCTTCCTTTCCCATACAGACTGGAAATTCTAAAACTTGCCTTCCCCCAAATCACCTCAGCCAGAAAAGGCCAGGGGACTCCATTCTGGCCCATGGGACATCCTTGAGAGTCAGCGGGCACAGTGGTGAAACCAGGGACACCACAGAGCCCCTCAAACTTCACAAGAGCTTTTATTGTGTTACATGAGGCACATGCATTACATGAATGTTCACACATTAAGGAAAGATAGTCCGTCAATGGTTGGCATGCAGAAAGCTCTGGTGACAAGACTTTGGGTTCTCAGAAAGTTCGACCAGTCAGAATATAACATTGCTGCAACACTGATTCAGATTTCTTTGTACAATGATTCTAAGGGGTGATATCCTACATAGTGTTTCTTGCCTTTTCTCCAGTTATAAAAAGATATGTGACCTGGCCGGTGTGGCTCAGTGGTAGAGCGCCGAACTATAAACCAGGAGGTTATGGTTCGATTCCCAGTCAGGGCACATGCCCGGGTTGCAAGCTTGATCTCCAGTGGGGGGCATGCAGGAGGCAGACGATCAATGATTCTCTCTTCATCATTGATG